>NC_065450.1:46181212-46498177 GCF_917563875.1 Diabrotica virgifera virgifera
AATCACTTCATTTTTTTTCGGCAGCAAGACAAAAATGTTTTTTTGTTGGGCTGTGTTAGCAATTAAAAACCAAAGGAGTTTTGAATATTGTATTGCAAAAAACTCTTCGGGATTTCATTAATCGATGTTTAAAGAATATCTACCTACCTTGGCAACATTCAAATTTTCAATTTTTCACATAGTTTTTGAGGGTTAAAAATGGCCGATTTCGCAATTTTTCAATTTTTAATCGCTTATATGCCAAAAACTATCATCTTTAGAGAAAAGTCACTAAAGACCATTTCTGTTTGGAATGATCCAAAAAACCTAAAAAAACTTTTTTCCGTGCAAAAAAAATAATCTTAGGAAAAAACAAAAAAAAAAACGTTTAAAAAATTTTTGACCACCTTTTGGTCCTGGCAACATGCAAATTTGTTAAAAGGAGTCCTTTTTGAGTAATATTGTGCAAAAAATCCGAATTAGAATATTCTTCCTAGCGGATACGCAGTGGCTTTCTGGACTAAAACAAAGATTATTTTTTATTCGCTGTGTTCCGCTCCAACAACACAAACTTGAGATCGAAAATCAGGGTCTACAAAGTTCTTATCAGACCAATAGTAGGATTATGTTATGGATGCGGATATGTATAATTACAGAAAACAAAAAAGAAAGCTGAAATTCTTTAAAAGAAAATTCCCAAGGAAGATATTTAGACCTATTGACGAAAACGGTGTATGGAAATCCCGATAGAGCCATGAATTCTACCATCTATTCAAAAAGGCACAGTACTTAGAATACGTTAAACCTAAGATACTTCGATGGACTGGTCATCGCAGATGAAAAAGTTGCCGAAAAGAGCCACGGAAAAGGTGGGAGCAAAATTTGCTAGATGTGAAGATGGAAATGGAGAAGATCGGTAAAAGACTGGCAAGGTTGGAGGCCTAGTTTGGATGAGAGCAAGGCTTGGGCTGTAGTCCATTTGAGATAAAGAACCTATACAGTCTTATGTGTTCAAATACCAATTTTATCATTAATGTTGTTGGTGTTTAATGTTAATCTATAAGTGTCTAAGAAATGCAAAACACTTTTTGTGTGATTTAGGATAAAACAATAAAGGATTATATTTTGGAACTTACTTTTGTTGATTTTTGTAGTGCGGAATCTCTTGAATCATTTCCGCCTCTGGTGTTTCTTTTTTCAAAGAACATAGCAATCAACATAACTGGTATAAAAGCTGCTGTAGCTAATCCTAATTTCCACTCGTAATACATGGAAAGACCAATTGCTAAGCAAAATGTGGCTATTGATTGAAGAATGGTTCCAACCCGAATTCCTGTTGCCTTAAAAAAATGTTAACAGTATGTATGGGACATTCATTTGATTTTTTTTTAATTACTTAATGTTGGAAAATCTCCTATAATTTTATAAATTTGTATTATTTTAAATAAAATTATCGCTATCCCTGTAAATTGCCAGTTATCCAATTACCCTATGTTGTCAAAAACTACACCTCCTTGACATTCAGATACCGTCCTGCTTTCTCAAAAAAATCAATTCCACTTCCTCATCCAAACAGTCTCAAAAAAGTAACTCAACGAAGCACGTTGCTTTCAACTTTTTTTTCTCCCACACACAAAAGGTTTTAGTTACTTCTCTCTCCCCTCTCTCTCACGTTCCGTAGTACTTACACAAGAGCAAAGTGATTTTAACCAACTGTATAGATAGGGTTTGCATTGTCAATAAATCGGTAAAGAAAAGTGCAGCGTAACTGCTTCCCCACAAGACACAAACAACATGATCAGCAACCTACAACCAAAATCCTGTGAGTACATCCAGTATGACAATCGTGCATCCAGTATGACGGTAATGTATCCATCAAAAGTCTTCAGATGGACAACTTACAGAACCAATAGATATAGGCAGCGGAATAAGACGGGGAGACTCCTTGAGTCCTATGCTCTACAGTTTAATCATGTATGAAATTCTCAAAAGTGTCAACAAAAGAAGAGGATACAGTACGGGAAAGAAAGAAGTAAAAATACTCTGTTACGCAGATGACGCAATATTGATATCCCAAGATGAAGATAGTCTGCCAAGATTAGTCCACATATTTAATATAGTAGCAACGAATTCAATATGACAATTTCATCTCAGGAAACTAAAAAAATAGTAATCAGTAAGGAACCAACCAGATGTAAAATAGAAATTGATGGCAACATTATTGAACAAGTAAAGGAGATAAAATAATTTGGAATTATATTATGCAGCTACGGAGTCCTTGACAAAAACGTGAGAAATCAAGTACAAAAAGTAAATAGACTGTCAGGATGCCTTACACTATATGGCGAAACCGGCATATTATCACTGAGATGAAGTAAAGAATTTATAAAGCCAGTGTAAGACCAATAATAACATATGCATCAGAAACAAAACCCGATATAGCCACAACACTACCAACAATATCAAAGACTACTGGAAACAGCAGAGGTGAGAGTACTGAGAAGAATTACAGGAAATACGCTGAGAGATCGAAAGAGAATTGAAGACATTAGAAGAAAATGTAACGTACAGTGTATAAACGAATGGACACTAAATAAAAAAAGAAGAATGGAATAACTACATAGGTAGACTGGGGGAGACACGTGTGGTCAAAATAGTAAGAGACTAATCACCAATCGGTAGAAGAATTACGGTCGACTGCGCAAAAGAAGAAGTGACAACCTTTCATAGAGGTATTAATCCGCCAATGAACAAGCAGACTTGCTTATAAAGAGGAAGAAGAAAAATAAGAAGAAAACTCCTCTTCGTAATTCATAATCGTTAATGTTTTTTTTTTAATTTTTAATTTAATAATTCACTGTTACTTACGCCTTGAATGTTAGAAGCATCCGAAGACAATTTTGCACAAAGGGCTCCAACTCCATTCGTCTTTTTGTCAAAGAAGCCGATTTCCTGGTATATCATTGCTTTAAATACTCTACTCCTAACCCTTAATGTCATTTTCTCACCAGCTATACCCAATAGAGACATCTAAAAATTTTTGTTTAGAGACTAGCTCTATTTTTGTTTTTTTTTTTTAGGTTTCTAGCATTAAAACTAAGCAAGTTACACTCAAAATAAAGTTGTTCCCTTTATTGGTAGAAAAAATCGTGAAAATCACCTCCACATAAATGCAATAATCGATACCGCTTCACAAGTTACTTTATTTATGTATTGTTTATATAATCTATAAATTCTATAGGCTTAAAGCGCTCATATTTGAAAAGGCTGTAGTTGAAAGGGCTTGAACGAGTCCACTAATCACGAGTTTAGGCTAAATTTGAACAGCCATATCTTTTACAGCCAATTTTTGTCTTACACAAAACCAAAAAAATAAATATTTAGCAAGGTACAACCTACATTTTTTAATCTTTAAGATTTTTGGTATCACTAGCAATTTTTAAGTTATCTGAAAATGTTTTTTTCAAAATTAAAAAAAAATTACTCTTTAAAACCAATTTTTTTTTTCAAAAATAAGCACTTTGATCGATGAAACTTAGAGATCATATTAAACAATACATAGGTAAGTAAAGTAACTTGTGAAGCGGTAACGATTATTTTCATTTGGGATGTTAATTATGGGGTGATTTCCATGATTTTTTTACCAAAAAAAGGGACCAACTTTATTTTGAGCGTAACTTGCTTATTTTTGATGCTAGAACCTTTTTTAAATAACAGCAAAGATAATTTTTTCAAATTACGCTTTTCGTCTAATAAATCCTAAAGTTTAAAAATCTATATTTACCTGAGTAAATACTGATACCATAGTTATAACTCCTCCCAGCACAAAATATAAGCAATATCTGTTAGCTTCAGATCTGACAGAGTCCGAATCACCATTTGCCAACGTCTAAAAATGTATTATAAAACTATGTATATTTATATACATGGTGATTGATTAGTGTGATAAAGCTCAGTAGATCCGCTATAGTAATAGATATCAATAAAAGTTAATAACAAAAATTGTAGCCAACTTACAGGCTGTTCGATAACATAGCGGTAGACCATAGATAAAAGTGTTGTGTGATTGGGTAGAACGCGATCTTATTCTTCAAAAAATATGTCACGTATTTCAGCACCTGTTAATTGGAAGGATACTACAAATCTGGCCTCCACATAAGTGGTCTGTAGCTTCGGCATGATAGGTGTGAAATTTTAAACGTTCTTGTTGTTGATTGGATAGGAAGGGTAGCGTAATCTAGCCTCCATGCTAGGTATATCTTAGCCTCCATACGGTACTTCCAATATTTAATATTTTATTCAAGTGGACAATAAAATTAAAACACAAACATCTTTTGTTTCTTAATTATTTATTTATACAATAATGTGACATTTTACATAGAAATATGAGTATTTAATTTGGATTAAATATATGTTTACCTACTTGTTGAATTTTTCCACCGTCTGTACACAACAGCTGATCGGAGCCATTAGACCTAACAACAAAACGCGAAATAAAATGTGTATTTTAAAACTGTCAGATAAACAGTAGGTACCTACAATCAGAAAATCTCTACCTTACAATCAGAAAAACTTACCTTTAAAAAGGTTCTCGATAACAAATTAACAAAAATATCAAAAAACACGACTGAATATCTTTTTATGGTGACACAAACAAACTACAAACACAAAATAATAGCCGACCATAATGACTGAACACAGACAGCGCAGGATCTCTGGCGGCACGCGTCCTCTCGGAAAATCCCGTACAAAATCTAGTCAGTGCAAGATCTGTCAAAAGTTATGTTCCACCAATCACGATGCCGACATCAGCGCCTCTGTAAAATTGGAAGGAAACTAAATACGATTACATTTTTTTTTACTAGAGTGCGCGGGGCATGCGGTAGACCAAACGGTTTTTTTTTTAATAGAACAGCCTGTATTTTATTTTATATTCGAAATCTTCTCAACTTCTCCATCACAAAAATATTAAGGTTTGTTATATTATACCGGATATTTTCAAAGTTTTAACCAATTATTGTATATGAAAAAATTACAAGTTCAACTCACTGTATAAATAAAAATAAGCACAAAAGCAATGGATTACTGATGCCATATTTTTTATATATTGTCAAAATTTTCAAAAATGATTGATATTGCTAATGTTCTTTATATTGAATATATGGTGAGTCAAAACACAAGTATATTATTTTCTCAGAAATTTTAAATGGAACACCCTATATCTTATATTACTATTGAAAAGTAACATTACCCTACTTTAATTTTTATATAACATGCCCTATGTCTAAATTGATTAATTTTCGAGATATTTTAATTTTTCAGAGCAAATTATTAATTAGGTGTCTAAATTTTTTCAAATTTTAAGTAAGGCATAACTGAATTATATAAAACTGACAATTTTCGATGACTGACTATCAAGCCGGTAATCAAGTCAAATGATTGAATATAGCAAATAAAGAAAGAAAAATAATTTATTAGTAATAAATTTTACAAAAGAAATTTCAACCACAACATACAACAATTTTGAAACAATTAAAAACTACTTTTGTATGTAAATGTAACAAGGTAATAAATAAAGAACGAAAAAGCATTGATCATTAATAAATTTTACAAAAAAGAACATGAACATAAAATACAACATTTTTGAAAAAATAAAAAGTTACTTTTAATAAAATATTTTATTACATAAGGTGTTCAAAATGACCTCCTAACACATTTTTATGCATGCCTAAAAACGGTTATTGAATCAGTTACTTACACTATGAAGCATTTATAAATTAACACTTCGAAATACACTTTATATTCTATTTTTTATGTCATCTCTTGTTGTTAGAGGTATTTTATAAACTTCATTCTTAACGCAACCCCAAAAAAATGAGTCCAGTTTGGGACTCCATCCTGTTGAGGTTATTTTTATTTATTCAAGAAGCTGAACTTGTTACGATTTTCATATAAAATTGGTTATAACTTTGTAAATACCCTGTATAACATAACAAACCTTAATATTTTTGAGATGGAGAAGTTAACTTGATTTTGAATATAAAATAAAATACAGGATGTTAAAAAACAAAAGTTTGGTCTGCCACTATGTTATCGATCATTCGATTTGTAACATTCTAACCCTGTAACATTCTGACTAATTTTGTAATGTGAAACTCAAAGTTAGCTATAATTTTTTTTAAACTTTTATTGCTATCTATTACTACAGCGGATCTACGGAGCTTTATCACACTAATCAATCACCCTGTAGAGGGTTTTTGAATTATCTTTATGAGTTGTCTCTCTCTTCAATCCTGACCCCCCGGAGGGAGTGTAGTGGTCGACGTGATGTCGTGTATTGTCCGTCTCCAAAGATCTCTGTCTCGGTCATTTCTTTTAACCCATGCATAGGTCTTTTGCATATTCCTGTAATTTGATCGATCCATCTTGTTGGGGATCTTCCTCGTGATCTTCGGCCTTCCACCTTTCCTTGTATAATGAGCCTTTCCATGTTTTCTGTGTTTGCTCTCATAACGTGTCCAAAGTATTTTAATTGTTGGAGATGGACTTTACTGGAGAGTCGTTGGCTAACTTTTAGCTCTCTTAAAATTGAATTATTTGTTCTATGGTCGGTCCAAGGAATTCGTAGCATTCGTCTCCAACAGAACATTTCAGTGGCGTCTATCTTTCTTCTTTCCGAATGTCTCAGGGTCCAAGATTCACATCCGTAGGTCAGTATTGGGAATATTAAGCAGTTGATCAACCTCATCTTTAACGCTCTTGAAATTTGACAGTCCTTCCATATTGTGGTCATTTTTGCTGTGGCGACTTTTGCTAGATCACATCTACGTTTTATTTCTTCCTGTAGTGACCCTGTGTTTGTGATTGATGATCCCAGATATAAGTATGAGCTCACAACCTCAAACCGATCAATTGTGGTTATGTGTGGATGATTGTTATGTAGTCTATCCACTATCATGATCTTTGTCTTTGATATGTTTAATTGCAGACCAAATATTTGACTTTCGTTTTCAACCAGTCGTATAAGATCAATCAGTTTTGCTTCACTATTTGCAAGAAGGGCTGTGTCATCTGCGAAACGTAGGTTGTTTATTTTATGACCATTTATTGAGATGCCTTTTTCCCATCCTTCAAGTGCTCTTCTCATAATATGCTCTCCATATATATTGAATAATTGTGGAGATAGTATACATCCCTGTCTGGCACCCCGTTCTGGATGAAACTCGTTCATATAGTTCAGTTATAAGCGAAATAAGGTGTTGGGGTACGCCTACTTCTTTTAGTATTCGCCATAAGTGTCTCCACTTGACCCTGCCGAACGCCTTAGGATAATCTATAAAGCATATGTACAGTGAAATATTGAATTCCCTAGATTTTTCGATTATCTGTCTTATATTCAACAGGTGTTCTCGAGTACCTCTACCTTTGGTAAATCCAGTTTGCTCTTGTGGAATTTCTCTTTTGAAGGAATGTTTTTAATCTCTTATTGATTATATGTAGCATTATTTTACTGGCATGTGATATAAGAGAAATATTTCTATAATTGTGCCAATTGCTCTATAATAGTTCTCTTCCATGTATGGAAGCTGCCTTTTTTTATGAATTGTCGTTATTGTAGATTTTGTCCAGTCTTCAGGCCATTGTTTAGAATGCCATATTTGGTTACAGAGTAGATGAAGTAATTTTTCGCCAGTTTCTTCTGTGGCTTTGAGCATTTCGGCTGTTATCATATCTGGACCTGGTGCTTTATTATATTTGAGCTTACCGATCGCGAGTCTTACTTCATTTTCAAGTATATCAGGTTCTTCTTCCATCTCGTCAGAGATTTGGTTAACAGGTTCTTGGCGTTGATCATCTTTATATAGGTCCCTGCAATACGATATCCATGTCTCTGCTATATCTTCTCTGTTTGTTCTCAGAGTTCCAGTGTATTCTTAAATGGCCCAAGTTCTGGCTTTAAAGTCTCTTGTTAAGTAGCGTATTTTTCTAAATAGATCTCTCGGCTGATTATTCTGATCATGTCTCTCAATTTCTTTGCATACACTTTGATAGTACTGTTTTTTGTCTGCCTTGCACCTTCGTTTTATTTCTCTATTGAGGTTTCTTAAACTAGCATTTTCCCTTTCACTATGCACGCCAATTTGACAAAAATTTCTTCTATTCTCAATGATTTGACAGGTTTCATCTGTAATCCAGTGTTTCCGTTTCACAGGATTATTTATCTTTGGATGATCAATTGGTGTTGTAACACAATGTTTAAAAGTCTCCCATATTTCTTGTGATGTTCCGTTACGAATAGAGGGCATTACTTTATGTACTTCCTGGAGCAGGTCGTCCTTCTTTCTTAGTTCTATCCTATTTGTCTCATTTCGTTTGTTGGGAGCTTTAAGTTTAAGCTTTACTTTAGCTACGAGTAGAGTATGATCGGATCCGCATATCGCCCCTGGATATGATCTGACTGTTTGAATTGACGATATCCAGCGAATATTGGTAACTATGTAATCTATTTGATTTCTAGACCTGTCCCCAGGACTTTTCCAAGTATAAAGTCGACGTACGTGGTGTTTAAATCGAGTATTCATGATAGAATAATTGTTGTGATAGCAAACTCGATTAAACGTTCGCCTCTTTCGTTTCTCTGGCCTATACCGAACTTCTCCAGTACATTCTCTATGTCGTCATTCTGTATAGTGTTGCCAACTTTTGCATTGAAGTCGCCACATATTAAAGTAAGCTCTTTATTTGGTATGTTGGCGATTGTCGTTTCCAGTTTTTCGTAGAACTCCTCGATATTTATGTCATCTGATGTGCTCGTTGGCGCATAAACTTGTATTATATTAAGTTTATGTGGTTTGCCTTCCAGTTTAAGGAGAACTATCCTATCGCTCACAGCTATAAATTCGACGACAGACTTTTGTAATCTTGGTGAGACCAGAATGGCAACACCTGTATAGTTCTGGGTCTCAGCGCCAGAGAAGTAAATATAATTGCCATTATGTGTTCTGAAGTGGCCCTCTCCTAACCAGTGAGTTTCAGCTAGTCCAGAGATTTCTATATTGTATCTTGCTAGCTCGTTTTCAATAATTGCTAGCTTACCTGTGATCGTCTTTAGCCCTTGTACGTTGTATGTACGTTGTGTGTTATGATGTGTACTTACCCCTAAAATACTTCCAAACAAGACTGCAAAAACGGGCATTCCAAAACCAACGACAATTGATCCAAGAGCAGCAAATAAAATGTAAGGCCATTCTGGAGCATTCATCTTTAATATTTCAAAAACGGAAACGTGATTATTTTCCTTGAAATCATCATCATTATCTTCTTCCGTAGCCTAAAATTTGCAAAAGTTTAAAAAAGAATACAATAAAAATAAAATTAGAACAAGATCTATCTGACCCAGTTAAAGCTGGGAATAGGATAAGGTAGACGGAATTCCTGAGCCCTCTATTGTTCAACCTTATCATGGCTGACATAATAAAAAGGTTAGAACAAGAAAATGATACTAAATGGGAGAAAAACAACTTAAAAATAATCTGTTATTCGTATGGCACAATACTAATCTCTCAATGTGAAGATGATTTACAATGTGTGTTGCACCAATTTAATATATCTGTTACAGTAAAAATAGGTAATTGGTAATTGTGTATAATTACCGGTAATTGTATACAATTACCAAAGTCGACGGTAAATGTAGGAAATTATTTTCAATTATCTACTTTTACCGGTAATTTTATGCTTTTACCAACGACCAGCGGTAAAAGTATAAAATGATGGAATAAAAACAATTAGATTCATTGACTGATGGTTCCTCAGGTTGTCCGGGTTCTTGTTCTATTAGAAGCTCATTTGGTTCATCCATTTCTGCTTCTTCGCGTTTTTCAGAATCAGGACGTATAGTATGGTATAACTAGACCCGAACCCAGACATCCAAAGTAAAAGTTATCCTCCAACACCAAATTGTTCTATATGGTCCACATAATGTTCAGAAAAAAGTCACCAGTTTGAGCGTCGGGTTTGGGGGCGAGAGGGGGGAGAAATCGGTAAATTCGTAGTTTTTTACGTTTTTCGTAAATATTTCTAAAACTATACGATTTAGCATAAAAAACCTTCTAAACAAAAATGTTCTACATTAAATTTGAAATAAAAAAGGCCCATGCATAATCCTTCTAAAATAAACGATTTTAAAGTTACGGAGATAGTATAGTATAATTGGTCCAAAAAAAGGCCTAACCTAAACATCCAAAGTAGAAGTTTTCCTCCAACACCAAATTGTTCTATATGGTCCACATAATGTTCAGTAAAAAATTACACCATTTTGAGCGTCCGGTTTGGGGGGGGGGGGAGATGGGGGAGAAGTCGGTAAATTAGTAGTATTTTTACGTTTTTCGTCAATATTTCTAAAATCATGCTTTAGCGTAAACAATTTTCTATACAAAAATGCTCTACATAAAATTTAAAACAAAAATAGGTCTGGATCCCGCGTATGAAAAAAAAGTTGATTAATAGCAAGCTGAAAATTTGTTAATAGCTTAAGGGTGTCTAGTCGGATAAACTTTGATATATGGGAACACTGGAACAGGGGCAGTTTTAATTGTGGAACAGGTTAAAAATTTGGAACGGTCACACCACGAAAACGGCATATTTATTTTGTCCGACAGAATAGATTTAAACTCTCCGAACAGAGATTAAACTCTTATGCAAAAATCAGACTGCTATTTATCACCTGTCATAATTCCTGTCATTTGACATATTCTACATGTTCCACTCATTGAAACGCTCATTTTGTGATAAATAGCAGTCTGATTTTTGCATGAGAGTTTAATCTCTGTTCGGAGAGTTTAAGTCTGTTCTGTCGGACAAAATACATGTGCCGTTTTCGTGGTCTGACCGTTCCAAATTTTTAACCTGTTCCACAATTAAAACTTTCCCTGTTCCAGTGTTCCCATATATCAAAGTTTGTCCGACTAGACACCTTTAAGCTATTAACAAATTTTCAGCTTGCTATTAATCAACTTTTTTTTTCATACGCGGGATCCAGACCTAAAAGGTTCTATACATAATTGTTATAAAATTAACGATTCCAGAGTTACGGAGGGTGAAAAGTGGAGGTTTTCGATATACTTTTTATATTTTTTTATCAATTTCTTACTGATTTTCTTTAACAGGATTGGGTTTTATAAATCAAATTTGCTATATCAGTGGCCGATGGTATGTTAGTGATAAGCCCTTGAAGAAACGTCAACCTCACCACCCAAAATCATCATCAATTGCCCAATAAATATAAAAAATATCGAAAACCTCCACTTTTCACCCTCCATAACTCTGGAACCGTTGATTTTATTTAACAATTATGTATATGACCTTTTTTTTTAGATTTCATGTAGAACATTCTTGTATAGAATACTGTTTATAGTCCGTTCTTTAACGGTAAAATATTGCAAAACCTCTAAATTTTAAAGAACCTCTTGAATTGGCATGAAATTTGGCATACACATAGCTAACAAGTCAAAGAAAAAAGTGATATTGTGCCGATATGTGCTTTTGCCCTGGGGGTGCTTTTCACCCCCTTTTGGGGGTGAAAAAATATTCGTCCAAAGAAAGTCAGGAAATGGATAAACTGGCTAATTTTAAGTAACTTTTGTTCTATAGAGTTTTTTCACTAAGTCAATACTTTCGAGTTATTTGGCAGTGAATATGTTCATTTTTCAACAAAATAACCACGCTTTTAGACGGTTTTTCGCAAATAACTCAAATAGTAAGAACTTTGTCAAAAAACATTCTTAGCAAAAATATAGCCTGTAAAAATTTTAAAAAATGGTGTATATATCACGTCTCTACACCTAGTAGAAGCAGAGTTATAGCTAATGAAAAATAGGTTCATATTCGTCAAATTCCAAATGGAATACTTTAACGTGAAATAACCAAAAATGAAGCACATTTCGGGGAAAACTCATTAAAACTTATTTAAAGTGTTTAAAAAAAGCTTCATTTTTGTTTTATAAAAAAAATTTCTAGCATCAAAATTAAACAAGTTACGCTCAAAATAAAGTTAGTCCCTTTTGGTTTTCGTAAAAAAATCGAGAAAATCACCCCCTAATTAGTATCTTAAATGAACTTAATCGTTACGACTTCACAAGTTTCTTGACTTGTGTATATATTGTTTATATGATCTGTAAGTTTCATCGGTTCAAAGTCCTTATTATTGAAAGGGCTGTAGTTAAAAGGGGTTGAACGAGTCACTGATCACGAATGTATGCAAATTTAGAAACACCAAATCTTAATCAATTTTTGTCTAACAGAAAAACAAAAAAATACATGATATTCAGAAAAGCAGATCTGACTTTTTTTTGTTTTTCGAGATTTTTGGTATCTCTAACAATTTTTAAGTTATTTTTGAAAAAAAAATTTTTAAAAATTTTACTTTGAAACCAAATTTTTTCAAAAATAAGCACTTTGAATCGATGAAACTTACAGATCATATAAACACGACATAAGTAAAATAATTTGTGGAGCGGTAACGATTAATTTCATTTAAGTTGCTAATTAGGGGGTGGTCTTCCCGATTTTTTTTTGCAAAAACAAAAGGGACCAACTTTATTTTGAGCGTAACTTGCTTAAATTTAATGCCAGAAACTTTTTGTAAAAACACAAATAAAGCTTTTTTTAAACACTTTAAAAAGGTTATAATGGGTTTTCCCCAAAAAGTGCTTAATTTTTTGGATATTTCACGTCGAGATATTCTATTTGAAATTTGGTGAATATGAATCTATTTTTCATTGGCTATAACTCTGGTTTTACGAGATCCAGAGACCTAACGCGTACACCATTTTTTTAACATTTTTATAGGCTATATTTTTGCTAAGAACATTTTTTTCGACAAAATACTTACTTTTTGAGTTATTTGCAAAAAACCGTCTAAAAATGTGGTTATTTTGTTGAAAAATGAACATATTAACTCGCAAATAACTCTAAAAGTGTTGACTTGGCGAAAAAGCTCTATAGAACAAAAGTTACTTAAAATTAGTCAGTTTACCCATTTCCGGACTTATTTTGGACATATATTTTTTCACCCCCAAGAGGGGGTCCCAGGGCAAAAGCACAAATCGGCACAATATCACTTTTTTCTTTGACATGTAAGCTATACCTACGCCAAATTTCATGTCAATCCAAGCGGTTCTTTAAAATTTAGGGCAAAAACCGTGAAAGAATGGACTATTACGCTAAAGCATAGTTTTAGAAATATTGACGAAAAACGTAAAAAAACTACTAATTTACCGACTTCTGCCCCATCTCCCCCCCCCCCCAAACCGGACGCTCAAAATGTTGTAACTCTTTACTGAACCATATGTGGACCATATAGAACAATTTGGTGTTGGAGGAAAACTTTTATTTTTGATGTCTGGGTTAGGCCTTTTTTTGGACTAATTATACTATACTACCTCTACTACCTCTGTAACTTTGGAACCGTTCATTTTAGAAGGATTATGCGTTAGCCCTTTTTTATTTTAAATTTAATTTAGAACATTTTTGTACAGAAGGTTGTTCATGCTAAACCGCATAGTTTTAGAAATATTGACGAAAAACGCAAAAAACTACGAATTTACCGATTTCTCTCCCTCTCCCCCCCCCCCCAAATCCGACGCTCAAAATGGTGTGACTTTTTTTTGAACATTATGTGGACCATATAAAACAATTTGGTGTTGGAGGAGAATTTTCACTTTGGATGTCTGGGTTATGCCATCTTTTGGATCAATCATATCATACTACTAACTGGGTTTCTTCTCCTTGTTCCACCAACGCTTTCAAATTTCTACTTCTTCTGAGCATCTTTTGGCAGTGATGAAGTTTTCAAAGAAATTTTCCAACCATAGCTTCATATGGACTGCAATTGATGCCATACTGGTAAGCTCGGTTCTTGGTGAATTGTACAAATCAAAGACCCTCTGACTACTTGTTTGTTTGATTGGTTTCCAACCAGAAATTCAGCATATTTTTGATTTATGACAAGTTTCACACAGATCCATATACATAGATCATGATTTCTACAGTTATGTTCTTGTCTATTCTTTCAAAATTCTTGTTTTACCTCCATGCCCAATAGATAACGTAATGTGCAGTTCTGTATGTAGGTATGTAGGTTAACACAAAACATGTTATGTCGGTAAAGAAAACACTTCAAAGATAGGTTGGTAACATTATTGTTAAACACGAAGCATTTGCGAAATCAGGATAGAAACACTTTTGATGTCTCAATCAACACTATAGACTTAAGACTGATTACGCAGGAGGTAAACAAAGCTATTGCGCTTGCGTGGCGGTCGTTATAATTTGAATTTTTTACTTTTACCAAGATCCTCTGGGAAATGTATACAATTATCGGTAAAAGTAGGAAATAAAGGTGTTTAAAAGCATATTCCCTGACATCTACTGTCGACTCTGGTAATTGTATACAATTACCGGTAATTGTGTACAATTACCAGATTATCTACTTTTACCGTAACATATCCACCAAAAAGTTTAACATGTTAATATCCGCAAAAAAGACAAAATACATGGTTATAACAGGAAATCTACTAGACAGGGGTGGCTAAACTGCGGCTCGCGAGCCACATGCGGCTCTTTGAAAGATTACTTGTGGCTCTCGATTGTACCCGAGTTATTTTTCTCTTTTGTATTAGATATGATTTAAAAAAAATTATTATCGTTCTATATGTGTTTCAAAATGTCTTTTAAATTACTGACAACAAACATGAAAGACTTTGTAAAAATGCCATTTCCATCCAAGATAAGAATGATATGACACATCGAAAACTGCGCTAACTAACATTACATATTTAAGAGTGGCGCAATGTAAAAGTCAGTAATCAACCGAATCCAGACCGATTTTTGTATAACTCTTGCTACGGATATAATTTGTAATTTGGATTAGGTACACATTTTACATTTTAGTCATTTTACTCGACTTAAAAAATTTTTATTACAATATTAAACTAGAAAAACTTAACGAGTAGGTATATAAAAAATCCGGAATGAATATTAACCGAACTCCAAAATAGATTTGAAAACTTAAAATATGTTAAATCGTCCCTTCATTTTTTTCTGAATTCATTTGAAATGAACATAGTTCATAAGGTGGATTTTTTATTATTACCAATATATGACCCAAACAACATCTGGAGAATTAAAATTAATAGAGACGCAAGAAGATCAAGCTCGAAAATAAAACTATAAGTCGACGCCGAATACCGAATTTTAGAAATTTGTACCAGAATCCAAGTAGGTAGCCTAAAAAAGTATGCTTGTCGAATTATTTCCATATTAGGAACAACGTACTTGTATGGACCATTTAATTCCATTTTATAATTCGTGATATCCTAACACCTATCAGTATTAACTAACCAGCATCTAAAAGAATTACTGAGAACTACTGTGACATATTAATCACCAAATTCTAAAGTATTATCAAAAGAAGGAAAACAAAAAGGTAATTAAGTTTTAATATTTCGTAATTTTATTTCGGTTTTCAGTAAGTAAAAGTTCTGTTAAAAAGATTGTAAATAACTGCTTTACATACTTTTTGAATAGGTACGTATTTGATTGCGGCTCGCGAAAAACTTCAACTTGTGAAAAGTGGCTCGGACTATTAAGGCGCTTGGCCACCCCTTTAATAGAACAAGCGATGGAGTTGAAATATCTAGTTATCACACTATCTAGCTACGGAAAGCTCGAAACAGAAGTGGAAGATCAAATGAATAGAGCAAATAGAACGGCAGGACGCCTGAATGAAAAAATATGGAGAAATAAAAATATAGGAAAAGAAGTGAGAGGCAGAATGTACAAAACAGTCGTCAGACCAAAAATGACATACGCGGCAGAAACACGACTTGACACAGAAAGGACAGAAATAATGCTAGTAACAGCAGAAATTAAAACTCTTAGAAAAATCGATGATAAGACACTGTTGGATAGAGCTGGAAGTACAAATATACGAAGGAGATGCAAAGTGAGACATCACACATCAAGAACTGGGTAAGAAAGAGAAGAGTATGTAACGGGTAGTTTTTTCAGGACGACAGATTCAGTAAAACACGGGTTAAAAACAAACTAAATATATTTATATACAGTTCAAAATAAATAAAATAAAATAAAATAATCTTCTTCAAAAGAAAAATAACATTACACTTATTACTGTCATGAAAATATAATAGTAATATTAAAACGATACAATACAGAACATAATATATACAATAGCAATCTCGCTATACGGAATCCCGTCTCAACCCGCCGCATCTCTGACATTGAGCTTTTCCTAATTCAACACGTCAGGAATAACTGATTTTATGATTCTCCTCCTCGTCTTAAATACACTCTCCGTGCCACTTCTCCTTCAGTTTCGCCTAGTGGGGTATGTAGAGGGGATGCGCCAACATGGATACTCCTTCGATCATCTACGGTCGACCGGCCGATCGCCAGCTGTGGCTTTCATATCATTAAAATTATAAAGAACGATCATATAAGTCGAATTACAACAAATTGAGTAGTAAAGACGGTTAGAGACGGTTACCTAATAGGAAGATGATCAGGCAGAAGACCACAAAAACGATGGAACAACAATTTACTGGAGACATATTGAAAAACACACCAAACACAAATCTGTACTCAAAACGAAGAAGAAGAAAATTAACATTTTAGTGCGAGGAGAGTCTATTAAGATTTACGTGAAATTTTAAAAAGAGTATAGATATGCATAATATGTATAATTATTTAATAAAGGAAGTCTACAAAAAAAAATAAAAATATATGTCCATTTTGCCTTACTTCGATTATATGGTCAGATCCTGTACTACTATTCGTCGCACTAATAGACCTTACGAGTTTTTTCTTTTCAGCTTGAAACTGTGCCGAAGATTTGACTTGGGTTGTTACCAATCTGTAGTACTCCCGTTTATTTTCCATTAATTCTTCGTGGGTTCCTTCCTCTACTACAACTCCTTGGGACAGCACAATAATTTTATTTGCACTACGAATTGTTGAGAGTCTGTGAGCCACAATTATAGTTGTACATTCAATACTTGCCTAAAAAAAGTTGTACATTAGAGTTAATGCCGCACGTTGGGCACCAATAGTTCACGGCTTTCCACCTTAACAATCACAAGGTAAATTACAGATTAAATAGAGAATACGAAAGCACTATTCCGACTCCAAACTTGTAACGGGTACGAAAGTCACTAACGTTTTCGAAACCGTAATATTATTTTTGTTCCACCCTATATGCAAAATCCGTTTTAGGAGTTGTGCCGTGTATTGCGTGGAATTAGATCGTCTGTGGTTCTTTTTCGTTTCTCATAATATTGGATCGATCATCGGATCTTGTGTTGTTTATCTAACTTTTCTCAGGGATTTGGCGTAGATAAGTACCTCGAGTTGTTTACTGTACTGAGAATAGCGGTTTTAATTTAAAGAGGTTTAATGGTTTTTCTAGACAAGAGTCTGAATTTTTGTTGATAAGTGGTACTCATTAAGCTCAGATTACTGCCGCTACCGAGTTTGAGACTGTGGGAAATGTTTATCTTACGATAAGAGCTCTGAGAATGTTCAGAGCTCTTATCAATGTTATTTGGGCCGAATCAGCCTTTTCATGGGAAAAGTAAAGGTCGCCTCATATTATAATGCACGTCGCGTTTTCGTCACGTAGCGTTTCGTTTGCGAAAAATATAATTTAATGGTTTTTAAATTGAACCATTCATATTGTGCGTATAAGACACGTAACGTAGCGTATAAGACACGTTACGTCTGCGTTCGGTTCATTCGAAAACAATATTTTTCGGATGTTGACAGATACGGGTCGTTTTCCCCTTGTTGTTTATGTAGGTATTTCTTTGAATTTGATACCGAGTATTTAGACCGGTCAGTATCGTCGCCCTCGCTAGCGAAATTATTCCGATTTGATTTTTTGCACAAATTTACTCAAAGAGAGGTTCTTATAACATATCCACAGGGTGCCAGGCGGTGCCGTGGTCGAAAAATTGTTTAAACAATCTTTTTTTAAACAAATTCACAAAAATATTTTTTCATTCGAGCAATATTTTTTTTTAGATAATTTGGGTAATTCTGAGCAAAAAAGGTTTCTTGTCATTTTTCTCTAAAATTGCGAAAAATCAAGGCTTAATAACTCGATTAAAAATTACTATTATGAATTTCAATAAGTGACCAAATCAAGTTTCAAACAACTTCTTCAAGGTCCTGAAGAGATTTTTGTCATTATTTTATTACAAAGCTGTTATTTTTAACTATTAACAATTACCGCTATAGTCCAACTGTATCGTCGCCCCCGTTAGCGAAATTAGATTTTTTTGCACAAACTTACTCAAAAAGAGGTCCTTATAACACATCAACAGGGTTCCAGGCGGTGCCGTGGTCTAAAAATTGTTTAAACAATTTTTGTTAAACAAATTCACAAAAATAATTTTTTATTAATAATTTAATTAAACCCAAATTAATAATAATTTGAGTTATTCTGGGCAAAAAAGGTCTCTTTTTGTGATTTTTCTCTAAAATTGATTGTTGTCGAGTTATATGGCCATTTCCGCATTTTTGCAAGATATGTTTTTTGCTGAGAATAACCCAAATTATCTAAAAAAAAAAATCGTTCGTAATGAAAAAATTATTTTTGTGAATTTGTTTAATAAGAATTGTTAAAACAATTTTTTTACAACGGCACCGCCCGGCACCCTGTGGATGTGTTTGTTATAAGGACTCTTTTTGAGTAAGTGTGTGCAAAAACATTTAATCGAAATAGTTTCGCTAACGGGGGCGACGATACAGTTGGACTATAGCGCTAATCGTTAATAACTAAAAATAACAGCTTTGTAGTAGAATAATGACAAAAATCTCTTTGGGACCTTGAAGAAGGGGTTTGAAACTTGATTTGGTCACTTATTGAAATTCATAATAATACTTTTAATCGAGTTATTAAGAGGAAACAGTAGCGATCAACAGGTAGCGAAAACGCGTTCCAAGATTGCGGCCGTAATTTTAAATATTTTTTCGAGATATTTGGCACACATATTCGTAATATAATAAAGAATGGCGGTACAGAGCCCAATTTGAAAAATATATAAATATGTGGAAATTACTCTGTAATTAAATACAATATTAAAAAAACGAGCCTGTACCGCCATTAAGAAGAACAAAATAATACACTTTCTTCAAATAAACTTTTTTATCCGATGTCTAGATTTTGTGTCATTTTGGAACTACTAAAATTTTTTATTTCATTAGTAGTTCCAAAATTACGCAAAACCTAGGCATCGGATAAAAAAGTTTATTTGAAGAAAGTGTATTTTTTTGCTCTTCTTAATGGCGGTACAGGCTCGTTTTTTTAATATTGTATTTAATTATAGAGTAATTTCCACATATTAATATATTTTTCAAATTGGGCTCTGTACCGCCATTCTTTATTATATTACGAATACGTGTGCCAAATATCTCGAAAAAAATATTCAAAATTACAGCCGCAATCTTGGAACGTGTTTTGGCTACCTGTTGATCGCTACTGTATCACCTTAAGCCTTGAAAATGGCCTTTTCGCATTTTTCAAATTTTTAATCGCATGTAACTCGACAACAATCAATTTTAGAGAAAAATGACAAGAGACCTTTTTTGCCCAGAATGACCCAGTTTATCTAAAAAAATATTGCTCGAAATGAAAAAAATATTTTTGAGAATTTGTTTAAAAAAAAAATGTTTAAACAATTTTTCGACCACGGTACCGCCCGGCACCCTGTGGATATGTTATAAGGACTTCTTTTTGAGTAAGTTTGTTTAAAAATATCGAATCGGAATAATTTCGCTAGCCGGGGCGACGATACTGCCCGGTCTAATTTAAAAAGTATTTTTCGAGGCAATTTGTCATGTAAACATGTGTTGTGACAATAAACACATCTGCACCACACCAAACTGAAACCAACGTAAACGTTCTATGTATGATAATGTGAATGGGCAGTCCGATTGACGGTCTGCAAACGCTACGTGCCGAAAACGCGACGTGCATTATAATATGACGCGACCTTAAGTGGTACGAAATATTGAGATCTGTTTATTCTCTTCAGAATTGGACGAATTGTTTTTGTGTGCGTCAGAGGGTTTAACCCAGAGCGTAATTTGCAATTTCTTATTTGTCAAGATTCTAATTAGGGAAGTGTTTTAAGTCTGTAATTGGTCGTTGAGATTATTGATGGGAAGATCGAATGATTTTTTGGAAGGGCGTTGAATTTTAGAAGATTGAGTTGGAGGAGATCGATATATTCATTCACGTTTGAGCTGTCAAGAAGTCAAGTTGAGTTAGCCTCGGAGGATCCGCTGCTTGCAGCAGCACCTAAAAGGTGGAGTTACCAGTTTAGTTTGTGTAAGGTGAAGTTATTGTGCAATTTCATTGCAGAAGTCTTTGTGTTGGAGTTCCATTATGGTCTAAGCAAGCCGCAGGCCACCGCGTTTCGCTATTGTAGGTGAACGCGACTATGTTATACCAATGCCGGTATAATATAATCTTTTCATATGCAGGCAGGAATAAGTAGTTAGAATTTTTTTGTGTTAGCAGTTTCTAACATCATAGTTGGAGTCTCTTTTATTTTTTTTGATCCCGTTTAATATACGAAAGGACTATTGAGTTCTTAAATATTTTTATTTAAGTAATGCCGATTTGTTTTAAACGCTGAATTTTTCTATGAACTATGGAAACAACCATTCATCGATGTACTGTTATTGTATCTGTTCATATTATGTAAAGTGACATTGAGTGAAGTGAACTGTGCCTTGGACTTAAAACCAACCAAGAAAATACAGGACTAGTATAGGTACAAGGTATTATTTTTTTATGTAAACTTTTCATTTTCTTTTTGCTAAACATGATCTCTTTATGTAAAATCGCGAGAGATCACAGATCTTTTTAATTTTGTTTCAATAAATAATGTTTGATTTGCAAAATACAATTTTATTATTTATCTTTTCCTTCTCTCTTGTTCCGTAAGCACAACAAAGAATTTTCTGAGTAGAGACATTGATAAGTAAAGTCACGCCATAAGTATTTTATATATTTTGTATTGACTATGTTTTTGTTTCATTTTTGATTTAGCTATCTTTTCTTTTACGTTTCTATTTTTGTATATTTTTGGTTCCCCTAAGGAAACCAGTGGCGCCCAATATTTTATTTCTTTTTATTTAATATTCTTATTTTGATTTTTCTATTTTTTTTATTTCTAAGCTAATAAGAGAGTATTAATAACATCCCGTTAAGATCCATCCCATATCTCTTCCGATTCTAAGCAACCGAGGACTTGTTCTTCAAATTGTGTAACACGTTACATCCCCTTATGACATATCAACATCTTGTCAAATTTTATTTTCCATTATTCCTACAGGGTGAACTTCGTCGTTACAAACTATCTAGGCGTAACAACATATCGCCGGTCCGGAATAAAAATGACGTAACTGCAAAAAGCCAAATTTCTCAGGAGAGCAAAAAATGATATTTAATATTTAAAATAGGGATTAAATGATTAGTAATCGTCCAGGAGCATCGGTATGGCGTTTATTCTTACAATGATGGCTTTTATTTTTATCGCTATTGGTTAAAATCTTAATTTAATCCCCCCATTTTCAACCCTATTTACACGTGCGTCATTCTTCATCTAAATTTTTAGATATTTAAAATAGTGACTAGAAAAAGAGTAACCGTCCGGAGCATAGATATGGCGTTTATTATTACAATGATGGCTTTTATTTTTATCCCTATTGGTTCGAATTTCATTATCTTAACTTCTATCTATTTATAAGCGAGGTCCCTACAGCCTCTGCCGCTTCTCACATTTCGACCGCCATCGTTTTCTGTCCATCCATTCGTCTTCTTTGATGGCTCTATCTTTCATGATGTGCCGTACATTTTTTCCCAGGCAACTGAAAGTCTTCCCCTTCTTCTTCTTTGGTGTGGTATGTCAATCAAAGCTTTCTTTGGCCATCTATCTTCATTCATTCGTTTCACGTGACCATACCACACTAGTTGCCTGGTTTCAATTCTATCTACACTGGAATATGCAGGATGTGTCCTCCTTCTAATATCTTCATTCCCGATGCGATCTTTTTTAGATATACTAGATAATCCATTTATACTACTTCTATTCTTTTTCTATCTTTTTTTGTCGTCTGCCAAACTTCTGCCCCATAAGTCATAATAGGCTCTACCAAGGTACGATAGATTATCAATTTCGTTTTTTGTCTTATATCTTTAGACCACAGTAGAGAGCTTAGAATGTTTACCGCTTTTTTGCCCTGCTGCGTTCTTTTTTCGATGTCCCTTTTGGTAGTGCCTTCTTTAGATATTATAGATCCGAGATATTTATATTCATTACATCTTTTTGTGGTTCTAATTTCTAACTCTGGATCTTCTTCATCATCCCCTATTTTAAGATACTCTCATATTGAGGCCCAATTTTTCACATTCTTTCTTTAGTTTTCTAAACATGTAGCCCATGTCTTCCTCATCATTCGCTACGACTACCTGATCATCTGCAAAAAACAAAGTTGTTAGACATTTACCACTGCCTATATCTATTCCCATTCCGGATACTTGTTTCCTCCACTGCTTTAGCGATGATTGAATATCTATTTTAAATAAAGTCGGAGACAGCCAACATCCTTGTTTAAGCCCCTTTGATATAGGGAATGATTCAGATATAAAGTTTCCTTCTTTAACGACACTTCTTGCATTTTTGTATATATTTGCGATAGCACCCACATACTCTCTACTGAGACCTACCTTCGTCAATGTTTGAAACAGTTTTTTCAAAGGTACCGTATCGTATGCCTTGTCCAAATCTACAAACAATAGGTGGGTAGATAGACTCCTTGCCTTCCGTTTTTCTATTACCTGCTGCAGAACGAATCTTAACTTATCTTAACTTAAGCCTTTTTTTCAACCCTTTTTACACGTACGCCATTATTTATCTAAAAAATTTTAAATATTTAAAATACTGATTAAATAAAGAGTAACCGTCCGAAGCATCGCGGTATGGCGTTTATTCTTACAATGATGGCTGTTAGTTTCATCCCTATTGCTTTGAATTTCATTATCTTAATTTGATCCCCCAATTTTCAACCCTATCCACAGAGACGTCATTCTAGATCTTAAAATTTTTCTGCTCAAAAAAACTATTTTTAAATATTTTTTTAGTATGACGTTTATTCTTACAGCGCTGGCTTTTCTTTTCATCCCTGTTGGTTCGAATTTCATTATCTTAATTTAGTCCCCCCCCATTTTCAACCCTATTTACAGTTGCGTCATTCTTCATCTGAAACAAGGTCTAAGATGGTGCGTATTTCAATAACGACGCAACTACCCTGTAGTGGGTCAGCACATAGTTACAGTTCTGTCGCTTTTGTATCATCTGTATATAGTATTTTAGAAGTTAATTACGCAATAAACAGGAATTGACAAAATTTGCAGTTACGTCATTCTTATTCCGAACCGGCGATATCATATCCTAATATTCAAAACAATTAAAAAAAATTACGTCTCTATTTAAAAATATCCCTAGACTTTTCCGTGTGTGCATATTATGATTCAGTCAATTTGTACTCTACGAGCTCCCTAGTGGGAAAGTTTTGGGGTAGTTCTGATTTCTTTCATTATATATGAATTTTGGGCTGCTGAATCCGAATATGAGGTTTGCGGACACAATTTCTTGCCGGAACATTGAAAAAATCGCAAAAAAGCGAAAAATGTCTGCTTTTTTCCGCTTTTTTGCTCAAATCTCGAAAACTATTAACTTTTAGTAAATGGACTGTTAACAGAAATTAACGTACTTAAAATTATCTACAAACATCACTATTTACTTTTTTTTCAGACCAACGCAACGGTTCGGTCCAAAGTGAAAGTTAAAAATTGCTAATTTTTAACGGTCTCGGCAAAACCCACTTTTTACATTCCAAAACTTTAGTTTTTATTAGAATGCTGTCATTTGATAAAGGACAACGCACACATCTTATGGAAAATATAATGTCACTCAAATTCAATAAAATTTATACGAATAGATTCGTTTAAATTAACGGTCAATTCTTATCATTGCGCAAACTCTTAATTATGATTAATTAGGGCGCAAATTGCAATTAATGTTTATCAAAATCACATTTTTGGAGTCTATAAACGTGTCAGTTATAATCACTATTGCTCTGGGTGCTATTCAAAACAGCTTAAACCCCGCTGGGCCTAAGCGGATTAGTGAAACTATTATAATAAGATGCTTAATAGCCCGAGAAGATTTATGAAGTACCCATAATTTGGGTATTTTAAAATATTTTTTCTCTCTCTAACTTATGTACCTACCCATTTGATTTCAGATTGATTTATATCAATTTCTGCTCTTATTATTGAAAATTAAGAGTTGGCGCAATGATAAGAATTGACCGTTAAATTGAAACGAATATATTCATATAAATTTTATTGAATTTGAGTGACATTATATTTTCCATAAGGTGTGTGCGTTGTCCTTTCTCCTAGTTTTCTGTACAAATAATAAATGTTAGTTCATAATATGAATATGGTATGTCTCTTCTCACAGCTTCCATGAATCCATTCCATCCTAAAATACCGAGAATATCTCTGCTTTTCCCTTAGAGCCACAGAAGATCAGGCACAGATGGAGTCACAGTAGTTTAAGTTAGTGTGAACATTCCCTTCGGATCTTGATTTCTGATAAACCTTGAGGTTTTGTCCTTTCAAAATGTATTAGTTGAACAGCTCTCTGACTTCGATAAACCTCAGGTGCGGGTTTAATTTTTAGCCGAGGAATGGATTGGTTAGGAGCTATTGCATGTTTTGGTGCAATACAAGAAATGCCACCTATGACGCAAAAAGTGTGGTATCCGTCGATTGTATGTACCTCCGTTAACCCTTTCTGTCCCAACGCTGCATATATATGTTTTTGAAAAAGTGGTTCTGTATTCCCAGCCGCCGTATATATACGTTCAAGGTGTTATGGTCTCAATTTACCAAAGCCGAAAATATGCGTTGCTTATAAAATTTTAGGCTCATTGGTGTCCCAATGCCGTAGAAATATGTCCGAAAATGTTAGATTATTGTTCCCAGAGACTCAAAATGTTGGCACCTAAGACAGGTCATGCGGACCCATTGCCGTATATATTTATTCACATATTTTAGATATATGCTATATTGTAGCACTGGTGGCAACGCTTATAGATAGCTGCTAGAAGGTGAAGCCTTTGTAGCCACAGAAAAGACAAAAAAAAGAAGCTAATCGAGATACATGTTACAAGATGCGGAGTCGGCCTTTGCGTAGTGTCATGTTTTGAGGAGTACCACACAAAGAAAACTTTTAATGTTAATTTACATTACATTATTTTTTTTAAGTTAATTACATGTGTTTTGGTCATTTATTTGTTTATTTATATGCGACGTATATATAAGGCAATGGGACTCTAAGCATGAAAAAACCTTTGGCATTGAGGTACCAACATGCAAATTAAGACCTGGCATAGAAAGGGTTCGTTTCGTACACCTGTTGTGTAAGGCACGGCTGGTCAATTTTCTGCGGATCGCCTGCGATTGCTGACACTTTAAGATAAGCAACGCGCTCGCTCAAAGTCTTGTAGCGGCAGTAAGGCCCAGATAGTTGGTCTTACCATTCCTTGAAGGGTTGGCCGTTTGTCAGCATTCGCAGGCGATCCGCAGAAAATTGACCTGCCGTGCTTTACACAGCAGGTGTACGATAATGCTGATTTTAAGGTACATAAAATCGACGAATACCACACTTTTCACGTCATATGTGGCATTTCTTGTGTTGCACCAAAACATGCAGTAGCTCCTAAGCAATCCATTCCTCGGATAAAAAAGGAACCCGCGCCTGAGGTTTATGGAAGTCAGGGGGCTGTTCAACTAATTCATTTTAAAAGGACAAAACCTCAAGCAGTGACACTCCCGCCTCTTAGGACGCAATGGACTCATGGAAGTTGTCACAAGAGACATACCATATCTATGAACTAACATTTATTATTTGTACAGAAAAATAGGAGAAATTTATCAAATGACAACATTCTAATAAAAAATAAAGTTTTGGAATGTAAAAAGTGGGTTTTGCTGAGACCGTTAAAAATTGGCAATTTTCAACTTGTACTTTACACCGAACGGTTCATCTGAAAAAAAGTAAATAGTGATATTTGTAGATAATTTTAAGTACTTTAATTTCTCTTAACAGACTATTTACTAAAAGTAAGGGTTTTCGAGATTTGAGCAAAAAAGCGGAAAAAAGCTGAAATTATTCGCTTTTTTCGCGAATTTTTCAATGTTCCGGCAAGAAATTTTGTCCGCAAACCTCATATTCGGGTTCAGCAGCCCAAAATCCATATGCAATGAAAGAAATCAGAACTACCCCAAAACTTTCCTAGTCAAAACACAATTTTATTGAACAGTACTAGAATTACTGCAACATTTTGGACAAGAAATTTTTTTTAAATAATTTAAAACTGTGCTATTAATAGTATTCACACAAGTATAGTAATTTTTTTTAAATTGAATAATAGTTACCGTATCCAGGGCTGCTTGCACTTTAGCTTCGCTAGTATTATCCAGCGCTGAAGTAGCTTCGTCTAAAAGCAGTAGAGTAGGATTTCTTACCAAAGCTCTAGCTATAGCTATCCTTTGTTTTTGTCCACCTGAGAGTTTAGCTCCTTTCTCGCCAACCAAGGTATTATATTCGTTAGGAAGCGACTTAATAAAGTTATGAGCGTTAGCTTTTTTCGCTGCTTGAATAATATCTTCTTCTGTTACTCCATCTTTGCCATACCTAATATTTTCTAAAATCGTTGTACCAAAGAGAATAGGTTCCTGACTTACAACTCCTATTTGGCTTCTCAACCAAGCTAAATCGTAATCCTTAATATTATTCCCGTCTATAATAACCTAAAAAAAATTAAATCAAATTCTAGGTTAAAAGGGAATGCCTATAGTTGGCTGACTTCTTAGGCCTGGATCCCTCGTACCAAAAAAAAGTTGATTAATAGCAAGCTGAAAATTTGTTAATAGCTTACCGGTGTCTAGTCGGACAAACTTTGATGTATGGGAACACTGGAACAGGGGAAGTTTTATTTGTGGAACAGGTTAAAAATTTGGAACGTCAGACTACGAAAACGTCCCATGTATTTTGCCGGACAGAACTTCCAATTAATTTGTTACCCTTTCATTAAACACTCATGCAAAAATCAGACTGGTATTTTATCACCAACTGGGCATTTTAATAAGTCCGACACGTAAAACATGTCACATGACAGGAATTATGTTGGTGACAAATAGCAGCCTGATTTTTGCATGACAGTTTAATGAAGGGGTAACAAATCAATTGGAAGTTCTCTCCGACAAAATAAATACGTTTCCGTAGTCTGACATTCCAAATTTTTAACCTGTTCCACAATTAAAACTTCCCCTGTTCCAGTGTTCTCATACATCAAAGTTTGTCCGACTAGACATCGTTAAGCTATTAACAAATTTTCAGCTTGCTATTAATCAACTTTTTTTTTGGTACGCGGGATCCAGGCATATCCAGTGTAAATGGTAAATGAATTTTATTAAAAATTTCCTTAACAATTATCCAAATTGGATTAATGAAAACATCACAGGACGAACGTTTTCGGTGGTATCAGAACATCATCAGTGCATAGACTAAATCAGCGGTTCTCAACCTTTTAGCACTGGCGCCCCCTTTGAACACTAAAGATAGCTCACGCCTCCCCTCCAGTCAATTATTGGTTGGTTCAAGTTGATCAGTGAAATTGTGAAACTGACGATGCTAACTCTACGTTAGCAAAAACTGGGATGCATAATAAAAATCCAGATATATTTAAATACGAAAGTTTATTTGATGTCTCATTAAACTTAACATTGTTTATTTATTTGAGAAAAAGAATAATCAAAAAATCAAATACGCATATAAAGTTGAAAGTCTTATATGAGTGTTTTTGCACTTTCAATGAGAGGGTTGGTATTGTCTGTTCTTGACAAGTTTTTCGATATTCGGTTAAAACTGTGTCAGAGCACACCTCAAGTCACTTTCAACGTCCAGCCTTGAACGGTATTTTGATTTTATATACGCCAGTGCAGAAAAACCAGATTCGCAAAGATATGTGGATGAAAACTGGACTAATAACTTCGCAGATATTAAAGCCATTTCTGGGTAAACAGGAAAGTAGGCTAACCAAAATTCTTTCAAGTCCATGTTTGCAAAATCTGCTTTTGCTTGTGAATCACATTTTAGGTCAATTGCCTGCTCTTGAAGGTTAACTGGAAGAATGTCAACTTCGGTATGAAAAGGATCTCTTGTCAACTTAAATTCCCAGTTTTCCGAGCTAACATCTGGAAGTACTTTCGAATTTGATTTTTCAGTTCTTCCAAATGCCGTGATATGACGCCTTTCAAATCTGAAACTAGATGTAGTGGAAGGGTTTGAATATCATCTAGGAGGTTGTTCAGTTTAGGAAAAGAGGAAAAGTTTGGCTTGGAACTGTGAAGGCGGCGTTGCCAAAGCGATATTTTTTCTATAAACCCCTTAATTGCATCATAAGTGTTTAAGAGGTTTTTACGGCCTTGAAGCTTCAGATTCAGGACATTAAGTGTCTCAAAAGTCAGACAAATAAGCCAAGTAAAAGATATTTTTATCATCTGTAAATCTTCTGTGAAGATCTTCTTGTTTTGAAGTCATTAACAAAATTTCAACTTCTGACTTTAAATTGAATAATATTGCAAGCATATTTCCTTTGGATAACCACCGGACTTCTGTGTGAAACAGGAGGGTTTCCTGATCACTATTCAGTTCTTGACATAGTGCCTGAAAGAGTCTAGTGTTTAATGCGCTGAATTTGGTGTGGTTAACTATTTTAATTGCTAAGTTTAATGTGGCGTTGAGAGGTTCAGGTAAAGTCTGACTAGCTAAAGCTTATCTGTGAATAATGCAGTGAGAACCAATTATCCTAGGGTTCTTCTTTTTTGCCAATTCCATAAATCCAGATGGACATCCTGTCATGGCTTGGGCCCCATCAGTACATATACCAATTACTTTCTCCCATGGAAGTTCATTGATTACTAAAAAATCTTCAAGAGCAGAAAATATGTCAATGGCTTTAGTTGTTGTTTCAAGAGATGTTGAAAACAGTAGTTCCTCCAGGAACCGTTTTCTGTCAATAAATCGACAGTAAAACAATAACTGTGCATGCTTTGAAATATCAGTTGTTTCCTCACACTGCAAAGAAAAAAACGGCGAACCTTTTAATTTTTGCAATAGTTGATTTTTCAAATCTAGAGCCATGTCATCAATTCTATGTTTTACTGTGTCGTTTGAGAGAGAAATTTTTTCTACTTTCTTACAACTGTCGTCACTAAGTACGGTACTACAAGGAGTAAGTAAACAAGGTTTAATTAGTGACTCACCAATATTATGTGGTTTCTTGTCTTTAACTATCAAAAGTGCTATTTTGTATGATGCTTCCACAGCTTTCTCATTTTCAACACAAAAATTTTCACAAGTAGAGTCAAGTTTCATACGTTTTATTCTGGGCCTTTATCTTTTAAAGAAGAATGGTTTGTAATTAGATGCCGTTCCAAACGTCCGGGGCGCATTGCATAATTACTAAAAACAGCATGGCAGTTGACACACTGAAGTACATGACTGCCGTTTTTCTCCATAAAGGTGAAAACATACTTGATATAAGGGTCTGAATACAATCTTTTCTTTGGAAGTGACTTAGCCGTTACACAAGCTGTTACACAACACTATTAAACAATCACTCTTTTATTAAATAACGATTACACTGATTGCTACAAACAGCACACAGACGCTGTCGACTGAGACTAACGCGTGAGACGGAGTCACTGAACTGGAACCAGGAGTGCGTGCAATACAGCGTTGGTAAATATACTTTGCGCTCCTACGATGTTGCCATACACAAGACTGTCGTGTTTAACACAGGTTGTGTGTTTGAGTAAAACGATTTTAATCACGTTTAAATAAAGAAATATTTTTAAACAAAATAAAAATACGAAATACAAAATATTTTGTTTTTTAACAAAATATATATTTTTTCATTTTAATTTTTTTTTCTTTGTACCCTCACGCCTCCCCTGAAATTCTCTCACGCCTCCCAGGGGGGCGCGCCCCCAGGTTGAGAACCACTGGTCTAAATCATCGTAGTTGATACTTCTTCTTCTTCAGGTGCCATCTCCGCTACGGAGGTTGGCAATCATCATAGCTATTTTAATTTTTGAGGCAGTAGCTCTTAATAGTTGTTTTGAGCTGCATCCAAACCATTCTCTCAGGTTCTTCAGCCATGAAATTCGTCTTCTGCCGATGCTTCTTCTGCCATCTATCTTTCCCTGCATTATGAGTCGCAGGATGCCATACTTCTCGCCCCGCATCACATGTCCGAGGTATTGTAGTTTTCTTTCTTTAATTGTAAGTTCAACTTCCTTCTCTTTACCTATTCTTCTCAGTACTTCATTGTTCGTAACTCTATCTACCCAGGAAACCCTCATAATTCTTCTATACGTCCACATTTCAAAGGCGTTAAGTCGTCTTATTGTCTCTACATTTAACGTCCATGATTCCAGTCCATAGTATAGTACACTATATACGTAACATTTTGTTAGGTGTACTTTAAGAGCTAATGTTAAATCTTTGCTACATAGTTGATACTAGCCACAGACAATTAGTCGATATCAATTGAATACAATCAAAAAGGAAATGTATTCATCCTTGCCCAAACTGCACGTGCTGCTTTAGGTGAGTTTAGGTGAATCCTAAGAAATACTTGAGATTCATTCAAGTGTTTCTTAGGATTATATATCTTTATGCTGTAAGAAAATTAAAAAAAATTGTATGATTTGGTACCTTACAGTGGTTTACTTATTTCTAAGTGTACACTGACGATGGTTTTATACGACCGAAAACGTTCGTTCTTTGATGTTTTTACTAATCCAATTTGGATAAGTTTTAAATAAATTTGTTAATAAAATTCATATACCATTTACACTGAAAGTGTCTTAAATCTTAAGTAGTAAGTTTTCAAATACATACTAGGTAATAAAAATAAAATAAAATAATTACGGTACCTCTCCAGACTCTGCGTCATATAATCGTTGGATTAGCTGCATAACAGTAGATTTTCCGCAGCCAGAACTACCTACGAGTGCCACAGTGTCGCCAGATTTAATGTTTAAACTTAATCCTTTTAATACCTATAACGTAAAATACAAATACAAAAATATTTATTCACATGTTATACAGGGTACGTAACAATTTGTAATGAACTTTCTTCCTCTTCGTCGGGTGCCCTATCCACTATGAACGTTGGCTATTATTGCTCGTAAAATCTAGGAATAACTTTCGAAATCATAGCCGTAGATGCAGAGAGCAGACAAAGTGGGAACACAAAGATTTGATGCCCAACTTCGTGGTAAGAGTACAATCTTCCTCAACAGTTTAATTTTTTAAAATTTATTATAAAAATATAACATTTGAATTCGGTATCATGGGAGCTCCCAAGGAAAAGTTAATATAACTAATAAAGCCTTCTATAAATTACGATATGAACAACTAATGAGTGTCCTGAAATAAAAAGAGATATACTAGATTGGCCTCAGGATCATATAAAATTTATACTATAAGCAGCGAGCAAAAGTACGTGTTAACGAACAGATGTCAGAGGAAATTGAAATCAGACATATTATAAATAAAGTAATAATAACCAATAAATTTTATCAAGGAGGTGAAAAAAATTTGTATAACCCAGTGTGTAAAAGTATTTTATTTCCTTAACTAAGCGCTTTCGACAAAATTGTCATGATCGGAGCTAATGCTACAATAAAAAAGAATATTCTAAGAAAAATAAGTGCAAAACTCTTTTTTACTTACGTCAAAAAGTACCACTTATTGAGGCATATGCGTGAGCATCTTGATAATATTAAACTGCATTACAATTAGTACAATCTTTCACGGTTTTTGCTCTAAATTTTAAAGAACCGCTTGGATTGACACAAAATTTGGCATACGTATAGCTTACATGACAAAGAAAAAAAGTGATATTGTGCCGATGTGTGCTTTTGCTCTGGGGGTGACTTTCACTCCCTCTTGGGGGTGAAAAAATATATGTCCAAAATAAGTCCGGAAATGGGTAAACTGACTAATTTTAAGTAACTTTTGTTCTATAGAGCTTTTTCGCCAAGTCAACACTTTTCGAGTTATTTGCGAGTGAATATGTTCATTTTTCAACAAAATAACCACATTTTAGACGGTTTTTCGGAAATAACTCAAAAAGTAAGTATTTTGTAAAAAAAATGTTCTGAGGAAAAATATAGCCTATAAAAAAGTAAAAAAATAATGTACGCGTTAGGTCTCTGGATCTCGTAGAACCAGAGTTATAGCCAATGAAAAATAGATTCATATTCACCAAATTTCAAATAGAATATTTCGACGTGAAATATCCAAAAATTAAGCACTTTTAGGGGAAAATCCATTTTAACTTTTTTAAAATGTTTAAAAAAGCTTTATTTTTGTAAGAAGCTTCTAACATTAAATTTAAGCAAGTTACGCTCAAAAAAAGTTGGTCCCTTTTGTTGTGGCAAAAAAAATCGAGAGGACCACCCCCTAATTAGCAACTTAAATGAAATTAATCGTTACCGCTCCACAAATTATTTTACTTATGTTGTGTTTATATGATCTGTAAGTTTCATCGATTCAAAGTGCTTATTTTTGAAAAAATTTGGTTTTAAAGTAAAATTTTTAAAAATTTTAATTTTGAAAAATATGCCTTTTTCAAAATAACTTAAAAATTGTTAGAGATACCAAAAATCTCTAAAAACAAAAAAAGTCAGCATTGGTTTTCTAAATATCATGTATTTTTTTGTTTTTCTATTAGAAAAAAATTGATTAAGATTTGGTGTTTCTAAATTTGCATACATTCGTGATCAGTGACTCGTTCAACCCCTTTTAACTACAGCCCTTTCAATAATAAGGACTTTGAACCGATGAAACTTACAGATCATATAAACAATACATACACGAGTCAAGAAACTTGTGAAGGCGTAACGATTAAGTTCATTAAGTTTATTTTGAGTTAAACTTTTTTACTTTTGATGCTAGAAATTTTTTTTATAAAACAAAAATGAAGCTTTTTTTAAACACTTTAAATAAGTTGTAATGAGTTTTCCCCGAAATGTGCTTCATTTTTGGTTATTTCACGTTAAAGTATTCCATTTGGAATTTGACGAATATAAACCTATTTTTCATTAGCTATAACTCTGCTTCTTCTAGGTATAGAGACGTGTTATATACAGTAGAACCCAGATTATTCGGGTGCGGATTATCCGTGCTGCGGATTATCCTTGCTATGATTTTCTATTACTCAAGTTGCGTTTTTGAGGTTTTATCAAAATAGCGTCATCGTAAATCACTTGACGGAAACTCTATATGACGAAAGAGAGACTCAGAATGAAAGATTTATTTTTTTCTGTTATTTTTTATGGTGGGTACATATGTACGTGTATACGTACATATGTATTATACATAAGAAATACATGTTCGGATTATCCGTGCTTTTCAATTATCAGTGCCACCCTTCGGTACCGACGAGCACGGATAATCGGGTTCTACTGTACACCATTTTTTAATTTTTTTACAGGCTATATTTTTGCTAAGAATGTTTTTTTGAGAAAATACTTACTATTTGAGTTATTTGCGGAAAACCGTCTGAAAGCGTGGTTATTTTGTTGAAAAAATGAACATATTCACTGCCAAATAACTCGAAAAGTATTGACTTGGTGAAAAAACTCTATAGAACAAAAGTTACTTAAAATTAGCCAGTTTATCCATTTCCTGACTTACTTTGGACGAATATTTTTTCACCCCCAAGAGGGGGTGAAAACCACCCCCAGGGCAAAAGCACATATCGGCACAATATCACTTTTTTTCTTTGACTTGTTAGCTATTTGTATACCAAATTTCATGTCAATCCAAGCGGTTCTTTAAAATCTAGAGGTTTTGCAATATTACACCGTTAAAGAACGGACTAAATGTATAATCATGTATGCTATTTAATTATTTTGTCCTCCGTACAACCACCAAACAGAAAAAACAGAAAAAGCCGGCCACACAAACATTTTTTTTTTTTTTTGAAAAATGGCTTTGGGAGCCAATTAGCCAGACTTGTTTGTGATTGATTGCAGATTCATAGTCATAAATTTCTTATAAACATAAGTACATTCTACAATATTATTTTTATAGATACATTGGTACATTGTGTAGCTTTTTTTATTTTGTTTTTTTTTTAAATTATTTTACTGTTTTTTAAATATAAAATATATTTTAATTTGTGCGAAACACTTCTTTTTTATGTTTGTTTCTATTTTTTTTTTCTTTTTTTATTTATGTTTGTTTCTATTTTTTTTATGTTTGTTTCTATTTTTTTTTCTTTTTTTTTTATTTATTATTTTTTTTGTTATTATTTTATTATGTGTTTTTTTTTATATATATATATTTTTTTTTTAATTTTTTCAAACCACATTACCAAATTATGCCTATTATATTAAGTTTACAACTTGTATTTACATAATTTAACATGTTTATAAATGAGATGAAGAATTTCCATATCATTTGTAAATATTAAAGTATTAAGGTTTATTGGGAAAAAACATTTTAAATCTTTTAATTCTTTATAAAGGTCGTTTATGTTATTTATGTTTAAATGACATTCTAATATGACATGTGTTAGATCTCCGATTTTGCCACAAGTACAATTGGGAGTATCTGACAAGCCGATTCTATGCATGTAATATGGCGTAAGAGCATGATTGGCTCTCAGCCGATTAATGGTCTTAATGTCTGTTATATTCTGTATAAAACCATCTTTTTGAGAATATCCTAGGGTTACAATGAGCAAAATTTGAGCCAGTATTACATTCTCTGTAATGCAATTGCCAATTATTTTTAAGTTTTTGTCTGCTAAAAGTATCAATATCTGAAGCTGGAATTAAATTTTTGTTTATTTTTTCTCCGATTACATAAGCTGATTTAGCAAAATTGTCAACTATTTCATTGCCTTTTATTCCCGAATGACCCTTAATCCAAGCAATTGTTACATTTACTCCTAATTGTGTAATTTCAAACAGAGTTTTAAGTATATTCAATTCAATGTGGTTTATGTGTTTGACTGTTTGAATGTTACTTAATCTGTCCACCACGCTTTTACTGTCAGTAAATATAACATAATTGCTAGTTGGATTCAGTAGTACATACTGAACAGCAAACATTACTGCTATCATTTCTGCTGTGTATATTGAGCATTCAATAGGTAGGCTATATTGATGATGGTAATTTGTATTTTCGTGGAATACTGCACAGCCCGTTCCATTTGCGTCTTTTGACCCATCGGTAAATATGTACTGAAAATTTGACCATTTTTCTCTAATAAGTATATCAAACATATTTGGCGGTAAATGTGAGCTTAAATAACATGTTTTAACCTTGTTAGAAAATAATGTTTTTGTCATTGCACTGTAGTAAGGCGGAATTTGGCTTTTATAGATAACTTCACTGTACTTTACCGTACTTAGATAACTTTCTACCAAAGGTATAGATTTTTTAGTTCTCCAGTACCTATGAGTGAGGTCTAAAACTGATAGCTCATGTAGATCTTGAAGGTATTTACATTTTTTGGACAGAATTCGAGTTGTAAATTTATCACTGAGAAATTGGCGGCGTAAATGCAATGGAGGTTCCACTGCTTCATTTTCCATTATTTGGACTGGAGTGGATTTTAAATAACCTAGGCATAATTTTAAGCATTTATTTTTTTGAATTTCAAGTTTAACACAAACATTAAAAACACATTAAAATTTTTTCATGGCGTGGCGTGGGTGTATCACACAACCATCTTGGCCTAGGAGAGATAGCTGTCTGACAAAGTTGGATATTCAAATCTGTCCTGTGTTGACGTTTGATAGATGACATTAAAAATATGAATATTTTCTACATTTTTACAAAGAAAATTGAAAACTTACAAAGAAATTTGATAAGGAAATGTACCTTAGATGCCTGTACTAGTCAACTAATAATTTAATTGTCTAAGCATAAGGCTATATTGCCATATCTGGACACACATAATCTGGACACACATAATATGCTATTACTATTAACTAAAGAACAGTCGGTCCGGGGGTAAAGGTAAGCAAAAATGCCTCAGTCGTTAAAGTGTTAAAAAAATCAAAATACTTACTGGTATATTTTTTCTAGATGGATAACTAAAATTCACGTCTTTAAAGCTTATATTTCCTTTGAGTACATCTAGTGTTTTTCCATTTTCTTTTGATAAATTAATTGTAGGTTTATGATCGATTACACTAAAAATTTTTGAAGCAGCAGCTTTTGAGATTCCAAATGCCTCTATATAAGGTGATGCTCCACCGAAATTACTAGCTCCGGACATAACGCTAAAGAAAACCTACAAAAACATGAAGAGACTATAAAACATTTCGTACAGGGTGTACCCGGATACGTGGAAAATTCGAAAATCTCTAAAAACATCCGAAAATACGAAAAATACGGAAAATATACGAGAAATAAGAAACAAAAACAAAAATGCCCAAAAAATACGAAACATGCGAAAAAACTTTCGGAAAATTCGAAAAAGGCGATTGATATGAAAAGTATACCGTGAATATGAAAAATTTGAAAAATACACGAAAAATACGAAAAACACGAAAATAACGCGGAAAATACCAAAAATTTGGAAATTATCCAAAAAAAAATACCCGGAAAATGCAAAATATATGAAAAATATAAGTACGGAGGATACGAATAATTCGAAAAATACATGAGAATAAGTACGAAAAATGTGAAAAAATCATCGGAAAATTCGAAAATACGAATAATACGAAAAATACCTGGAAATTACGGATAATACGAAATAAATATTTGACAAATACAAAAAAGCGGAAAATACTAGTATGTAATTGGAAAAATATATACCAAAGTGCGAAAAAATTCACGGAAAATTCTAAAAACTTCGGAAAATTTCTTGAATACTTACAGTTACCATATTACTAGGAGTATATATTGGATTCGTAACTGCTCTGTCCCTCAAAACTAATTTAACCCCATACCAAAAGGCCAGAGCATAACTGGAATAAATCATCAACCATAATAGACCAAAACCTAACGCTGAAAGCATCGATCTTCTTATATTATTTTTCTTGGCTAAAACTAAATTTTTGTTATATCTCTCTACTTCTTTCTTTTGACCTCCAAAAGCTGTCACTGTCCTGATTAATGATAATGCTTCTTCTGCTATTGAGCCAGCTGCGGCATAAGCTTCCATTTGATTTTTTGCTAATTTTGTGGTTAGCTATAACATCAAAATTTTTGAATCAGTTTAAAATCGTCCATATTATTTTCCTACATAAAAATACATTTTTTAATATTGTAATGAAAATGGGAGACATTTTATACGTATTTCTATTTATTCAAAGAGGACCATCAACCCTTTACATACCTTTCACCCTCATTAGGAATCATCGTAGGGTACATATGGTTACCCCTGAACGAAATAAAAAATAGTCTGGGCTAAAGTACGTCAAATTGTGTCGAAAATTTTATAGCCCTCCTTTAATTCAAAAAAGTTCGATACCCACAGCTCGAAGAAGTAATACATGAAGAGGCGTGGATGCGCTGTTGCCAAATCTACGGAATGAAATTAAATTTTAGCTATATCTTAGCTGCAGATAAGAAAATGTCAAAATTGGTAGTTACTGGACATGAAATTTTGATTTACTCGATAAGTTTCTCATTGAGACACTTTTTTAAGACGTCGCGTCAGATTAACCCTGTACTGTGTCACTCGAAATATGGCAAACAGCCGTATTGATGTTTACTTCTTCTTCTTCTACGGCACTACAGCCTAAATTGAGCCTTGGCCTCCACCCTTGTTTGTCTGTGGCTGCTCTCCTCCATAAACGGACCCCTAAAAGTGCTTGATGATGTTTACGTTATCCTTTATTAATAAATATATTAATTACTTTTTCAGTATAATATAAAGATAGCACCTATAATTGAGAATAAGCGTGCTGAAAAAACCGAGGTCTAGTGATTACTTTTGAAAGTACTTAGAAATCTCGATCGCACAAAATTCACTCGTTTGCTCTAAATTGAAAGCTTCTAAAGCTATTGTATGAAAATTGCCATTTTTTGGTAAATATTGCTACACCGCCGTGAATTTTTTGAGTTTCAGAAAAGGATAATGCAGCTTTACGATGAACTGATTTAAATTCCATTGTAACGGTACCGGATTAATAAGTCCTTCACCAGTGTAATTAATATGCGTCTGATCTGTTTGCTTCTGCGAATCGTCTATTAATCATGTCTTGGTAATTATTGTCCTAAATAAATTTACGATAACAAATGTTCATTAAATAATACTCAGTTTTAAACTATGTATTTTGTTTGTAATTTCAAACGAACAAAATTTAATTTCATTCCGTAGATTTGGCAACAGCGCATTCGGGCCTCTTCATTTATTACCTCTTCGAGCTGTGGGTGTCAAACCTTTTTAAATTAAAGCGGGCATACAATTCTCGACCCCATTTGACGGTTTTTAGCCATGGTATGTCGTCCAATGCCGAATTAAAATAAATAAATCGATATGGACACTGTAGCGACATCTGCTTAAAAACGTTGGAAGTTTTATTTCCGGAGAAATAAGCATTTACATTGTACCAGATTCAGGTATTCTAACTCCTGAATTCGTGCTTTCTAAAGCCACCTTTACACAGTCAATATTATTGATGTAATATTACTGTTGCAATATTTTTTAATGATATTATTGTTTCAATGTATTCCTTACATGATCAATATTGACCAATATCAATATTGCCTCAATAATAGTGACCGTGTAAAGGTGGCCTAATATTTACAAAGCAAGAGAAAGATGAGTTAAAGAAGACTATGAGAAGTCTAAAATTTGCACTTCACTGCCCCCTATACCCCTATACTTGCACTATACCCCTCCGATGAGCCCTAATTAGGGTAAAATGTACGTAAGTGGCTGATGGGGTTCTTTCCAGGGCCGTAACTACCATTGGGACAACCGGGGCAGTGCCCCGGGGCCCCCTGACCCGTGCATAGATTTTAAAGAGGAAAATAAAAATATGTATTTTAAATGCCGATTCCAACGAAAAACGAAATATTTTCAAATGACACAATTTTAAAAAGACCTAAATAAAGGACACCCTGGACCTCAACATAAAGTTTTAATTTTTCACTGGGGAAATTAGTCTTTTCGACTAAAATGAAATTGGAATAGAACAGGGGCCCCTGAGGCTTGAGCTAAGCTGGGTCCCCGAGACCTTAACATAAAAATTTAACAATTGGATATGGTAATTGAGTCAATACTCGCAATCTTTAGTTTGTATTTTTATTAGTTGTTACATAATCGTGGGGCAACCGGTTTCGAGTCTTACAATATATGACTCATCATCAGGCCCAGTACAAAAAAGTCTTCTCAATACAAACTACAAGATAACAGCCATTGAAACTGTTCCACAGCTAAAGATGTACATGCAGTCACCAGCTCCCATAAGGATAGTTGATCGATCAAACAACCTTTAGTCTCTTATATTGTAAGTTCTGTTCAATGTGGAACTTGGAAAAGAAAAATTCTTATGTTCCCAAAGACGTGTGTTTTATACCCTTCACAGTTGTTTTTTGTCAGGCTTAGCCGTTGTTTTTATATGTTTTATGTTTAGTAAATGTAAAAATATTTAATAATTTAATATTGGGACAACACTCACAAAAATTCCACATACACAAATTTTAAAAAAGTTTTTTGGTTGCCAAGACTTTTTATTTTATATTATGTTATGTTTTATTTTATAAAATAAAAAGTCTTGGCAACCAAAAAACTTTTTTAAAATTTGTGTATGTGGAATTTTTGTGAGTGTTGTCCCAATATTAAATTATTAAATATTTTTACATTTACTAAACATAAAACATATAAAAACAACGGCTAAGCCTGACAAAAAACAACTGTGAAGGGTATAAAACACACGTCTTTGGGAACATAAGAATTTTTCTTTTCCAAGTTCCACATTGAACACAACTTACAATATAAGAGACTAAAGGTTGTTTGATCGATCAACTATCCTTATGGGAGCTGGTGACTGCATGTACATCTTTAGCTGTGGAACAGTTTCAATGGCTGTTATCTTGTAGTTTGTATTGAGAAGACTTTTTTGTACTGGGCCTGATGATGAGTCATATATTGTAAGACTCGAAACCGGTTGCCCCACGATTATGTAACAACTAATAAAAATACAAACTAAAGATTGCGAGTATTGACTCAATTACCATATCCAATTGTATAATGGACTCGCATTGGCAACCCTTTCATCATTTATAAAAATTTAAATTATTCCTTAGGAAATTAATTATTTCGGCGTAATAAAACGTAAAATGCCATTGGAAGAGGGGCCCGGGCTAAGCTGGGGACCCCGATACCATTCGTAAAGATATGTCCAGGATACAACAACTCTAGGAAGGAATGCCTCAGGGGAGTATTTAATCGCCCATTCCAAATAACATTTTTGTTTCAGATTTGCCAACAGATGTAAGAACATTTTCTAAAAAATTTGTAACATTAGTTTCTATGGGTATCTCTTTAGAAACTTCAGTCATGGAATGCATGAAAATGCGTTTTCAAGGGGTTAAATATCAAACATTTTTCCCGACGCCCCTTTCGCTGGGGGTAAACCCCCCAGGAGGGGCCCCAACAGAAGACCCACAGACCCCCCGGTAGGGGGCCCTTAACTTCGTACTTACGGTCCTGGTTCTCTCTGAACGAATTGAAGTATAAGATGTCTCTCATTTTCATTTTATATTAGTTTATACCTATCTGAGTATAGGCACCAAGAATTCGTTGGATTTTTTACTTTGATGAATAGACAGGTAGTGAAGTGAAAAATTTAAACTTCCACTTACTAGTCTCTACTGCGTAGAAGCCAATCATATTATATTCTTAGTTGTACTTACGATTCCTACAGTGCGGACTATTATCAAAGTTGCGGGTAGAGATGTTAAACATATTAAAGCAAGTTCCCATCCTTTCACAAGAGCTATGATAATTGAAGTTAAAAAAACAACTTGAAAACTCCAGAATATCGGCACTTTTTCTCCTATACCATCTTCAAATTTGTGCAAATCACTAAAAAAGTTAATAGTTAGTACAGGAAATTAACAGAAGGAACTTGTTTTATAAACTAAATATTTAAAACCTTATCAAGTTTAAAAATAATTGGCTAGTTTATAGTACAACGGAACGGGGTAACAACGGGGACGTGCGCCGTCTATTGTTCTATGGCACATGCCGTCCCCGTCCATTCGTTAAATAAATTAGCATTAAGTGAAGTTATGGCATAAAATGAATACATCAGATCACAGAAACAGCTTAAATGGATCATAAAGATCTTAAACAGGCAATATCTCAAATTCGAATAAATTTTATTATAATCTTATAATAAAATTAGTAGTTGAATAGAAATAATAATAAAACCAAACTTACTCTGACATTCTGCTGGCAAACTCTCCAGTCTGATTGACATCGTACCAGCTTACATCTTGATTTAAAATAGATTTTAAATATGCAGACCTTATTTTGAAAATCTAAGAAAAACATAGGTACATATATGTATAAATGATAAATACATAAATATGTATAAGTAATCATTTATTATAACAATTTGAAAATTAAACATTTATAAATCTTCAATAAATTACAATTTATCTTTCCCTTAACCCTTAACCCTTAACCTTTAACTGGAGAGATCTCAGTTTAGCACACGAACTAAGACATGCCGTCTGACAGACTACCTTTTTTTAAGATAATAACCGCGTAAATCAATTTTTAAAATTTAATTAATAATATAGTACCGTATACATAACATATACTCTACGAGCTCCCTAGTGGGAGAGTTTTGGGGTAGTTCTGATTTCTTTCATTATATATGGATTTTGGGCTGCTGAATCCGAATATGAGGTTTGCGGACAAAATTCTTGCCGGAACATTGAAAAAATCGCGAGAAAATCGAAAAATTTCAGCTCTTTTCCGCTTTTTTGCTCAAATCTCGAAAACTATTAACTTTTAGTAAATGGTCTGTTAACAGAAATTAAAGTACTTAAAATTATCTACAAATATCACTATTTATTTTTTTTTTTCAGACGAACCCTTCGGTCTATACTGCAAGTTGAAAATTGTCAAGTAGTGGATAGTCCAAGGATCAAAATCTATATGATGCCGAAAGGCGCTTTTACCATGGGGGTGGTTGCCACCCCATCTCGTGGGTGGAAATTTTTTATTATATTTTGACCACAAAAGTTAGTAAAAACATTCATTCTAAGCAAAAAACGTTCTATACATTTTTTTCATAAAATTAATAGTTTTCGATTTATTCGCTATAGAAAGTGTTAGTTTTATTTCGAAAAAATCCATGTTGATAATAAGTGTTTGGCTAATAACTCCAACAGTTTTCGTTTTATCAAAACAACTTTACTTAACAAAAATGTACCTTTTGAAAAAATAAACAAAACTGTTCCTTTTAATTTTTTTAAGACCAATAGCAATCGAGCTATACGCTATTAAATGCTCTTCTTCGTCAAATGCTAAATACTGTAGTTTCAAAGTCAAAAGACGGGAAAACTATGCATTTTTCGAGGATACTTTGTTTAAACTAATTTAAAGTATTTAAAAATATCTATCGCCAGAAATAAAAACAAAGTATCTAGCTCAAAAATTAAGTGACGTATATTGAAAAGAATGTTAGTCCCTACTTTTTTTCAGCGAACAAGTGATCCGAAGCAACCTCCTAATCACCACTCTAATTAAAATTAGTCATTAACCTTATTTTGTCTTGTTTATTTGTATATTATTAATAGGTTCTAGAAGTTTGACCGGCTTAGAATGATCAGTTTAAAAAAATGGAGTTCTAAGCGAATAACGAATTTTTGTAGTTTGGAAAAAAAAATGGATTTTCTTCAGCATAGAAAGATTAGCATCAGAGATACAAAAAAAATGTTTCAATATAAAATTTTAGCTTATTTAATTCCCAAGAAACTGGTTTGCCAAAATTTTTACTACGGCAAAAATTGAGTGAGTTATTGATAATTAAAACTTGTAATGACATGCAAAAACCACCTTTACCAACCCTTTCAAAGTCACCTCTTTTTGCGACTGAGGATTCTAAAAATATTTAATATCAATAGGCTTATAGAACTTATAAAAACCTACAAAATTCTTTTTTACCAAATTTTCTAAGATAAAAAATAGAAAAGTTACGGCTAAAAAATCAATATATTTTTTTGAAAAAAAAGGAGAAATCCAATTGGAAGCATAATAATGTAAGTTAGGGGTGTTTTTAGTCATTAGCCTTATTAATTCTTCTTTATTTATGTATTATTAATAGATTCTAGAAGTTTGACTGGCTTAGAAAGATTAGTTTTTAACAAACTGGAGTTAAAAGCGAATAACGAATTTTTGTAGTTTGGTAAAAATGTCGATTTCTTCGGAATAGAAAGATAAGCATCAGAGATACGAAAAAATGTTTAAATATGAAATTGTAGGTTATTTAATTCCCAAGAACTTGGTTTACAAAAATTTTTTCTACGGCATAAATTGAGTGAATCGTAAATTAGTATATTATTGAAAAACACTTATTTTTTCGATATAAAACTAACACTTTCAATAGCGAATAAATCGAAAACTATTCACTTTATCAAAAAAATGTATAGAAAATTTTTTGTTTAGAATGAATGTTTTCATCAACTTTTGCGGTCAAAATATAATAAAATATTTCCACCAACGGGATGGGGTGGCAGCCACTCCCATGGTAAAAGCGCCTTTCGGCATTATAGAGATTTTAATCCTTGGACTATCCACTACTTATTCTCAAATTTTAAAGCAAATCGATCCATTCTGTAAAAATTGCGAGGTGAAAAGCTTCGGTTCCTGGACTATATGGTACGTCTCTTCTCACAGCTTCCATGAATCCATTTCATCCTAAAATACCGAGAATGTCTCTGCTTTTCTCTTAGAGCCACAGAAGGTCAGGCACAGATGGAGTCACAGTTTGAGTTGGTGTGAACATTCCCTTCGGATCCTGATTTCTGATAAACCTTGAGGTTTTGTCCTTTCAAAATGCATTAGTTGAACCGCTCTCTGATTTCCATAAACCTCAGGTGCGGGTTTAGTTTTTAGCCGAGGAATGGATTCTTCTTCTTCTTGTGCCACTCCTATCGGAGATTGGAAATCTCCGATAGGAGTGGCACAAGGTTGGAAATCTCCGAGGAATGGATTGGTTAGGAGTTATTGCATGTTTTGTGCAATACAAGAAATGCCACCCATGACGTAAAAAGTGTGGTATCCGTCGATTTTATGTACGTTAACCCTTTCGGTCCCAACGCTGCATATATATGTTTTTGAAAAAGTGGGTCTGTATTCCCAGCCGCCGTATATATACGTTTAAGGTGTTATGGTCTCAATTTACTAAAGCCAAAAATATGCGTTACTTATAAAATTTTAGACTCATTGGTGTCCCAATGCCGTAGAAATATGTCCGAAAATGTTAGATTATTGTTCCCAAAGCCTCAAAATGTTTGCACCTAAGACATGTCATGCGGACCCATTGTATATATTTGTTCACACATTTTAGATATATGCTATATTGTAGCACTGGTGGCAACGCTTATAGGTAGCTGCTAGAAGGTGAAGCGTTTGTAGCCACAGAAAAGACCAGAAAAAAAAGAAGCGAATCGAGATACATGTGTGCAAGATGCGGAGTCGGCCTTTGCGTAGTGTCATGTTTTGAGGAGTACCACAAAAGAAAACTTTTAACGTTAATTTAGATTACATATTTTTTTTTAAGTTAGTTACATTTTTTCAAGTTGGTTTTGCTCTCTGATGAGTACTTTTGAAAAGAAGTTGGTTAAAAAAACTCATTAAAAAACATGTTTTGGTCATTTAGGGGAGTGCATATTTATAGATTTTCAGTTCGGAAAAAATCAAACAAGATAAAACTTTTTGTAATTTCATTAAGAAATGTTTAATAAACAACACATCAAAAAGTTCTACTCGAGAAGTGGGTGCTTCATTTTTTATTAAACAAATGAACTGCGAAATTAGATGTTTTTTTTTAAATAACTCGGAAAATATAAATTTTAGAAAAAAACTGACTTGACCATTGAAAAATTCAGAAAATTTTACAAAAAAAAAAACTTTCTATAAAGAATTTTCTAAAATTAAATCTGTATCTTCTAGGATTTTTTATTTATAACGCTAAAGTCACCCTCCTCACAAACATTGGCGCATTGTAAACTAGCGTACGGCGAAGTGCACGGTTGAGTTATTTTAATGTAATTCTTTAACTAATGGATAAAATGAAATTTTACAAATTGAACATGAAAAAAGAATAATTAAGCTATCTTATGGTTAAAGAAATAAAATGTATGGGAATAAGTACGGTGGGGGGGGGGGGGGGGGGGGAATGAGCCTTACATGAATTTTGTTTAAAAATGATTTAAAAATGTGTAACTAATACAATTTTTCTTATAAAACCCTCAATTTTGCACAAATTACAAGCGATCTTACTAAATTTCAAGCATCTTACTAAATGATGTTTCATTCAAAAAAATCTCCAAAATTTAAGTCAAATGATATGACGTCTCAAATAATGTAATTTTTGAAATCTTCGTAGTTTTACAGAATTACCACCAATTTAAGACGGTTGTTCTGAAGCTATTTCCTTGTGGCATTTTTATGATTAATTATTTATATGGGAAATAAGCCACAATTAAAATGAAAAAAATAATTTTATTAACGTTTCGACGCCCAAATCGGGTGCCGTTGTCAAAATACAAAATATTACTAAAATAAACTAAAGTGTTGTTGCTAAGCAAAAAAAAATTCTTCTAATAATTTATTTAATCTCACTCATTTATATTGGCAATTCAGACATATATTATACATTTTAAAGTAGAAGACTTTAAAATGATATTGCCAATATTTATGAGTTGCGTTCCTGGGACGACTTACTGAAAGATAGTTCATTCGATTACATGAAATTAACCCCAACTCAAGAATATCCGTCATAAAAAATTATAGCATGTGATATGTCTTTAAAAAGACAACCAAATGCAACGACAGTAAAATTCTCGCGTTAGAGACTTCATAGTAAATCACAAGGGAAAACCAGGAAAAACCTTGTGATACTATCCCGACATCGTAAGTATTTGGTCTTACATTAATTTACTCTCAAAAAATAATACCAAATTCTGACTTGTAACATGTTTAAATTATAAATATTATTAATAATACTAGATATATAAGTAATACTAAAATATAAAATATGTACTAGCTCGATATTATTGACTTACTAATCTTGGTATTTTCTTTCTATTGACTTCCTCTTTCAGTATGGGTAACCACATCCTACTGCATTCTACCGAGGAATTTGCGACACAATTGGTTTCATTTAGCATAATTAGAGCCGCTTCTTTGATTTTTCTCTTTTTACTATCTGATTCTTTCAGGACTATACTTGAATCTCTCCACTGAACTCTATGTTCATTATCCCATGCGTGTTGACATATTTGAGATCTCTCAAATTCTCTATTTTTAATATAAGATTGATGTTCACTTATTCTAACGTCTAATGGTCTTGATGTCTCACCTAAATAAAATTGTTCGCATTCACAAGGTATTTTATAAATGCAATTTTTTGTTCTTTCTTGATCATTGTTAGGTTTAGTTTTAGATAGAATAGATCTCAATGTGTTTGTTGTTAATAAAATTATTTTTTTCATTTTAATTGTGGCTTATTTCCCATATAAATAATTAATCAATTTAAGACGGTATTACTCAAGTTTGCATAGATCTATTACAGTTTTATAAGTGCATTTTTAAAGCTTAGGATGTAATATTTAAAATACACTAAATTATTGTACTTTAGAAATGCAGTAGACTATTTCTTTTTTAGAAAATTAAGAAAGATAACAAAAATGTAATACAAAAACCGAAAATTACTATCTAAAAAAATGTTTATACAAAGTGATCAAAACGTTTTTCTGTAAAACTTACCTAAAATACATTTAATAATAAGCTTGAACAATAATAAATTTTCAGCAAAAAAAATTTTTTTAGCTCTTATACAGTATGTCTGCGTAACTTGGAACCTATTCTATTATAACTTTTTTATTATCAGTTTTACGAAAAAATGGTATTCTTTATAAAATACTCTGCATCGTATATAATCTAATATGCAATAATCAAATATCAAATTTACATACTTGTATTTTTTTACATACTTCGTATAAAATTAAAAAAGTTTGATATCTGATGGTTGTATCTTAGATTTTAGAACAGGGAGAGCATTTTATGAAGAATAACTTTTTTTCGTAAAAGTGATAATAAAATAATTATCATAATTGTAATAAAATGATGATGAGTATCCGTAATTTGAGAAAAAATTGAAATTTTTTTTCGATTAGAATGATGTAATTATATATTTAAACATAGTTTTTAATTTCAAACAATTTTTCATGATAGCATTTTCTGATATTCTGGAATATAAAGGTACTTTACTCTTTAACGAAATTCATATTTTTGACATAACTCGTATAAAATTGATAAAATTTGATATATGATGGTTGAATCTTAGATATTTGACTATCCAGAGCATTTTATGAGGAATAACTTTTTTCGTAAAATTGATAATAAATAAGTTTTCCATGTGGTTCCTAGCTACACAGACATACTGCATAAGAGCTTCTGTATAAGAATTTTCAAATTCAGCATAATCAAAAACAAAATAGAAATATATTTGATCAAAGCAAAATGATGGATTTAACTATATTTTTAAAATTATTTATACAAAACAATTGTTATTGTTTAAACAATTAATAAACAATTAGCGACCAGATCTGCGAGTAGAACTTTTTACTTTAACATGTATATAAACTAACAAAAAAAGGTTTAGACAAATATAAACTTGTTTAAATTTTTCCGAAACAATGCATGTTTTCGTTCTAATTGCACTCCCCTAATTTATTTGTTTATTTATATGCAACGTATATAGAAGGCAATGGGACTCTAAGCATGAAAAAACCTTTGGGATTGAAGGACCAACATGCAAATTAAGGCCTGGCATAGAAAGGGTTAAAATCAGCGTTTTCGTACACCTGTTGTGTAAAGCAAGGCTGGTCAATTTTCTGCGGATCGCCTGCTATTGCTGACACTTTCAGATAAGCAACGCGCTTGCTCAAAGTCTTGTAGCAGCAGTAAGGCCCAGATAGTTGGTCTCACCATTCCTTTCAGGGTTGGCCGTTTTCTCTACAAAAAGTACGGCTCAAGAAAATAGGTTGATGTAGTTTCCTCTTTGTGGTTTTGTTCATGCTATACAGAAACTGTTCACCTGAAGTGCCAGCATTCGCAGGCGATCCGCAGAAAATTGTCCTGCCATGCTTTACACAGCAGGTGTACGATAACGCTGATTTTAACGTACATACAATCGACGAATACCAACACTTTTCACGTCATATGTGGCATTTCTTGTATTGCACCAAAACATGCAGTAGCTCCTAAGGAATCCATTCCTCGGATAAAAAAAAACCCCGCCTGAGATTTATGGAAGTCAGGGAGCTGTTCAACTAATTCATTTTAAAAGGACAAAACCTCAAGGTTTATCAGAAATCAAGATAACAGATCCGAAGGAAATATTCACACCAGCTGAAACTGTGACTCCATCTGTGCCTGATCTTACATACCTGACATACCATACCTATGAACTAACATTTATTATTTGTACAGAAAACTAGGAGAAATTTATCGAATGACAGCATTTTAATAAAAAATAAAGTTTTGGAATGTAAAAAGTGGGTTTTGCCGAGACCGTTAAAAATGGGCAATTTTCAACTTGTACTTTAGACCAAACGGTTCGTCTGAAAAAAAAAGTAAACAGTAATATTTGTAGATAATTGTAAGTACTTTAATTTCTGTTAACAGACCATTTACTGAAAGTTAATAGTTTTCGAGATTTGAGCAAAAAAGCAGAAAAAAGCTGAAATTTTTCGCTTTTTTCGCGATTTTTTCAATGTTCTGGCAAGAAATTCTGTCCTCAAACCTCATATTCGGATTCAGCAGCCCAAAATCCATATATAGTGATAGAAATCAGAACTACCCCAAAACTTTCCTAGTCAAAACACAATTTTATTGAATCATGTTGACAGTGTATTGCAACGAGCATTTAATGATGGTCATTATGAAGTGAGTAATGGATACGAAATGAGCCGCCTATCTGCGAGTTTTGTATAGAATACGAGCTTCATAATGATAATTAAATGCAAGTTGTATACACGATTTTTTCTATGATCATTCAAAACAAAAATATATTTAAATTTATTAATTTTGACATTTTTAAAATATAATTTTTACCCCCTTGTGGCTCAGTAGTAAGAGCGCCTTTCTTTGGATCGAAAGGTCCGAATGGTCGTGAGTTCGAATCTCACCAGGGTCAGAAATTTTTCGTTTATTATAAATTAGTAAATGAAAATAGTTTCTGTCCTTGTGGGATCGGTACTCACCGGAGGGACCGCAGACGTTCGGATACAATTAGCGTCCCTTTGCAAAGACAATGACGTCGACTTTGCAAAGTAACAAGACACTTACTCAACACACACACTACACATGACACCAGGTACCTAACTGCAAAAATTCACCGTACCTACCATGCCAATATCCATTAGTTGTCGAGGCATTAGCTAAATAAAAAAATATATTACTTTTTAAATTAGTCAGTTTGCTTACATCATGCCCCGCTAACTCTAATAAAAAACATGTAATCGTATTTATTTTCCTTCCGTTTAGTCAGAGGCGCTGATGTCGGCATTGTGATTGGTGGAACATGACCTTTGACAAATCCTGCGCTATCTGTGAATCTGTAATCTGTGTTCGTGTTCGTTCGTTCGTTGTCGTTCACTTATTTTATATGGTCGGTTATTTGGTGTTTGTGTTTAGTTTGTGTCGCCATAAAAAGCTGATATTCAGTCGTGTTTTTTGATGTTTTTGTTATTTCATAATCGAGTACCTTTTTAAAGGTAAGTTTTTCTGATTGTAGGTACTGTTTATCCAACAGTTTTAAAATACACATTTTATTTCGCGTTTTGTTGTTGGGTCTAATGGCCGATCAGCTGTTGTGTGCAGCCGATAAATTCAACAAGTAAACATATATTTAATCGAAATTAAATACTCATATTTCTATGTAAAATGTCACATTATTGTATAAATAAATAATTAAGAAACAAAAGTTGTTTGTGTTTTACCTTTATTGTCCAGTTGAATAAAATAATATTAAATATTGGAAGTACCGTATGGAGGCTATGGTGTACCTAGCGTGGAGGCTAGATAACGCTACCCTTCCTATCCAATCAACCGCAAGAACGTTTAAAATTTCACACCTATCATGTCGAAGCTACAGATCACTTATGTGGAGGCCAGATTTGTAGTATCCTTCCAATTTTCCAGGTGCTGAAATACGTGACATATTTTTTGAAGGGTAAGATCGCATTCTACCAAATCACACAACACTTTTTTCTATGGCTTACATATTGAGAACTGTCAAAGCGTATGTATTTGACTCGCCATTGGTCACTGTGCGTGTGCCACCCATAGATATAATAACCTGTAGATTAGCTATGGGCCGCTCTGTGCATCGAGGTGTAACGACGATATCAAGGACGCCATTGGTCAATATTCATTTTGAGTGATCTAGCCATCTTTGTCCGTCATATGAGCGGTATCGCTTTAAAAAGAGATAGATAGACCACCGATCGACTGCCCGCGAGTTACGCTTTTTTGCTCAGTATGCCTTGTCTACGGTTAACATGTCTCTGGTACCACCTTCATCGCGAATGTCATATCTCGATTCTATTGGTTAAAAATCTGTATCGTAATGAAAATCTGTGTCATAATGAAGCTCATTATAAACCGGGAGATATTAACAGAAGTTCAACCACGATTTTCTAAGTCCTGCCCTTTGCAATACTGGAAGGTTAGAGAAGGTACTTACAATTTGTAGAAAAATCCACTGGTTTCCTGTGACATTTTCCTGTGAAAATTAGATTTTCCATGAAAAAAAAAATTGGGAGTTGCGATGAATTTTTAAGTCCTGACATATCCATAGAATAACAGGATATAATACTATCTATTTTATGAAGAAAATTTTTTGGGCAGGACGGTTGCAAAAGGACTAAGATATACAAACATATCATGAGAAAAAATGAAATTTTCATAATTTTCTAAGTCCTGCCAACTTAATAAATTAATCATATTTATTTCAAAATGACCAAAAAAAATGTTGGCATGACGTCACCTAATGTTTAACTGCACTTGTTTCTTGGAAAATTCTGTATAAAATTTTCACTCTGGTTCCGTGATTTTTTAAGTCAAAATAAATTTTGTTATAAAATAAATAATTTCAGTAGACATTATTCAAAATAGCAGGATGTTTAGTTACACCTTTTTTACTGTATATAGTTAAAAAATGTGTACGAAAATTCGTGAAAAATTACACGGTTTTCTAAGTCATGCCATTTCGCACATATCTCAAGAAGGTTAATATAAATATATTTTCAAAGAGGCAGGATGGTTGTATAGTTATTTCGTATAAAGAAATTAAATTGTGTGTCTGTAAAATTATTTCAGGGTGTTACCTATGCAAACATATTCATATCACCACAATTTTCTGAGTCATGCCATGTCGAGTATGCTTAAAAAATACTAATCTAAAACCGTTTAAAACTTGGCAGGATAACCGCAAAGATGAATAATACAAAAAATTAATTTGTATATCATTAAAACAATCGTATCCTATTAAATATTATTTTCCTGAATAATGTCTCGGAATTTTTACACACTTTTCAAATTTAATAGCAAACTGTAACATCTTTATTTTAAGTGATTAGATCATATTTTATCTAAGTAAATGCAATAAAATTAAATAAACAATTTTTACAATTAATTGGTTATAGTAGGGAATTTAGCTACCCATTATATTATACAGGGTGTCCAGAAACTCTCATAACAAACGAAAACCGGAGATTCCTCAGATAATTTTAAGAAAATTTAACTCAATTCACCTAGTTCAAAAATGCTTCCGTGGAAAGCTAGAGTTCTTTAAAGATGGCGTCTTGTAATTCATCATCGTCATAATTCAACCCGGATCTATCCACTGCTGGATATAGGTCTACCTCAGTCTTCTCCATGCATTTCTGTCCTGTGCTGTCTGCATCAAGTTTCTGTCGATCCGTTTGATGTCATCAGACCATCTGGTTGGCGGACGACCTCTACTTCGATATGCTTCGTCTAGAAGAAGCATATCGAAGTCTTGTAATTAGTTTCTTTAAAATCGCTCCAGAACGTTTTTATTTGGAAAAACGAAAACTGGTACACTTATTGATCTTCCAGAGGTCAATTGTCAAATGTCAATTATCAATTGTCAATTTTTAGTACCGGTCATAGGGGTCCGTTTTGGGTACGGAAACGGATATTTTATCAAATAACTTTTCTGTCTAACTTTTAAGCATTTCTGACACTGGATTATTAAATTCTGGGATAGTTTTGTACTAAAAGGTACTTTTGCTTTAACTCAGAAGAATACGCAGTTTTCTAGAAAAATCGATTTGAAAATTTTTTTGTTTTTTGTTTTTTTGAGTTTAAAAGAATTTAGAAAAATTCTATTTAGGAAAACGAAAACTGCTACGTTTATTTCTCTTTCAGAGATGAATCGATTTTATCAATTGTGAATTTCTAGTTCTGGTTATAGGCATCCGTCTTGGGTAGATCAACGGATATTTTATCTCATAACTTATTGGTCTTTAAATTTTTAGACATTTTTGAAAGTAGAGTATTAAATTATGAGGTATTCTAGTACTAAATGTTACTCTTGCTTTAAGTCGGCAAACACACCGTTTTTTTTTTCAATTTTTTTAAAAATTTTTTCAAATTCAACAAACGAAAAATTTTAAAATGGATTTTTCCAGAAAACAGGAGTACCTTTTAGTACTAGAATACCTCACAATTTAATAATCTAGTGTCAAAAATACCTAAAAGGAAAAGACAAAAAATATTCCTATGACCGGTACTAGAGATTCGCAATTGATGGAATACGCGCCATCTGTAAAGAGCTTTAGCTCCCTTAGGCAAGCCGCACATCAAAGAAACATGAAACGTAAATCACGTTTCATTGAAATAAAACACTGCTAACAAATAGACGTCCGGCCATTTATGCGACTCTCCGAAAATAAAAATGTTTTATGATCATGAATCACACTCGTTTCATTGGTAGGCGGACTTTAAGATTTGTTTAGCCGTGTTTTATTTTCATGAAACGTTGTTTTTTGTTATCAATATATTTTTGTTGCATAGCAATTTTATCCCGCCTTCTTACTTGTTCGAACACAAAATACACACGCATGTAACAGGCGCTAAGTTGACGCACTCAACTGGTTTTCCTGATATTGTAGGATTGTAGATATTGTCCTGATATTGTTTCCTATATTTGATAGCAAAATGTCCTAACACTAACAACACCAGAATAAATCGATTTTTAAATACAGCACCTATCTACTTGCAACTTTTTGCATTGTGTTCAGGATAACATCAGGAAAAGGTGTACAATATAAAAATGGGTGGACATTTTTATTTCGGTTCTGCATAATATCCAAATTAAAAAAATGAAATTTTGAGCAAAAAATTTCGTAAAAAATACAATGTTGTAGGAAATAAACACCCTACAAATCGAAAGAAATAGAAGTTTCTACGATGATTCGAAAGGAAGATATCGTCAAAAAACCAAAAAACACTTTTTAATTTTTTTTGTGATATGGGTAGGGTTAGGGGTCTAAAAATTGTTTCGGTCGGATAATTTTTGATGTAAAATAACACGGTATGTATTTTTATTTTTGGAATATCGCTGCGAAAATTTTTCACCATCTTAAGCGGCTCAAACAGTGTAATAAAAGTTTACTAGACAAGAAGATTTGGCTCCCAATTTTTTTAATTGCTCTAATGTTCATATTTGGCTTAATAAGTTTGCCGACCACTGACGTAGACAAAAAAACACGCAAACACAAAATCTGAATAGATTTACGAACGATTACAGAACAGAAGCGAACAATACGATTGTACTACACAAAATACGGTCTTAATCGCAACGATGTTATTTTATTTAATAACAGTGAAGACTAAGACCATTGTTTAATAAAAAAGATTTTTTTAATAGTCTCTTAGTCTTTTTTAAACAATGCTAAGACAGTTTGAAATAATAATACAGGTGCCTGTTCTTTCCGATACCACGACAATGAACGTCGTGTACCATGAGTCATTTTTACTATCGTATATGTAGTTCAAATTACACAAATACCCATTATCTCTCAAATAATATATTACATACATTTTTATTGTTGAAATGTTTGTCTGATAAAAATCTGTCCTGGTTAGCCGGACTTCCGGGTTATCGGGGGCCGACTTATTGGGGTTCCACTGTATGAGAATAGAAAAATAAATTTAAAATATATTTAAAAGTGGAAAGATTATTATTGACAGTAACTCATATAAGCGCTTAAAATGCTCAGCTTTTCATTTATCCTTACAGAAAAAAAGGAAATACTTCAAATATGTATTATTTATTATTTTGGTGATAACGCTAGAACATAGTTCAACTTAAACAGAAATGAAGAAAACAACTTAAACTGATATTATGAAAAATGTACTGTACAGCATTTACCGTAATCAACTTATAGTCCAGGAACCGAAGCTTGTCACCTCGCAATTTTTAGAGAATGGATCGATTTGCTTGAAAATTTGAGAATACGTAGTGGATAGTCCAAGGATCAAAATCTATATGATGCCGAAAGGCGCTTTTACCATTGGGGTGGTTGCCACCCCATCTCGGGGGTGGAAATTTTTTATTATATTTTGACTACAAAAGTTGATAAAAATATTCATTCTAAGCAAAAAATGCTCTATACATTTTTTTGATAAAATTAATACTTTTCGATTTATTCGCTATCGAAAGTGTTAGTTTTATATCGAAAAAATCAATGTTTTTCGATATATACCCATTTACCATTCACTCAATTTTTGCTGTAGAAAAATTTTTTTGAAACTAAGTTCTTGGGAGCTAAATAACATATAGTATCATATTAAAACATTTTTTCGTATATCTGATGCTAATCTTTTTATTCTGACGGAAATGGCGTTTTTCACCAAACTACAAAAAGTCGTTATTCGCTTTTAACTCCAATTTTTTTTAAACTAATTATTCTAAGCCAGTCAAACTTCTAGAATATATTAAAAATATATAAATAAAGAAGAATGAACAAGGCCAATGACTAAAAGCACCCCTAACTTACATTATTATGCTTCCAATTGGATTTCTCCATTTTTTTTTCAAAAAAAATATATTGATTTTTTACCCGTAACCTTTTTAATTTATATCTTTGCAAGTTTGGTGAAAAGGAATTTTGTAGGTTTTTATAAGGTCTATAAGGCTGTTAATATTAAATCCTTTTAAAATCCTCAGTCGTAAAAAGTGGTGACTTTGAAAGGGTTGGTAAAGGTGATTTTTGCATGTTATTTCCAGATTTAATTGTCAATAGCTCACTCAATTTTTACCGTAAAAAAAATTTTTGCAAACCAGGTTCTTGAGAACGCAATAAGCTACAACTTCATATTTAAACATTTTTTCGTATCTCCGATGCTAATCTTTCTATTCTGAAGAAAAAAATTTTTTTGCCAAACTCCAAAAATTCGATAATTGCTTTTGACTTCATTTTTTTAAAAACGAATTATTCCAAGCCGGTTAAACTTCTAAAACCTATTAATAATACATAAATAAAGAAGGCAAAATAAGGTCAATGACTAATTTTAATTAGGGTGGTGATTAGGATTTGCTTCCAATCACTTTTTCGCTGAAAAAAATAGAGACTGACATTCTTTTCATTATTAACCACTTAATTTTTGAACTAAAGACTTGTTTTTATTTCCAGAGATAGATATTTTTAAATCCTTCAAATTATTTGAAACATTTTATCCTCGAAAAATGCATAGTTTTCCCTTCTTTTGACTTTGATACTACAATATTTAGCAGTTGACGAAGAAGAGCTAACATATAATAAAGTATAGCTCGATTACTATTGGTCTGAAAGAAAATTTTAAAAAACGGTTTTGTTGATTTTTCACAAGCTACATTTTTATTAAGCAAGGTTGTTTTGATAAAACGAAAAGTTTTTGGGTTATTTGCAGAAAACTGATTAAAAACATTGATTTTTTCGATATAAAACTAACACTTTCGATAGCGAATAAATCGGAAACTATTTATTTTATGAAAAAAATGTATAGAACGTTTTTTGCTTAGAATGGATGTTTTTACCAACTTTTGTGGTCAGAATATAATAAAAATTTCCACCCCCGACATGGGGTGGCAACCACCCCCATGGTAAAAGCGCCTTTCGGCATCATATAGATTTTGATCTTTGGACTATCCACTACTTATTCTCAAATTTTCAAGCAAATCGATCCATTCTGTAAAAATTGCGAGGTTTTGTCCTGTTTTAAGCTTCATTACTTGGACTACTTAGTCACACGAACAGAGACGTGCTGCCTGGCAGACTAGTAAAAAAGCTGAATTTTTATGATAAATTTGCAAGGAGTGAATTAAAATAAATATTTCGCCTTCCAAATCAGGCGACTGCTAAACAACCAATAGTACTAGGATTATATGAAGTGTCATATCGATGGGTGGAGTTTTTCGCAATAATCTTTAGAATATATGTTTTTGCTACAGTCTGTCAGACGGCACATCTCCGGTTAAGGGTTAAGTAACCAGAACTTTACCTGTCTTGTAGCAGAATAGTTGAAACTGACAGTCGCAAGATAACTGAAAATAAACATTCCAACTCCTATCACAGAATTCATTATTGCAAAATATCGTATAGCGTCAAAGAATTTGTCTTCTGCCATTTTTTTCTGATCAGCTGATAAATTTCTTTGCATTGATGTAGCATATTCAATAATATCACCCGTAAGACTACCGAAGATAAGTGTGTTTAAAGGTTGTAAGATTCCTGCTCCAGTTGAAGAGATAAGTCCTATTGTTATTAAGAATTTGTCGTATCCACTTGAATATCTAAACTAGAAAAAAAATAGTTTGTATTAATAATAATCGATTTTATTAATAATAATTTGTTAACAATTATCTTTAATGGGAAATAAGCCACAATTTTACCAAAAAATGGTTTTATTAACGTTTCGAAGTCCAAATAGAAATAATAAATTTCGTAGCTTCAGAACAACAATAATAATTTGATTTTGAAAAAGTATTTGACAAAGCAAGACATGAAAAATTAGTCCAAATTTTTGAAAAAGTATTTGACTGCACTCTTTGACTGACACTACTTTGAAAAAGTATTTGACAAAGCAAGACATGAAAAATTAGTCCAAATTCTAAAGACCAAAAACATAGACAAAAGTGACTTACGAATAATAACAAATCTTTGCTGGAATCAAAAAGCATAAATTGTAATAGATAACGAACCCAGTCCAGAAATTAAAATCAGGAGAGGTGTTAGGCAGGGATGTATTATATCTCCAATACTATTTAATGTTTATAGTGAAGCCATTTTGGAAGAAGCATTCCTCTGTCAAAGTGAAGGAATAATAATTAACGGAAGCTCTATTAACAACATAGGATATGCAGATGACACCGTGTTTATGGCAAGCTCTGCTGAACAACAACTAAAATTACTGCTAAACAAAACAACAACGTTTTTGTGAAAAATATGGACTAAAAATATAAAAGAGACCAAATACATGATAATAAAAAAGAAAACAAATATATAGACAAACATACATTTGGGAAATGTACCTAGTGTTGGATATTGTAAACATAGATTGAGTAGACCACTCTGTAAAACCTAACAACTGTTATCAGAGTAACACATTTCTTATTATTGTAAAAAGTACATTCGTCAAATAAGTATAGTCCAGAAAGCCACTGCGCATCAGGGGCGGATCCAGAGATTTCTTGAGGGGGGGCGTAACCTTGTCAATATGGGCCCAATACCGGGGGGTTTGGGGGGTATGGAATACCCTTTTTTGAGTTTTGAAAATTGACGTTTTAAAACACATTTTTTTACTCTGTTCACACTGCGTTTACAAAAAAATAACCTTGAAATTGACAAATAAACTCAGCTATTTTCAACTCTCTACTCTAGCAGATAGAAATGATTTAGGATGATACGTGTAGTGACTGGTAGTAGACACTGTAGTCCTGTGGTACATTTAGACTGGAAACTCATCCTACTTAAATACTTTAAGAGTGGCTTATAGTCATTCCATTTGAACTATTAAAAAATGTAACAAGCAAAAAACACTTTTTTTATGTTTCATTATTTAAAAATATTTTTCCGCAGTGCGCATCCGCTAGGAAAAAGAGTCTAATTCGGATTTTCTGCACAATCTTACTTAAAAAGGACTCCTTTTAACAAATTTGCATGTTGCCAGGACCAAAAGGTGGTCAAAAATTTTTTAAACGTTTTTTTTTTTGTTTTTTTCCTAAAATTATTTTTTTTGCATGGAAAAAAGTTTTTTTAAGTTTTTTGGATCATTTCAAACTGAAAAGGTCTTTAGTGACTTTTTTCTAAAATTGACAGTTTTTGACATATAAGCGATTAAAAATTGAAAAATTGCGAAATCGGCCATTTTTAACCCTCAAAAACTATGTGAAAATCTAAAAACTTGAATGTTGCCAAGGTAGGTAGATATTATCTAAACATCAATTGATGAAATACCGAAGAGTTTTTTGCAATACAATATTCAAAACTCCTTTGTTTTTTAATTGCTAATCAAGCGTGCGCGACACTATTTTCCACCGACAGTATGGTGCAAATGAAAGGAATAAATTCGTTATTTCGTAAACCGGCGACTTTAAGGAAAAATTCCGAAACAGGTCGATTTTTATTTTTAAGTTATGATATTGTGGCATATATGGTATACTAGTGACGTCATCCTTCTGGGCGTGATGACGTAATCGATGATTTTTTTAAATGAGAATAGGGGTCGTGTGGTAGCTCATTTGAAAGGTTCTTCAATTCTCTATTCAGTAATGTAATTATTTACATAATTATTTATACAGGGTGTCCTTCTACTTCTTTTTTTGTCAAATAATTTAATTTAATAAAAATTTTTTGGACACCCTGTATAAATAATTATGTAAGTGATTATATTACTGAATAGAGAATTGAAGAACCTTTCAAATGAGCTAGCGCACGACCCCTATTCTTATTTAAAAAAATCATCGATTACGCCATCACGTCCAGATGGATGACGTCACTAGTATACCATATATGCCACAATATGATAACTTAAAAATAAAAATAGACCTGTTTCGGGATTTTTCCTTAAAGTCGCCGGTTTACGAAATAACGAATTTATTCCTTTCATTTGCACCATACTGTCGGTGGAAAATAGTGTAGCGCACGCTTGATTAGCAATTAAAAAACAAAGGAGTTCTGAATATTGTATTGCAAAAACTCTTCGGGATTTCATCAATCGATGTTTAAAGAATATCTACCTACCTTGGAAACATTCAAATTTTCAGTTTTTCACATAGTTTTTGAGGGTTAAAAATGGCCGATTTCGCAATTTTTCAATTTTTAATCGCTTATATGTCAAAAACTATCAATTTTAGAGAAAAGTCACTAAAGACCTTTTCTGTTTGGAATGATCCGAAAAACCTAAAATAACTTTTTTTCCATGTAAAAAAAATAATTTTAGGAAAAAACAAAAAAAAAAACGTTTAAAAAATTTTTGACCACCTTTTGGTCCTGGCAACATGCAAATTTGTTAAAATGAGTCCTTTTTAAGTAAGATTGTGCAAAAAATCCGAATTAGAATATTTTCCCTAGCGGATGCGCAGTGGCTTTCTGGACTAGTATTAAATGTAAATTATCAAAAAATCTTTGTAGAAAGATGTGTTTTATTTTAGTAATTTATAGTTTGTGATATTCACCCTCAAATTAGGGCTAAAATATATTACAAAGTGGCGACGAGTTTTATGGACATTTGTTCTAGTATTACGAACAAGACTAGTGACTTTTTGTCGTAGTTAACGCATTTTTTATATTAAAAATGCCGGACGTGCCAAAAACGCCATCGTATGTTCCGTTTACCGGTACCATTCAAGAGTTCGTGCCCGGTAACTCAGATTGGACAGTGTATAAGAAACGATTAAGTAATTACCTTGCTGCAAATGATATTAGTGACGAAAATCGGAAACGCGCTATTCTCTTAAGTTTATTAAATGAAGAAGCGTATAAATTGTTGTTCAATATGTGTATTCCAGCCGAGCCAGAGATAAAAACGTTCAAAGAGTTGGTTGATTTGATGGATGAACATTTTAAACCGATTAAATCAGTGTTTAGTAACAGGGAAAAATTTTTTATAGCACGCAAAATGGCCAACGAAAGTGCCAAAGAATGGGCAGCACGTCTACGTAGTTTGGTAGTGTCGTGTAAGTTTGGTGGCGCCCGTGAAATCGAACAGGCGTTAGTGAATCAATTTATCATAGGCTATGATAGTGGCACAGTAAAAGATCATCTCTACGAGGAGAAATCCACGGTAAAGTTTTCCGAGGTGGTGGAAATAGCTTCAGCAAAATCTGTAAGTTTTTCAAATTTACAAGTTGTAAAAAAGGAACCAGAAATCCATTTCGCCGGCGGAAGCTCTTCCAAATTGAAACAGTCAGCGCATGTTCGCGCATCTACATCTCAGAAAAGCAACTTCGACGCAGGAGGGAGGAGCCAATCTTCAACAGCTGGAACTTCCACCAATACTAAATGTTTGGTATGCGGACGTAAAAACCACAATTCAGATAAGTGTGCCTATCGAAAATGTTATTGTCACATTTGCAATATAAAAGGGCATTTAGCACCAATGTGTTCAAATAAAAATAATAAATCTAATAAAACAGGAAATAAAAACAATTTTCTAGATGCTGAAGAATATTGTTTATATAGTTTACAATATAATACGAATCCTGTGTTAATAGATTTATTAATTGATAATGAGTTGTTTACATTTACGTTGGATACTGGCGCTAGCTATAGTGTTATTTCAGAAAGCTTTTATAATTTAAATTTTAGCAATAAAATTTTGCAGGCAACCTCCAAAATTTTTAATCTTTATAATGGGGACAAATTAAAACCTTTAGGTTTCGTTAATTGTGAGGTTAAATATAAAGAGAAAAATGCTATGTTAAATTTGTGTGTTATTAGTAAAGGAGGACCTCCATTGCTAGGTAGAGATTTCTATAATCTGTTCGATCTTACCATTTTTAACGTAAACGATTTAGCATTTCCATCAGATTTGAATGATATATTAAATAAATTTCAAAATTTATTTTCACCTGGTTTGGGTAAATTTACCAAAGGTGTAATTTCAATAAAATTAAAATCTGATTCTGTAAGTCCTAAATTTTTTAGAGCTCGTCCTTTACCATTCGTGATGAGGGAAAAGGTAGAAAATGAGCTAAACAGGTTACTACAACTAGGTGTAATTGAAGCTGTAGATTTTTCAAATTGGGGTACGCCTATTGTTCCTGTATTAAAAAATGGGTCTGTTCGAATTTGTGGTGATTTTAAAGTCACCGTAAATCCTTTAATATAAATTGATTCATATCCTTTACCTAAAATTGAAGACTTGTTTACAAAATTAAACGGGGGGTTACATTTTACAAAATTCTAATGCTTACCAGCAGATATGTTTAGATGAAAAATCGAAAGAGCTTCTAACGATTTCTACACATAAAGGTATATTTCGTTATACTAGAGCACCATTCGGGATTGCAAGTTTACCTTCTTTTCAAAAAATTTTAGAATCACTTTTACAGGGTCTTGATGGTTAGGTATGTTTTCTAGACGATATTCTCGTCACTGGTAAAAATAGGGAAGAGCATTTATCAAGGCTGGAGACAGTTCTTTTTAGGTTAGAAAATGCAGGTTTAAAATTATCTGTAGATAAGTGCGAATTTTTTAAAGAAAAAAGTTACATATTTAGGCTACGATATTGACAAAGATGGTTACATACCTCTGAATCTAAAATCGAGGCAATTGTCAAGGCGCCGACGCCTACTAATGTGAACAGTTTACAGTCATTTTTAGGGTTAATAAATTATTACGGCAAATTTGTTAAAAACCTATCTACCGTGCTAAATCCTCTTTATAATTTATTAAAACAAAAGGTATCATGGAATTGGTCAGTTGACTGCCAAAATGCATTTCTAAAAGTTAAAAAAAATTTAGTGTCAGCACCGGTTTTAGTACATTATAATCCTGAACTACCCCTAAAATTAATAACTGATGCTAGTGAGCAAGGGGTTGGAGCGTTAATCTCTCATGTAATGCAGGATGGTACGGAAAAAGTAATTGCATACGCCTCACGTACACTATTAGACAGGGAGAAAAAATTTTGTACATTAGAAAAAGAAGCATTAGCGGTTGTATTTGGGTTATGTAAATTTCATAACTATTTATATGGAAGAAAATTCACGTTAGTCACGGATAATAAACCATTGTCATATATTTTTCATCCAAATAAAAAAATACCGGAATATTCAGCTAATAGATTGCGAAGGTGGGCCATAATTCTATCTAGTTATCAATATGATGTACAAGTAGTAAAATGTGAAAATAATCCAGAGGATATGTTGTCACGTTTTCCGCAACGTATTGAAAATAATTCAGTTGAAAATGTTGAATTTAATTATGTTGAGTATTTTTCAGAAAATTGTAATTTTCCTATTAAATTGGAAGAAGTTAGGGAGGCAACCAAAAATGATAAGGTTTTATCTACGGTTCGCAAATTTATTGATGTGGGTTGGTCTATAAACAAAAAATTTGCAAAAGATATTAAATTTAAGTCATTTTATAAAATTAGAAATGAATTATCTATCGAGTCAGACTGTTTAATTTGGAATAATCGAATTATAATTCCGTCTAAATTACAACAAAACATTTTGCAAAGTTTACATTTATCACACATGGGCGTAGTTAAGATGAAAATCTTAGCGCGATCTTATATTTGGTGGCCTGGATTAGGAAAACAAATTGAAGAAATATGTAAAACTTGTGAAAACTGTTTAAAATTTAAGAATGTACCTGAAAAAACCGAAATTCAATCTTGGCATTGGCCGGAACGACCTTGGGAAAGACTTCACTTGGATTTTATGGGTCCATTTTTGAATAAAAACTTTTTAATAATATTAGATGCTCATAGTAAGTGGATAGAAGTATTTCCCATGAGTTCAATAACTTCTGCCATGACTATAGACGTTCTACTGTCATGTTTTGCACGTTTTGGGTTTCCGTGTCAAATGGTAATCGATAATGGTAGTTCTTTTTGTTCGCATGAGTTTAAAAATTTTTTAAAAAATAATAATATTGTTCATATTACTACTCCGCCATATCATCCTTCATCTAATGGCGCTGCATAAAATGCTGTGAGAACAGTAAAAAATGTTTTAAAAAATTTTTTAGGTGATAAAAAAAATGTACACCTTAATTTAGCATTAAATAATTTTCTCTTCGATTATCGCTCCACTCCTCATTGCACAACTAAAGTAAGTCCTGCAAAATTAATGTTAAATAGGAACTTAAGGACAAGATTTGACATTTTATTACCAGGTGATCGAAAAAATTTAAGAAATCATGTAACTACAATACAAAATAAACAAAAAATGTATTCTAGCGGTAAGAGATTTTTAGTGTTTCAGCCTGGTGAACACGTGACTGTGCGCGACTATTGTAAAAAAAATACGGTTGAGTGGATAAAAGCCTTAGTTTTAAGGAAAATCGGGAAAGTAACATATATTGTTAAAATTCCTGAACTAAATGATGTTAACTGGAAACGTTATTTGAACCAAATTAAAAAATTTCATATAGTGGAATCTTCACTACTGAGTGGTTCAAATGAAGTTTCTCCTATTGTAGATACTGATGTAAATATTGTAAATAAAGAGAATTTAAGTAAAGAAAGTACTGAACGGCCTAAAAGAGTGGTCAAACCCATAGATCGTTTAGCGTATGAGTAATTTATTTTTTATTATTTTGTAAATACTTATATTTGTTTTACTAGTAAAAAATAATTTTTTTAAGGGGGAGATGTTGGATATTGTATATATAGTTAGAGTAGACCACTCTGTAAAACCTAACAACTGTTATCAGAGTAACACATTTCTTATTATTGTAAAAAGTACATTCGCCAAATGAGTATTAAATGAGCCTTCTTTGTAGAAAGATGTGTTTTATTTTAGTAATTTATAGTTTGTAATATTCACCCTCAAATTAGGGCTAAAATATATTACACCTAGGAACCTGGATTTCAGACAATAATGATCAAACAACAGAAATAAGAGCCAGGATAGAAATAGCAAGAAATGCGTTTGTAAAAATGAAAACAAGTCTCTGCAACAAAGACCTCAGGTTACAACTGAGAGTAAGAGCTTTGAGATGATACGTGTTTTCGATATTGAAGTATGGACTTGAAAGCTGGACATTAAAGCAAGAACACAAAAATAAGCTACAGTCCTTTAAAATGTGGTGTTACAGGATAATGCTTAGAATAGCATGGACTTAGAAGAAAACTAACACGGACATATTGCGAGAAATGGACAAAAAATACAAAATAATAAACACAATAAAAATAAGAAAGTTACAATATCTGGGACACGTAATGAGGGGACAGTGATATGAACTGCTAAGACTGCAAATACAGGGAAAGATAAGAGGAGCAAGGAGTATAGGAAGAAGGAGAGTGTCCTGGTTGAAGAATTTAAGGGATTGGTTTAAATGCAGTTCTATAGAACTCTTCAGAGCAGCGGTAGATAGAGTAAAGATAGTAATGATGATTTCCAACTTCTGATTTGGAGACGACGCTTAAAGAAGAAGATTAATAATAATGACCTGTGTATTGTAAAACAATAAAATTATATCAATAAAAAGACATACCGATATCAGAAAGTCATAACTCAAGTAGACCAATAAAAATCTAAAGATATTCCAATAGGAAGAGGAGTACGGGAAGGATGTGAACTATCCCATCTACTTTTTAATATGTGGCCAGAAGAAATGTTTAAAGAGACACTCAAATCAATTGACGGAAGAGTAGTGAATAATCTCAGATATGCAGAGGATACAAGTACAAAGTACATGAACGCAAGCAGATTCAAGAAAACAAGACTAACGCAAATGATAATAGATTATTACAGATTTGAGGAAGTAGATACATTTAAATACTTGGGAACGATTATTAGTAGAGATAATGAAAGAATAGACCTGAAACAGAAACTACAATCAGGAAATAGAGCTTACCACAAAAATAAAAAAATAATAAAAGATAAAAAATTAAGCAGAAATACAAAGATGCAAATATATAAGACTACCATAAGGCCAGTGGTAATGTATGCCATAGAAACCAACACCGTAACGTTAAAAGAAGAAGAACAGCTGAAAGTATTTGAAAGAAAAATAATGCGCAACATTCTGGGACTAAAAGTAATAAATTAAAAGGAAAGAAGACCCTGGATGAAAGACCGTGGAAGACCGTGAAAGAAGCAAAAGCACGAAGAATAAGGTGGTATGGTCATATAAATAAAAAAAGTGAAGATGATCCCATTAAAGTTATTACCAACTGGATACCCCCTGAGACAAGAGCACGAGGCAGACCAAAAGCAAGATGGAAACAGCATAAGAGTTATGGGAATTCGAAACTGGAAAAAAAGACTGAGAACCGAAATGAGTGGAGAAAAGTAGTGACGGAAACGAAGACACACCAGAAGCTTTAAGGAGACAGATTAGAAGAAAAGTGGACTGATCCCCCATGTCTTAACGGATCATTAAAGTGAAAAACAGCTATAACTTCCACGGGAGTGTACAGCTTATATACATATACATGCAGAGGATAAGAACGACTGCAAATTTTGGTTGATTGCACTACGCAGTACTGCGAGAGTAGCGAGAGGTATGGAATGGCTCTGAATACAATAAAAAAGAGAAATCATGATTGTCAGTAAGAACAAGATTGAAGGCAAAACCGAACGAAAAAGAAGACCGAGGAGACGAGCACGTAATGGTTAAAAAATTTAAAGCAGTGAAGTGAAAAAACAAAAATATAACTCTTCACAACCGCTGCAGACAGAATAAAATGGGCTCTCATGATCGTTTTCAGGGGTTCCCAAACTTTTTTTACCACGCCCCCTTTTGTTGAAATGAAAGCTTCTCGCCCCCCCCCCTTTACAATAAATTGTATACGCCTAAATAGGAACAAAACAAAAACAAATAAGTATTAGCTTGAAAACAAAACATTTATTTATTCTGCCATAAGATACAACAATATCAGTCTCCATAAAATACAAAAATTATTAATAAAAGAAAAATAGATTAGGTTGCTTAGTGAGATGGATGTGCTTACATTTTATTTACTAGTAAGCCTATTCGTGGCTGAGTTTTAGTAAGTGCACAGCACAAGTCACTAGCAACATCAAGTTTATTCCGATACTTTGTTTTAATTGCCACAAGTGTTGAAAATCACACAAATAGTTACTTGAAAAAGGCAAATATAAATGAAGAGCTTCCTGTGATACACTAAGATACACTTTGAAATATTTTAACCAAAATGAAGGTTTGTCCATAAAAAAGTATTTGGCAGAGGAATCATGCAATAAATCATTTGGATTTATTTGCAAAGCATCTTCTTAAAGTGATTCAGGCAGGGAGTCTATGTTGACATGGAATGGATCAGTTGACATTCTGTAAATGAAATTGTCACAAGTGTTTGGGAAGTATTTCTGGAACTCTTCAATTAGGCTCTCCAAATGGTTTGATATTTGGATTTTCAAACTTGATCCTTCATAAATGTCCTTGAAGCGTGTTTCTTCTGAGATTAGCTCTACTTTAGAGAAATTTGAATAATTTCAGGGGTTAGCTGATATTTTACGCCTCCAAAAATTAAATAACTAAGCCTCCATCACATAAGTTACTAAATATATAACCTCCATTACTACTATATTTGAGTCTCCACCCTGCAGTTTTAGGATAAGGCTGTTCAACAAGTCAAAGATATCTGACAAATAAGCCAATATTACTTGGGTACAATGTTTTTTAAAGGTCATGTTTAGCTCATTTTGCTTTTGATGTTCCAAGGTGATTACTTCATCTCAAAGGTCAAATAATCTTGCCAACATGTTTCCTTTTGAGAGCCATCGTACTTCTATATGAAGTAGCAGTATTTTGTGATCACTTTCTAAAACTTCACAAAGAGTTTTAAACAGTCAAGTATTCAATGCACTGTTTTTTTTTAATGTACTTCACTACTTTAATACACAACTTTAAGACAGCCATAAGTTCATTTGGAAGGGTTTTTGCTGCCAAGGCTTGTCGATGTATAAAACAATGTATCCCAATCACATCAGCATTTTTCTCTAGCCTGAGCGAAAACCAAGCATTGAAGGTGAGCCATCTGTACATAAACTGATCAGTTTTTGCCAAGAGAGTTCATGTTTGTCAAAAAACTCTCACACTGCTTTCATAACATTAATAGCTTTTATCGTGATCTCCAGTCTTCAACTCTTTAGAAAAGAGTAGCTCATCTTTTATTCTTTCGTTTTGACTATAACGAACATAAACAATTAACTGATAACATTGTGGTTTGGTGGTATTCTCGTCTAGCTGAATAGCAAAAAATGGCGATTATTTTACTGCATTAACTACCTGGTTTTGTATGTCTTCGGTCATATCATCAATTCGGCGTTTCACAGTGTTGTCAAAAAGAACTATTTGAGATAACTTTTGCTTATTCTGCGTTACCAGACACTAGACACAGTTTAGCAAGCGGTTAATTTTGAATTTTAGAAAAATAACTAAATTTATTTGAATGTTCAACTTGTCTCGCGCCCCCTCCTGGTATGTTCTCCTGTCCCCAAGGGGGGGCGCGCCCCCCAGTTTGGGAGCTCCTGAAAGCATAAGGCACATAAAGAAGAAGAAAAGAAAAAGATAGAAGGTAGAAGAAAAAGATAGAAGGTAGTCAGGTAAAAAATAAGAAATTTTGCCCCTACGCTCTTAAAAAGTATTAAAGTATTATACATTTTTGTAATCAGTATTTCAAAAGCTTCTAAATGAGCTGTCACAGGATTATTTTGCATAAAAAAAAACTAGTTTTGACTTTCACCAGAAGAGGAATCTCGTAAAGTTCGAAACATTGATGCTATAATATACTATGATTATTTTCGAGCGTTTTGCTTATGTACTAAAAATAAATAAGATACAGGGGGGTAACACTTATTCCAACGCACGGTATCCACCTATGCTATTTTATCTAGGTTATAGTCATTAATCAGGGCCTGGATAGGTCAGGCGGTAGCACGTCTGACTTCCACGCAGGTAGGCCGGGGTTCGAAACCCAGCGAAGGCGAGAACATCTAGACTAGTGATGTAACGAATATTCGCATTCGCATTCGCGAATATTCGCATATTTTTGCATATTCGCATTCGCATTCGCATTCGCGAAATTTGTGCGAATGTTTTGCGAATATGAAAATCAGATAAAACAAGAATGTGTGTGTACTTTGTACGCACGTAAGAAGTTATACTTCTACTACATATTATCTGATTTTTAAGACAATACCAAAAATTAAAAAAATAAAAGAATAAAACGCACACAAACACATTGAAAAATGCCACAAAGAAAAAATGATTTCTGAACGATAATAATTGTTGGCAAAAATTTTAAATACGCATTTTTTGAAAAAAAAAATTATATAACAAATATACTTACAATCATAACATGCATAAAAAAATAAAAAAAAACTTGCATCGGGAATTGAACCCGTGAATTTCGTGGCGCTTTGATTCGTAATCGAAGCGTAGACTCACTCGTCCAATCCCACATTACTTATCATGTGGAAAAATACGGTAACTGAACGTTTTACTGTTTGACAGTTGTTTTGAAAATTAAATTATGTAGTTTAAATTTTGTGGAAGAAAATATAAAAATATAACAAAACTGTAAGAAAACAATATATTAGATGAAGATTGGTAGAACTTTTGTTGGTAATCAAATTAAGTATGTAAATCAAAGCATTACATACCTACTAGATAAATAAATCTACGCAAAAAAATCATAATTTAAAAATAAAAATCGAACCTAATTTGGGATTTCTCTCTAAAATCCGCATTCTTGAGAAAATAAATGTATGTATTTCAACCTAATCCAAATGTATAATTACAATATGATTATAATAAAAACTACTTACCAAATTAGAATGAGTTTTCCTCGTCCAAAATAGTCCAAAAGTCCAAAAATATAGGTATATGAAAACTATTTAAAAAGGCAGTATAACTATTAACTAACTTTTGTTTGTTGTTTCTTTTCACACAAATTTTAAAACGCAACAACCATAAATAATCTAACTACAGCTGTGCCACAGCCGCCATATTGAATAATTTTTGACATGTCATTTGAACATCCAATCAGAACAAAGTTATAATGCGCATGCGCCCGGTCGCTAGGTTTTACCATATAAAAATTCACCCTCTATCGCCGGTAAAGAAGTATAACTTAAAAAATAATTTGATGTCTAATATTAGGTTAATAATATTGTTCTGAAGCTATCTTTTACGGCATTTATGTAATTTACTGTTCTAATTGGAAAATAAGCGACAATTTAACTTGAAAAATTATTTTGTTGAAGTTTCGACTTCCACTTCGAAGGTCGTTATCTAAATATAATAGATAACGACTTCCGAAGTGGAAGTCGAAACGTCAATAAAATCATTTTTCAAGTTTTAATTGTGGATTATTTCCCAATTAGAATAGTAAATTAGGTTATTAAAATCAAAATCTATTCACTTTTCATTTTTCTATTAAGAAAAGGCGACAATGAGCAATTTGAAAACAACAAATTATGCAATGTAAACAAATAAAACAAATTATTCCCTAAAACTTTTATTAGCTTGAAGCTTTTAATTTTAGACAATCAATCAATCTTAAACGAACTAAGGATTATTCAGCTACCAATATATAAATAATACTATAAATAGTCTATGTTTTTTTAAGTCAACAGTTTAAACAAATAAAAATAAACAAGTTAATAATCAAAATTTAAAAGAGGAATATTAAACTTTAGAAATAAATGTCTCGACGCCTTTTCTCCTTCAAGTCTGTTTCGATGTGGTGTATAAAGAAGTCCAGCGCCACTAAATAAGCGCTCGCTCGGGACACTTGTTGGTGGTGTTACTAAATATTGCCGTACTTCAGGAAAAAGAAGATCGTACCTTCCCTTGTTAATTTTCCACCATGTTAGAGGGTCGACGTCACCTGCCACGCGTTTTTCCAATGAGTATTCAGTGAGAGTTTTACGGATTAAAAGATGGACAGGGTTTTGAAAACTAAGAAGAGGCATGTCGTCTTCACTATCACTTGTATCCATCAGTAAACTCATCTGTTCTTTTAGAGACAGACTGTTGCGAGTTTCGTGATCTTCAGATTGATTTAATTTGACACGCTTTGCATTCGGGTAAGATGAATTGCAAGATATGTCGGTTTGGCTGTCTCCCAGCAAATCCAAAATATGCTCTATGACACGCTCTTTAGTCGACGTATTTTTAAAAAATTTTGATTTATATCTTGGGTCAATGAAGGTCGCCGTGGAAAACAATATTACATTCTCTAAACCTGAAAACTTGCGAATGAGCTCGTCTTTCAAGACAGTAATCGTATCACCAATGTGCTCATCAGAAGAATCAAGATCATGAACAACTTTTTCTAGAGTGGTGATTAAGGGAATCACAGAAGAAATAGAAACATCGCTAGCACTTAACTCTTTGGTTATTTCTTCAAATGGTCTTAGTAAACCGATAAGTTTTTCAATAATAGAGAGATATCGAAACCCCATTTAACATCGTCCTTTAATAAAAGATCCTTTATTTTGACATATACGCAAGCGCAGTATCACATCCTTTATTTTTGTCCTGTAATAAAATACAGGCCGCCTGTATTTAAGGAAAAATAAAGGACAAAAATCTTTTAATAAAGGATCCTGTATTTTGACGTAACGTGTCAAAAATGTGACATATTTGTCAAATTATGTGAAGACACAAGAAAAGAAAGGCGTCTAACTTCACTTATATTTATGTTTTTATCACATCTGGATATTTTTGTATTTTTGATCTAAGTTGAAGTTTTATTTATTAAAAAGAACTCCAACTCCTAAATAAAGGAATAACAGTTTATTCTCAGATATAGATTATTAATGTTTTGACCCAAATCAATATAAAAAAGAATATTTAATACCATTGAGTTATTAGAAAAAGTTTGTAAACAGGAATTTAAATATAATTTTTGTAAATAATTTTAGTGTTTAATAATTAGGTACAATAATCAGACATAGAATTTCTTTACAACTCATTTAAACTCCAGACATTTTTGTATAGAAATAAATATTTTTATTACAGATATATACGATGTACCTACCTAATTTCAATTAATTTGAATGCACAAGTATCATACTTGAGACATTGTGGAAAAGTTTAGGATTTGTTCAAATTCTGCATTCAAAGGTAGAGTTCAATTCAACAGATATATAACATAAATTGTATTAAAATATAAACGGGTTCATACAATAAAACAAAGATTTAAGTATTTATTTTTGAAATTTTTTATCCTTGATGTATTAGAATCTATATCGTTTTGAACCAAAAGTATTACACTTTCGTGCCATCAGCTTTTGTTTATTTAAATATACTGTCAAAATAATTCATCCACCATAAAGCTAATTCATCTATTATTTTTGTCCTTTAAAACACTTACTTTAGTTTTGGGCTATGTCGGCTCCATCTTTGTTGCCGAACCACAAATCTTCGAGGGTACAAGGATAGTTTCTGCATGTAAGAAGATGTTCCATAGTCTGTATTTGTCCATAGTCACAGTTCACATCATCTTGGTATATTTTCCTCCATTTTATAATGTTTGATTTTACTGGAGCGACCCCTGGTCTTATCCTATTTATAGTTTTCCGTGTTTTAAAGTCTAGGTCTAGAGATTGTCTGGTTCACTGAACCTAGGGAAGAGGAAAATACTCATCCTGCACTGTTCCAAGGAAGCTTTTCCTGGATTTTAGTCGCTTTTGTGGCGTTCAAGCTTTGTATAGGGCATTCCACTCATCCACAATCTGTTTAATTTTCTATATGTGCTCTGCAACGCATCTGTGTATCAACGGTTCTACAAAACCCGTTAAAACAATTTGTTCATACATTTTTGCTAGTTGTGGAAGTCCTTTTAACGGAAAGTGATATAACATATTTTAAAGGATACGTAAAATCAAACACCAATATGTATTTATAGATTTATTAAAAAACTGCTAATAATAAAATACTTAAAATCAGACACCAATATTAAACTATATATACTATACCTATTTATTTATAACTTTACTAGCAAACTGCCAATAAAAATAAAATTATCAACATTAACCATTTAGACTTGCCTTAAATTGCGAATAATTTTACCACGAACAAACACACACAAAATGTAGTTGCACTAGATTTGCTCCTGTTTGAAAATGTACTGCCACAGCATGTTCGATTTGGCGAATGGATTTAGTGTCCGCAGTCATAAATATAAACCCAAATAAACAACAAAGCTTGTTCGATTAAATCGCACCACCTTCATATTTGTTAGTATGTACAAATTTCAATGAAACTGTAAAACTAAACAAGCACATATTATTCTTTAAATATAACTTGCATCTTATTTCACATATTAATATTGGAAATCTTCTCTTCAAAATACAAAATGTTCTTTCAATAACAGCTCTTGAAGCAATTTGTGATTAATTACACACCACTTCAACTGCTCCCTAACAGATACATTGTCCATAAATTCTCCATTTCGTATACCTATAATATGCAAAAGTATTTAACAACTCCTTAACTCCCTTATAACATAGTAATTTCACTTTCATGTTGTACAATGAGTATTATGGGTTAGGTTGTTCTTTAAATGACAAAATAATTAAATTCAACGATTTACTCTTTTCAATGATCTTATTCTTAATTGTCTTGTTCTTACTCTTATTTTAATTTTTATCTCTATAATAAGATCTTATTTATACGGAATTTTATAGGTTATTTTTATATTTACAAAAATATTTAATGTCATTTGTCAAAATAAAAGATTCCTTAAAACTGCTTTTCGATAACTCTCATTACACATGTCCTGTATTTGTCCTTTATTAAAAGATCCTGTAATAAAGGAACTTTTAACTTAGAGTTTCGATATCTCTCTAATCATCCATTCGTCAGAAGCCAATTGGGGAATTTTATTATTTGCCGATGCGTACAGACATAACGACTCTTTGACATGTAAAATACGCTCCAACATATAAAAAGTGCTGTTCCACCTAGTAGCACATTCTTGTATAATCTTCAATGGTTTTTTATTAAGCCTTTTTTGTATACTAGTCAACTGATCTTGGGCACTGGTCGAATGATGAAAATGAGTTGCCATCTTTTTACATTTTGTTATGGCAGACACAACAGTTTCTTGAGCTTTCATTCCTGCTTTTAATACGTATGAATCTTGTGAGAAGCCGAGTCACTATGTTCAACATTTAATAAGTTAACACCTTTTTTCATGTTAGCACCTGCATCGCGAACTACACATTTCACTTTATCTTTAGGTATTTCCCAAAACGACAAGATGTCTTCAAGTTTGTGAGCAAAATTTTCTCCGGTATGGTGGCCTTCATTGAATACTTCTGCTTTTAACACTATCATTTTCCTTTCAAATTCTTTTGTGATCCCATGACAAGTTAAACTCAGCAGCGAAACTCCAGAACAGGTATCAGACCAAATGTCGGTAGTAAATAATAATTTTTCGAACGGCTTCAATAATTGAAGTATTTTCTCACTTACTTTGCAAAATAATTTATCGCAGATAAATGAAGTAAAATACTGACGCGATTTTAAATTATAAGACGGACACAAATGCTTGATAAGTCTTACGAAACCAACACTTTCCACGAAACGAAATGGCAAGTCCTTCAACGCAACCATTTCACTTATAAAATTATCCACTTCCAATGACTTAGAAGAATTATTATCCCACTGTTTTGTTTTATCCACACATTCTTGAAACGATATTTGTTTCATAAATGATTTAATTTGATGCGAAGATGATGCCTGTTCAAGTGATTTAGATGCATCTTGTTTTCGTTTTTCACACTCTTCCAATTTGGAAAACTCGGTTTTATGCATTGCCTTTAAATGATTTCTCATGGCCGTTGTAGTTCTTCCTTTCCTTGAGTATTCTTTGTTACACAGCTTGCACTTAGCTCGTTCAGCATCGCAAATTGGTGTGAAATAAGTCCATATTTCACTCTAATTTGATTTACTCATCTTAATAAAAATCAGACTTTAACTACAAAATTCACTTGTATGTACTTGAGCACGAGCAGAGCAAGGCGAGTGTAGTGACACTTGAGTCATAATTGTAATATATATTAACCTTTGATATAGGATATTTTAACAATATTATATATCACTGATATAAAATATGATATTGTTAACTAATTATTATGTCTACGACTTCCGTTAGATGAGTTCACATTGCAATTCAGCAAATTGCAATTAAGCAATTTTCGAAACAAGATTACACACCCACACATCTCGCGCGAACGAGACTGCCGGCAAGCCTTAGATAATTGGCGTCTGATTAAAAAACTGAATATTCGCATTACCATTCGCATTCGCGAATGTCGGTGGCAGATATTCGCATTCGCATTCGCATCCGCGAATGTTAAAAAAAGACTGTGTGTGTACTTTGTACGCACGTAAGAAGATATTCATCTATTATATAATAGGTAATTTAAACGAAGTAAATATACTTAAAAGGTTATTTGTACTTATTTTATTTGAAAATCGAACTAACTTTCTTATCTACCACTTTCAAAAAAGAAGAATATCTTCAAAAATTATATAATAATATACTTACAATCATAAAATCTATAAAAAAAAATAAAAAAAAATAATAATTTGCTTGGGGCTTGAACCCACTTCACGTCTACCGCGCCGTACGAAAGTTGACGCCATTTCAAACTGCACCAAACTCTCATATACGTCATGTGGGACTTTAAAAAAAATTAAACGTTTACACCATAAATTTATATGAATTTAATAAAATTATTAGTTTGATTTTTGTCGAAATAAAATACAACAAAATATAGAGTAAGAAAACGATATATGAGATGAAGATTTGTAGAAAGTTTGTTCGTAATCAGATTATGTAAATTAAAGCATTGCCTACTAATAGGTAACTACATTATTTTGTTTACATTTTCCAAATAGATAGGTATTGAAACTATTATGTATTTCCCACTAAAACGTTTAGAATTACGTACCTGCGGCTTTTCAAAACTATTTAAAAAGTCACTATAATTATAAATTTGATTTTATTTCTGTCCACACATCAATAAAAACTTATATTATACAATATTTTGTTTACCGATAACCTCCATATTCAACAATTATTGACAGATCATTTCAAAATTTCAACACCCAATCAGAGCCCGTATAACAACTAATACCATACTCTCGGTGTGCGCATGCGCGCGGATCAATCAAATTTTACCCTCAATCGATTCGCCGCTAAAGGAGAATATCTTCAAAAATGACATTCGTTACATCACTAATCTAGACATTTTTATAATGTTTATAGGCCTCAGCTCGACTCTTTATCGCCTGAATTAAAATGAGAACCTTGAGTGAACCCAGGGGCATAGGGGTAATAATAGGCGGTTGAAGCGTAGCACTGGACCTGTTACCTTCCATATATACCGTAGGCCCTAGATATTGCAGACTACCCTGCTATAATACCGTTAGCGGTACAAAACGGGATACTATTATTATTATAATATACTTAATCAATAAAATTGATATTTTCATCTCTAGATAATTTAGGTTCAGGTAAGCGCTATTCAATCAAAGAAGAAGTAATTTCTCATTAATATAATTTAGATAATATTGCATTACGTATTTAAATTAATTAAAATATCATGAAGTATCTCAGTTACAATGATACTACAGAAACTGAACAGTGCTTACCATTTGACGAAATGAAACATTTTGAAGTTTTTCCTTTGGTTCTTCACTACTAACAAACTTGCTAAAAATAAAAACAAATTATTAATTTAATTTAAAGTCCATTGCAGATTACTAAAATTAACAAGACTCACCCATCAAGAACATTTTTCTGTTTATCCTTTATACTATATTTTTTTCGTTCTTTCATGGTAACCTAAAATAAAAAATATATTATTAGTATGGTATACTTAGACCCAAACCCAGACATCCAAAGTGAAAGTTATCCTCCAACACCAAATTGTTCTATATGGTCCACATAATGTTCAGAAAAAAGTCACACCATTTTGAGCGTCGGGTTTGGCGGGTAGAGGGGGGAGAAATCTGCAAATTCGTAATTTTTTAGGTTTTTCGTCAATATTTCTAAAACTAAGCGGTTTAGCATGAACAACCTTCTATGAACAACCTACACAAAATTGTTCTACATTAAATTTGAAATAAAAAAGGCCCTATGCATAACCCTTCTAAAATGAACGGTTCCAAAGTTACAGAGGTAGTATAGTATAATTGGTCCAAAAAAAGACCCAGACATCCAAAGTAAAAGTTTTCCTTCAACAACCAAATTGTTCTATATGATCCACATATTGTTCAGTAAAAAGTTACACCATTTTGAGCGTCGTGTTTGGGGGGGGGGGGGAAGATGGTGGAGAAGTCAGTAAATTAGTAGTTTTTTTACGTTTTTCGTCAATATTTCTAAAACTATGCTTTAGCGTAAGGAATGTTCTGTACAAAAATGTTCTACATAAAATTTAAAACAAAAAATGTTCTATACATAATTGTTATAAAATCAACGGTTCCAGAGTTAGGGAGGGTGAAATGTGGAGGTTTCCGATACTTTTTATATTAACCGATTTCTCCCCCCTCTCCCCCCCAAACCCGACGCTCAAAATGGTGTGACTTTTTTCTGAACATTATGTGGACCATATAGAAAAATTTGGTGTTGGAGGATAACTTTCACTTTGGATGTCTGGGTTTTTGGTAGAGTTATATCATAAAATATTGCCCAAAAAATATAAAAAGTATCGAAAACCTCGATTTTCACCCTCCGTAACTCTGGAACCGTTGATTTTATAACAATTATGTATAAAACATTTTTTGTTTTAAAGTTCATGTAGAACATTTTTGTATATAACATTGTTTACGCTAAAGCATACTTTTAGAAATATTGACAAAAAACTTAAAAAAACTACTAATTTACCGGCTTCTCTCCCATCTCCCTCCCAAACCGGAAGCTCAAAATGGTGTAACTTTTTACTGAACAATATGTGGACCATATAGAACATTTTGGTGTTGGAGGAAAACTTTTACTTTGGATGTTTGGGTTAGGCCTTTTTTTGGACCAGTTATACTATACTACCTCCGTAACTTTGGAACCATTTTAGAAAGATTATGCATAGGTCCTTTTTTATTTCAAATTTAATGTAGAACAATTTTGTATAGAGGGTTATTCATGCTAAACCGCATAGTTTTAGAAAAATTGGCGAAAAACTTAAAATTTACTACAAATTTACAAAAAACTACAAATTTACCGATTTCTCCCCCCTCTCCCCCCCAAACCCGACGCTCAAAATGGTGTGACTTTTTTCTGGACATTGTGTGGACCATATAGAACAATTTTGTGTTAAAGGATAACTTTCACTTTGGATGTCTGGGTTATGCCATCTTTTGGATCAACTATACTATACTATATGTACTAGTTGTTTAAATGCTGATTTACAAAGTCAATATGGATTAATAGTTCAGAGAAATTATCCTGTTGGTGAGACAACCCCCTCCAGGCCGAAACCAAATTTTTTGAGTAGTATGAACATCTATAATAATAACCTATATGTTTCCTACAACCGATTTTGATGATATACATAGTTATAAATAAATGAAAATCAAAAAACGGTAAATTTTCGCTTTTTTCGTCTATTACCAAAAAATTAAACATTTTAAACAAATTTGAGAGTGAGAAACTCATAAATTGTATAAAAAACTTTAATATGGCGTTCGCTGAATATGTCTATTCTTATTGGTTGCTTAAAAAATTGCAAAATAAATCATAAATTTTGAATTTTTATAAATGTTCATAACTTATGTAAAAATTAACTTAGAACCTTCTTATTACATGGAATGCTGAGACTTCTGGTGCTTAAATCATACCCTAAATTTCAAAGCAATTGGTCAAATAGTTTAAAAGTTATAAAATTTGTTTTTCCCAAATTAATTTTTCAGGCAACACTATAAGTAAGTCAGAAAATAATGAAGTTACAGTAATACTTTGGATAGTTTATAAAAGAAGAAGATTTACACTATTAACTTAATTAAAAAAAATGACAAAAAATAATTCTAAATATTGTAAAATTATTTTACAAGAACATGTGAATTAAAAAAAGGGGTGCTAACTTCGTTCCTAATTGTCCCAGAACAATTGTTTTTCTTTCTAAATGTGTATAAAAATTCAGTCTTTCTAAACATGAAAAAATAATTTTTCTACGGGTAACGGTTAAAAAGTTATTCTAATTGTTTATAAGTAAGCAAAAAATCGACATGTTTTTGCAAAATAATTTTACACTGTTTAAAATTACTTTTTGTCATTTTTTTAATCAAGTTAATAGTATAAATGTTCGTATTTCATAAACTATCCGAAGTATTACTGTAATCTCATAATTTTCTGACTTAGTGTTGCAAAAAAATGAATTTTGGATAAAAAAATTAAATAACTTTTAAACTATTTGACCAATTGCTTTGAAATTTAAAATATAATAATTTAAGCACATGGAGTCTCAGCATTCCGTGTAGAAAGAAGGTTCTAACTTAATTTTACGTAAGTTATGAACATTTATAAAATCTCAAGATTTATGACTTAATTTGCAATTTTCTAAGCAACAAATAAGGATAGACATATTCAGCGAACGCCATAAGTTTTTTTATATGATTTATGAGTTTCTTATTGTCAAATTTGTTTGGAATGCTTTACTTTTTAGTAATAGACGAAAAAAGCGAAAATTTACCGTTTTTTGATCTTCATTTGTTTATAACTATGTTTATCATCAAAATCGCCTACAGGAAACATATAGATTATTAATATAGATGTCCATACTACTCAAAAAATTTGCTTTCGGCCTGTAGGGGGATGTGTCACGGGAAAAATCTTATTTCTCTGGACTATAAATTGATTTTCCGGTATTCTCATGATTTTTCTACAATTTGTTCCAGAGTATTAGCAGACTTTTTTTTGAATTTTGACCTTCTCAAAACCTTACTATTTCTAAATGATGAAAGGGTTGCCAATGCGAGTCCATTATACTACTGGATAAGGAAATGAGTCAATACTCGCAATCTTATAGTTTGTATGTTATTTATTAGTTGTTATACAATCATGGAGCAACCGGTTTCGAAGCTTATATTTTATGCTTCATCTTCAGGCCCAGTACATAGAGTCTTCACATATACAAAGTACTAGATATTTATCAGTATTTGGAACTGTTCTACAGCCAAAGATATTCCCGGAAGTCACCAGCCCCATCAAAAGGCAGACTAGTTTAATTTTAAATCTTGTGTTGTAGATGATGGATCTTTTATAGCTACAGTTGTTTTTTGTCTCAAACTTTTTTAATGCAGTTGTTTTTATTTTGTGTTTAATGTTTGTAAAGGTGTAAAAACATTTAAATTTAAAACTGGGACATCACTCACAAATTTACATGCACACAGTTTTTAAAAAAGGTTTCTTAGGATGCCATGGAGAAAATCTCCATGGCAATCCCATGGCATAAACACAAAATAAAAACAACTGCGTTAAAAAAGTTTGAGACACAAAACAACTGTAGCTATAAAAGATCCATCATCTACAACACAAGATTTAAAATTAAACTAGTATGCCTTTTGATGGGGCTGGTGACTTCCGGGAATATCTTTGGCTGTAGAATAGTTCCAAATACTGATATCTAGTAGTTTGTATATGTAAAGACTCTATGTACTGGGCCTGAAGATGAAGCATAAAATGTAAGCTTCGAAACCGGTTGCCCCATGATTGCATAACAACTAATAAATAACATGCAAACTATAAGATTGCGAGTATTGACTCATTTCCTTATCTAGTACTTACTATTTCTATCTGTTTTGTGTTGCTGTTTGGAGAAGTGTATTAATTTAAGTGATGAACATTTTTGAGACGATTGTATGCAGGAGGTGTCGACTGGACCTTATATCACAAAGGAAGAAATTATCAAAGCAGCAAAGCAAATAAACAAGGGAAAAGCTGTTGGGAAAGATAATATCCCAATTGAAATATTAAAGATATTATTAGACGAACACATCGAAGTGATTTAAGATATATTTAACAAAATATACGAAACAGGCTTAATATCAAATGATTGGCTGACATCGGTGTTTATACCAACACCAAAGCAAAGAAGCTCCAAGAAATGTGAAGGCGATATGATTATTAGACTGATGAATAATATGCTGAAGCTTTTCTTACGAATAATACACAATAGAGTATACAATAAACTACACGAACAAACTGATCAAACTCAATTTGATTTTAAGAATGGGTTCGGATCAAGAGAAGCAATTTTTTCAATACATGTACTAGTTGAAAGATGTGGAGATATCGATGTATACTTGTGCTTTATAGACTTTCAGAAGGTTTTTGACGTGGTGAAACATGATAAACTAATAGATATTTTAAGGTCATGTAATATTGACGATAAAGACTTAAGGATCATTTCAAACCTCTACTAAGAATAAACGGCTAAAATTAGAATTAAAAGCGAAACATCTGGAAAAATCAATATCGAAAAGGGAGTACAACAGGGATGTGTCCTATCACCTTTGCTGTTCAACGTTTGCTTTGAGAAGATATTTAAGAAAGTTTTGGAAGGCACCTCGGATGGTATAATTATAAAAGGGCAATGTATAAATAACCTGCGATATGCTGATGACATGGTCATTCTGGCAGATAATGCTGAAGCGCCTAATGAACCGAGTAACGACAGCCTTTAGAGAATCTGGAATGAAATTGAATACAAAGAAGACAAAAAGAATGGTCATCAAAAAGCACTAAAACAGAAGAGTGAAAGTGAATGTCGACGGAACAGATCTGGAAAGAATAACAAGAATAACGTATCTTGGAAGTAATCTTGATGAAACTTGGGATCACTCACTAGAGATAAGAACACGTCTGGAAAAGGCACGTACAGTGTTTTACAAAATGCAAAAAGCACTATGCAATCGCCAGCTGGGTATCTCATTCAGAGCTAGAATACTTAAGTGCTATGTTTTCTCCACCTTGCTCTATGGTGTTGAAGCCTGGACAATTACAGAAGCAACACAAAAAAGAATCCAAGCATTCGAACTCTGGTGTTAGCGTAAATGCTCAAAATATCCTACATTAGCCATACGACAAATGAGGAAGTCTTGCGGAGGATAAACAAGGAAAGAGAGTGTTATGCTTATATTAAAAGAACGGAAAACACAATATTTTGGTCACATCGTAAGAAATCAAAAGTATGAACTGCTCCAACTTATAATCGAAGGCAAAATTAATAGCAACAGGGGACCAGGAAGAAGACGCAACCCTTGGCTTAAAAACCTACGACAATGGACGAATATGATCCCCAATAACGAAACCCTCACGATAGTCTCTTACTACAAACACCCGGATCAACCACTCAACAGGCATTTGCTAGAGTACTTTTCGAGGCTCGGCAAGGCTGTGTTGATGGGCGATCTAAATTGTAGACACACACAGTTTGGTGATCATCGTCAAAACCCAGAAGGCATCCGCCTCACGGATTATCTACTAGACCTTCCTATTTCAAGAATCACCAACACTGAATTCACGTTTTTGAACGCCAATGGGGCTTCTATTGTCGACCACATCCTAGTTACTAGTAACATTCTGGATCGGTTCGGGGATAGATGCCACATAGGCGATTCGATTACGTCAGACCACTTACCTCTTCTTGTCGACACCGACATACTCATTCCAAAACAACCAAACCCTCCAAGATCTATAAGAGACTATCGTCACGCTAACTGGACTGAATTCCAAAACTTCATCACACAAAATCTCCCAATGTTAGGCGAACTCGACACTAACGATAGTATCGACACAAGTGCAACCGATATCGAGAACCTCATCACTGAGGCGATCACGCACGCAATTCCACTCAAACAAATAACTTATGCATCACCGGCACTTCCACAATACATCATTGCCAAAATTCAACAAAAACGACGTCTTCTACGTCAATACAAGGCCAACAGAAACCCACTAATCAAAACAGAGTACAACCGGATCTGTGCCAGGATAAAGAGGGAGATATCTGTCCTAACGGCTCGCCGATGGGAAGATGCTACCTCAAAACTGGACTACAGAGACGGAGGTAAATTCTGGCAAAAATTCAAAGTCCTAACAAAACAAAAATTATCTCAACCATCTCATCTGTTGGTCAACAATCACATAGTCAATTCCCCAGAAGGGAAAGCCGAAGCATTCAGAAATTCGCTTCAAAACAATTTTCAAACGCCAGATAACCCGAACTTTGATCGCATATTTAAATTCAACACAGAATACATAGTAAATGTTACTCTCAACCACTACATTCCAGTCTATGATCCTATCATGGACCCCCTCACCGACAGGGAAACGGAGAGCTTTTGCCAAATCGGCAAAAACAGCGCTCCCGGACCTGATGGCATCAACCGAAGGTGCCTCAAAAAACTTCCAGAGAGTATCATTCCTCTTCTAACTAAAATATTCAATGCATGTCTCAAAAACAGCCACTTTCCTACTCCTTGGAAAGTGGCCAACACCATCATGCTTTTGAAAAAAGGCAAACCCCCAACCGACGTGGAATCCTATAGACCAATCTCACTAATCAATACTCTGGGTAAAGTTCTTGAGCTAATCCTAAAAGAAAGGCTCAATAACTTTCTCGAAAACCACAATATCATACCAAAATTTCAATATGGATTCCAGTCAGGTAAATCTACTAAACATGCATTAATAGATTTCACTACCAAAGTTACTCAAACCATCAACGATGGTTCAATCGCCATAGCCACATTTCTGGATGTGCAGAAGGCTTTCGACCAGGTCTGGCACGACGGGCTTGTTCGGAAACTTCTGGACATCGGGCTACCATTGCAATTTACCAAAATTGTACACTCCTACCTCCACAACCGTACTGTCAGAGTTAAAATAGGCGATCAAAAGTCCACCCCCTTCACTCCACAAGCTGGAGTTCCCCAGGGTTCAGTCCTAGCGCCGCTGTTGTACATTATCTACAACAGCGACATCACTAACCAAAATATCCCAGGTACTCGGCTGTTTCTCTATGCGGACGACACGACTCTGCTCTCAACTACCTCTCGATACAACCCAAGACTCCTCTTCAGAAGAGCCCAGGCTCTGTTGGACGGCGTCGGCGAATGGTGTTGTAAGTGGAGAGTCACGCTGAATGCGAACAAAACAACAACAATTGTGTTTCGCGCCCCTTCTGTGTCAAATAGAATCATTTGTAATGATGACGACCAACATCCTCTGAGTCTGTTGGGAGAAAGGCTTGTTGTTAGCCCGACTGTGAACTATTTGGGAGTACTGTTTACCAGGACTCTCAATTGGGACGCAGATCTAAAGGCAACTTTAGATAGGGTAAGGAACAGGGCCAGACTTCTTAACGCTCTCTCGGGAAAAATTGGCAAGACACACAAGAAGACTCTCATTCACACTTACAAGACCTTTATTCGACCCGTCATGGAGTACAAATCATGTATCTACTCTCTTTGCTCAAGACAAAAACAAGAGAGGTTGTTGAGGACAGAGCGGAGAATCTTGCGTAGATGTAACTATGAGCACTGGCGATATCCCTCAAACGAAATCCATAACATCTCGAACACCCCCAAAATCACCGAGAGAATAAACTCTCTGAACAGGAACTTCACAATCAAAGTAATCAACGGCCCCCCTTCCGACACACAAGAATCTCTCAAATGTTCCTGTTCATCTTCCGGCCACGTACTCCACCGAAAGCCCAAACGCAAAAAGATTCATGTACCGTCCGCTCTAATGCAAACATGCATTGACGAACTCCCGGTGGAGTACGAAAACATCCTTGAGGCTACCCCGTTAGCCTACCGTACCCACCTCTAACATTTCCTCTTCCCTACCCCGAACAGGGAGAAGTTGGTTTTTTGCGGTTTCCCAACTTCATTGCACAATTATACCTGTTCGACCCAAGAAAATAGCCGCAACTATTTTCTCCACTCGAACGCTCACTGTCCACGCTGCGCTCAAAGCCACCTCCTGACCGTCGACGAGGGACGCAGGTTCGCCTGTCGTTGTACAATGGTTTCTAGGGAGACTGGTCGAGAGCAAAGCACGGACAGTACACGTAAATGTCTATGGAACCAACAACAACCCACCAAACTTTCTTCTCTGTTGTCTTCTTAGCCTTCTGGACACCACCGTCCGGCATAACCAAGGATCCAAGAACACCAGGACACGGCGCTTGCCCCAGTGTGTTTTTCGGACTGTTTGCTTTTGCTGCCAACACTAAACATTCACCACAAACCCTGAAGAGGACAAAATCCTAAACAGGGACACACATTGTTCGCATTTCTTCTAAGCATTTTTCTAGACAAGCAAATCAAACAATGAGATGATGATGACGAATATGACCTCCATAGTACTATACAGGGCGGCTGCAAATAAGATTAAATGGACAAATGTAATGGCCAACGTCCTTAAGGATAAGACACTGTAAGAAGATTCAAATTTATCTCTTTAAAGTCTGTTTCACTGTCACTCAATCTCTCTCGGGGAAGACCTGGGAGCGCCTTTCTATAAGTTGTGCCGTAGATGATAGTTTTCGCATCTCTGTCATCATTAGTTCTTAGTACATGATTTACCCAGGCTAATCTACAGGATCTTACATTACTCGCTGGTCCAGTGTCCAGGAACTTGGAGCTCCAAGAAGATCATGGACGTTGATCTGATGAAGAAGATGAATACGAGATGTTATCTTATTACCCAATGCTCAGAATATCATGGGTTCAACGCGTTTCAAACATAGAATCCTTAAGTAGCACAGGTCAAGAAGAAGGTGAATTAACAAAATTAATATTAGCTTAAGTTGAAACTTAAAACTTAGTACTAAGAACAGCGGGCTTACAGGATATGGAACTTTTTAGTTAAAAAGTAGGAAGACTGCATACTTGGGGCATATAATATTACGAGGAGAACGATACACTTTTCAGCAACTGATACTCGAAGGGAAGATAGAGGGTAAGATTGGTCTGTCACGTAAAAACATGTCATGACTGCCTAATATTCGCCAATGGACAGGAATCCCCTGCTATGAAATGCTTCGGAATGCTCCTAAAACAGAATTATTTAATCCTGAATATCTAACATCTCACCTGACAAGACTTTGTACGGTGGACGCCTACACCGAAATTCACAGCACCTTAAGAAGAAGAAGAAGAAAACTTAATAATTTACAGAAGGATTAAGAGAAAGGGAGGAATTGGTAAAAAGAAATTTTCATGGCTCCGGAACCTTCATTAATGTATTGGTATATAAGCTAATTAAAATGACACACAAAATCGAGAAACATATCGGCAAATTGATCTCTAGACTACCGTCGCGTCGCCTAATCTATGAGCGGAACAGAAAGAAAAAGAAGAGCAGACAAAAAAGTAAGAACACAAAAGACTTGTATTAGATTTATTATGACACTATCTAGCTACGGAAAACTTGAAACGGAAGTAGAAGATCAAGTAAAACGAGCAAACAGAGCAGCAGTTTGCCTTAACGAAACAATATGGAGAAATAAAAATATCGGGAAAGAAATAAAAGCCAAAATTTACATAATAGTTATCAGACCAATAATAACGTACGCGGTAGAAACACAACCTGACACAGACAGAACCAAAAGAATACTAGAAACCGAAGAGATGAAAACCCTTAGGAAAATCGAAGGTAAGACACCATGAAACAAAGCTCCTCCTCCTCTTCCTCCTCCTCCTCCTCCTCCTCCTCCTCCTCAGTCGTTCCCTCATTGCTGAGTGTCGTGATTCCCTATAATACGAGCAACTATCTCTTTCCATCGGCTTCTGTCCTGAGCTTCCGTCCTTAATATTAAGCTCTTGGAGGATTGAGTGATTTGTTCTGTGTTCCGTCCATGAGATCCGAAGCATTCTTCACCAGCACCACATTTCAAAGGCGTCAATCCTTTTTCTGTCGTCCGATTTCATTGTCCATGTTTCGGATCCGTAATTAAATATGGGAAAAATTAAGGCACGTACTAATCTTAGTTTGGTGTTCTTCGACAAGGAGCGATCTTTCCAGATTTTCGATAATCGACTCATAACGTTTTTGGCCATGCCCATTCTCCTACGTATTTCTGTTTCACAAGATCCTGTATTACTTATGTAGGATCCTAGATAATTGAACTCGTTAACCACTTCAAACTGGTCCAAGGCTCCTGTTGTCTGAAGTGAATTTGAATAATCTACTATCATAATTTTTGTTTTTTGTTTATTGATCTTGAGACCACATCTGTTGCTTTCGGCTTCCACTAGCTGCAGCAGGCTGGACATTTCTTCTTCGGATGCAGTTATTAATGTTGTATCATCTGCATATCTGAGATTTGAGATCTTCTTTCCTGCGATAGAAATACCGCCATTCCATTTGTCGAGTGCTTTTCTCATTATATATTCCCCATAGAAATTAAAAAGACTTGGAGAAAGAATACATCCTTCATCCTTGTCAGACTTCTCTACCTATTTTAAAAGGATCGGACTTATGGTTTTCAATTCTTATTCTGGTTTCAAGGTATGGAATATCAAGGATTAAATAAGAAACAGAAAAGTGGAATGGAACGATTACATAAGTCGAATGATAACAAATAGAGTAGTAAAGATAGCGAGAGACAGTTCCCCAATAGGAAGACGATTAGTGGGAAGACCAGGAAAACAATGGAACGACAACTTACTGCAGGCACATTAAAAAACAGATAGAGTCATGTCTATACAAAAAGAAGAAGAAGAAGAAGAATAAGAAGAAGAAGAAGAAGAAATATTACGACGATGTATTGGACATAACAAACAAGTAGAAAATGAACGAGATATATTATAATTAACAATAATTATAATAATTAAAATAATTTACCTTAGACTAAATGTTTTGGCAGATAATTTTAAAACTCTTTGTCTTTCAAACTATTACACTTAAAAACAAAAAAATTATCGACTGAGTATTATTTGCAGACATAAAATTGTTTTATACAAACAATTCTTCATTTGGTTATCTCGTAAAAAATTGGGAAGTATTTTTGTAACAATACAGTTGATAAGTTTAGACAAGATCTTTCCGGTCATTAGCATTATTTTGAAGATTGATATTGGTAGATGTGATTTCAGTAAATTTTAAAAAGGAAATAGTACAAAAATATTTAGGCTAGAAAGTCTGACCAGCAAATCGTTTAGACAAATTGAATACCATCAGATTTTTTTATTGCATACCAACAGCCTGAGAATACATTTTACTACAATCTGATAAAGACGATCAATGAACAGTTCAATTCTAACTTAAATTATCACAGAAAGTGCCAGTCATATATTCTCCAAATTCTGTAATATCATTATGGTCCAGAGAAATAAGGTTTTTGTCGGGACACTTGAGCAGCCAGGTTGCAAATGGATTTTTTTGGGTACTATATACCTAATACATTATAAATACAAAAATTCCCGTCACAGTTCGCACGAGAATCTAAGTTATTAACAAATAAGTTTCAAAAATGGCAGTTTTTTCGTTTAAATCGCTACAGGTAAAAATAGGGTAATTAGATATCTTTTAGAGTATTCATATTTTAGTAGATGAGCAAAGCTTGAAAGTGGCAGCTTTCGAATTTTGGTCCAATCATTTGTTGCTTCGCTAATTGCAAAATAAAACTAAAATTTCGAAATGTTGTTCTGAAGCTATTTTCTTGTGGCATTTTTACAATTTTAACTATTTAGAATGGGAAATAAGCCACAATATTATTAAAAAATGATTTTTATTAACGTTTCATGTATTAACATTTTTATTATTTTATATATTTTTATTAAGAATTTTTTTACTAAGCAACAACATTTTTGTTTATATTAATAGTATTTTGTATTTTGACAACGGCACCCGATTTGGGCGTCGAAACGTTAATAAAAATCATTTTTTAATAATATTGTGGCTTATTTCCCATTCTAAATAGTTAAAATTTCGAAAATAAAAAATTTGCTATACCTTTTGTAAAAATGAACTTAACAACTTTGATTTTGCCTGAAAAGTTGAGACAACTAGTACGTATCATGCACAAAGACGATTCAAAACGATTCGTCAATTAGTTTAAATTTTATTCAATTTGTTTTTCCCAAAGAGTTATGCAATGTTATTTTTCAGAAAATAATAATGATGCAGCAATTATGTGGAAACCACATAAAATAAGAGTACTTGTATTTTCAAAGCATTTAAAAAAAAATTAATAAAAAGTCATTTTTATCATTCCGAAAACATTTTACAAATGTAGAGTCATTTTTGGCTCAAAAACAATTTGAATAGTTTTGTTAATATTGACTGTAGAGTAAATCTACTTTGGGATTTCAAAAGCTGGTATTTTTACACGACTTTCCAAAAAAAAACTTTTTATAGGTTAATTGCGGTCAAAGTTAGCCACTTTTATTATTTAATTTACAGTTACTTCTATATACATAAAATTCTCATATAACAGTGTTAGTTACCATACTCCTCCGAAACGGCTTGACCGATTTTTATGAAATTTTACACCTATATCCTATAGGACCGAGAATAAGTTTCAATCTATTTTTCATATCCATAAATTACCCCCCTGACTTTTTTTTTATTTTTTTTGACAAAATTATCTACCTTAATTTTATATGGTGTAGAATTAAAAAACACTTACAACCCTTAATTTTCACTCTTCTATCACCAATCCCTATTGTTTATTAGCCATCTATATATTTACATCTATAAAATTCTCGTGTCACAGTGTTAGTTGCAGTACTCCTCCGAAACCGCTGGACCGATTGTTATGAAATTATATATGTATATTCGGTAGGCCTTAGAATCGGTCGTAATCTATTTTTCATATCCCTGAGTGGTAAGGGGGATTACCCCTAACATTTTGTATGTTAGGTGGCGATATGTGTACATAACGTACTCTATAAGACTACGAGTACATACAAATTTAAAAAATTATGATCAAAATCCATCAACAAGATTCGGAGATATTAATCGCAGCATATGTTTGAAGAATCAATTTCATTTTTTGAGTGCAAGGATTTTAATAATTCCCCTCCACCGACCACGAATCGATTTTGTTAGGACGTCAGTATTAAAGCTTTAGTAACCACTTTGTTGAAGTTCAAAGTTTACTTAAACTTTTACACATAAACTAAATAAACTACCTTGGTCTTCAAAGTGGCGCTAGTTAGGTTGCTTAATTGTTATAAACAAAGTAGCTGTGAATTAAATAAAAAAATTGGCTAACTTTGACTGTAATTCAAATCCTAAAGCTATTCAAATCCTAAAGTAGTTTTAGTTTAGAGTCAATATTAACAAAGTTATTCAAATTGTTTATAAACCAAAAATTACTCTACTTTAGTAAAATGTTTTCGGAATGATAAAAAAGGATTATTTAATGATTTTATTTATATACTTTGAAAACGTAACTATTCTTCTTTCACGCGGTTGCCACAGAATTGCTATGTCACTATTATTTTCTGAACAATAACATTGCAAAAAAAGCTCTTTGGAAAAAACAAATTGAAAAAAATTTAAACTAATTGACGAATCGGTTTAAAAATTTTTGAGCATTATGTGGACTGTTTGACTCAACTTTTCTTGTAATATGAAAGTCTTAGGGCCGGTATTTCCAACCTCACTTAAGCCAAAGCTTACTTTAAGCCTTTGCTTAAGCTTAGATGCCTGTATTTCCACTTCAATTTGAGGCTTAAGCCTAGGCTTAAACCAAATAATTTTAAGTTCGCGCGGGAGTTGGTTTAAGCCTTTGCTTAAAATTTGTTTTCTGTTTTTTGAGGTTATATAGATTATTAATTATAGAGTTGTTTTGAAAACCAACTTTTAAGTAATAACGTTATTATTGGATTATTAAATAATAATCTATTAATTTATTAATCGTAATAACGATTATTAAAATTCTTACTACTTTTGGAAGGTGTAGGCACATAAAAATTGTTTATTTCTACAATGTGGTAGGTATATTTATTTTACAAAAATAAAATTACATTCCAATTTGACATTTTAAGGAATATATCCAATAAACAAAATTACAAAGACGGATCTATTGCTTATGCAAAATAACAATAAAAATATAACCAGAGAAAATATAGACAATAAACTAAAAACACATGTACCATGTTTACATAAAATTAAGTGAAGTAAAAATAACATTGATACAGATGACAAGATAAAATTAAATGTCAACAGTAGTGGTTTTTACCTCAGAACAGTTAGCTCTGGCACTTTGACGTATTCAGAGGTACCAAACCAATTAACTTTACAGCTGAGCATCAGTTTAGTTAAGAGAATGATGGAAATACGACACTCAGCTTAAGCTTCTCCTTAACTTTTGACACAGGCTTAGCTAAGCAAAAGCTTAAGTAGCTATTGAAATACCGGCCCTTAAGGTCATTTTTGCAAAAGTTATAGCAATTTTTTTATTTTCGAAATTTTATTTTTATTTTGAAATTTCTGAAGCAACAAATGATTAGACCAAAATTCAAAAATAGCCATTTTAAACTTTTTCTCATCTATTACTACTTTTGAAACAATACCGGTTAATCAGGCAGGTTTCCGACCCAAAAGAATCTGTGCAGATCAGGTTTTTTCACTTACCACATTTATCGAGGCAGGGTTTCAGAGAAAACTTACAACTGCAGCCGCATTCATAGACCTAACAGCTGCCTACGACAAGATCTGGAGGGAAGGCATGATATACAAGCTTCTCGTACAATCCCTTGTAAATCCACCGCTCGAATAATCCACAGCATGCTAGCTAACCGAACGATTGAAGTGGTCATGGAAACCGACAAGCACCCTAAGAAAACTGAAAAATGGACTGGGATCTGTACTAGCTCCTCTTCTCTTTAGCCTGTACATCGCTGATATACCAGAAACCAGATCAAGGAAGTTTGGTTACACCGATGACTGGGTCCTTGAAAAAAGGCGTAAGTCATTTGAAGAAACAGAAGAAATCCTCATGGGGGACTTACACACAGTGGAAAAGTATTTCCGTAAATGGTGGCTCCAACCAAACGCTACGAAAACAAAGGTTTCCAGTTTCCACCTAAATAACAAGCTTGCAGGAAGAAGACTCAATATACAATTCGAAAACGCCACACTCGCCTAGAATAAAACACCAAAGTACCTTGGAGTGACTCTTGACAGAACCCTATCCTTCAAGTAACATCTGACAAAAACTGCGAAAAAACTTAAATCCAGAAACAATACCATCCAGAAGCTGTGCGGCACAACATAGGGAGCATCGGTTTCCACCTTGCGATCATCTGCCCTGGGCCTTGTCTTCTCAACCGCTGAATACTGCTCTTCAGCCTGCCTTAACAGCCCAAATATACACAAAGTAGATGCTCAATTATTGAACAATACAATGAGAATGATTGCTGGAGTTATCAAATCCACTCCTACGCAATGGCTCCCAGTACTAAGCCACATTCCACCACCCAAACTATGATGCATTCACTCACTCGCTAGTGAGTAGAGGAACATAATTGATAACGAGAGCCTGCCAATCCATCAAGATATAGATGCTGCCAACGGTAAGCTCCAGACGGCCGCCAATAAAAACAGTAAAGATTTTTGTGGAAATGAGTTCAATTTAACGACCATATGGACTCGAGAATATTTCGAAACTTCTATGTAACTTCATTTTGCAGTGTACCTCGATTTGCTATCATTAGAACCTCTAAAACTTTCTAGTAAATCGGCACAGGTCTGAATGATGCATTTCTTAGGTGAGTATTTAAATGATGAATTGTTTAAATAATCAGTCTGTTTAGATGGAAAAGACATCAAATTAGTAAAAAACAAACCAAAACGCCAGAGTTAGGATCGAAGGTTCCACGTCCGCAGAAGTAAAAATTAGGAGAAGAGTTAGACAAGGATGTGTTCTGTAGCCCCTGCTGTTTAATCATTACTCCGAGTTTCTATTTAAAGAGGCACTGGAGGATTCCAAGGAGGAAGTCAAGGTGAATGGCGTAAATGCTGTGAATTGCGGTGTAGTCCGATTGCGGACGACAACAACTACCGACAAGACCAACTCAACCTTTGGGCAATTTGGTATGAAAAATAAATGGGCACAATTAAGCAACAAATTAACAAAAATAACTCTAGAAATTCATATTTTACAGGATTTTCTCTATTCTTTTTCAGTAAAATTGTGTCACTTTTCCATATAAGTTACCCATCTTCACCTTTAATATTTAAAATCAAATACCGATCTTGAAAAATTATGTTTAATCTTTTGTATATTTTGTTTATTACATATCGTTATCACCAAATCAAAAACAGTTCTTATAATATAGGTACTTGTGTAAAAATATGCGTAAAAATATATGAGTGTCTTAGGACAAAGATTACATCCCTGGTCTATATCTAATCTTGTAAAAACATCTTTTTTTATTTAGTTCGATAAAAACAAATCGAAATAGTCCATTCACTCACGGGAAAATATTGCAAAATATCTAAATTTTAAAGAACCGCTTGTATTGACATTAAATTTGGCATACACATAGCTAACATGTCAAAGAAAAGAAGTCATATTGTGCCGATATGTGTTTTTGCCCTAGGGGTGAGTTTCACCCCTCCACGAGGGTGAACAAATATATGTTCAAAATAAGTCCGGAAGTGGATAATTTGACTAAGCAAGTTATGCTCAAAATAAATTTAATAAATTAATTACGCTTTTTTTTTGTAAAAAATCGTGAAAATCACCCCCTAATTAGCAGCCCAAATGAAATTAATCGTTACCGCTTCACAAGTTGCTTTACTCGTGTATGTATTGTTTATACAGGGTGTCCCGAAAAGATTGGTCATAAATTATACCACAGATTCTGGGGTCAAAAATAGGTTGATTAAACCTCACTTACTTATATACAATAGTGCACACAAAAAAAGTTACAGCCCTTTAAAGTTACAAAATGAAAATCGATTTTTTTTAATATATCGAAAACTTCTAGAGGTTTTTTATTGAAAATGGACATGAGGAATCTTTATGGTAGCAGCATCTTAAAAAAAAATTATAGTGAAATTTGTGTACCCCATAAAAATTTTATGGGGGTTTTGTTCCCTTAAACCCCCCCAAACTTTTATGTACGTTCCATTTAAATTATTATTGTGGCACCATTAGTTAAACACAATATTTTTAAAACTTTTTTGCCTCTTAGTACTTTTTTCATAAGGCAGTGCTTATCGAGATATTTTGAATATTTGTCGAATCCACCACCTATTTGTATATGGTTAAGTATGATTATAGACACCTGTTAATAATCTGAAAATTTATTTATAACTTAAATTTTTTGGTGTATTTTGAAAAAGAAGCCACATCTCGATAAAAGTAGACTTATCAAAAAAAGACTAAGAGACAAAAAAGTTTTAAAAACACTGTATTTAACTAATGGTACCACAATAATAGTTTAATTGGAACGTACACAAACATTTGGGGGGTTTAAAGGAACAAAACCCCCATAAATTTTTTATGTAAATATAGTAAAAAAGTAGCCGCATCTCGATAAAAACTGGCTTATCGAAAAAATACTAAGAGGCAAAAAAGTTTTAAAAACGTTGTGTTCAACTAATGGTACCACAATAATGAATTAATTGGAACGTACACAAAAGTTTGGGGGGGTTCAAGGGAACAAAATCCCCATAAATTTTTTATGGGGTGGAAAAATTTCACTATAATTTGGTTTTAAGGTGGGCCTGTCATAAGAATGATACATGCCCGTTTTCAATAAAAAATCTTTGAGAGTTTTCGACATATTGAAAAAAATCGATTTTCATTTTGTAACTTCAAAGGGCTGTAACTTTTTTTATGAGCACATTTGTACTAAGGTAAGTTAAGTTCAACCGAACTATTTTTGACCCCAGAATGTGTGGTATAATTTATGACCATTCTTTTCGGGACACCCTGTATAATCTGTAAGTTTCATCGCTTCAAAGTGCTTATTTTTGATAGGGCTTAAATGAGTCACTAATCACGACTGTATGCAAATTTTGAACAGCCACATGTAACCAATTTTTGTCCTACAGAAAAACAAGAAATCCAAAATATTGAGAAAAGCAAAACCTACATTTTTTTACTGTTGGATATTTTTGGTATTACTAATAGTTTTTAAGATATTTTGAAAAAAAAATAGTGTATTGTACAACAAGAGAGAAAAAAGACATATTTCTCACGAGCGCAGAAGTTTGTTGGCAAGAGCCGAGGTATAAGCGAGTTCCGCAAATCAAGCGAGAGAGAAATATGTCATTTTCTCTCGTGTTGTACACTGTACTTTTTCTATGGATGCGTTTTTTCAAGAGTTAAAACTTCAAAATTAAATAGTTTAGGTGCTTTTATGTAGATTATATGCCAAAATTGAAATAAAATAAATATTATACACATATTATGTAGGTATTTAATATTCTTAATATTTATATACATTTATTTATTTAAAATTATAGTTACCAGTTATATTTGAACAGTTTTGAAAGGTAATTCCTGGTAAGTTTTGACTTGACACATTTTATTTGACAAAAATATTTGTGTTTGTATTGTGCATGTTTCCATGGAAACCGCGATTCTACGTAGGGAACCTTTGAGAAAAAATATTTCTCACTGCAATGGCCGACTTTTCTCACAGCCTGAGAAAATATTCGTTTTGAATATATGTAAGTAGTGAGAGAATTTGCACATTGTATAGCATCCACAGAAAAATGCATTTTTTTTAAATTGAAAATTAAAAAAATTTTACTTCAATACCAAAATTCAAAAATAAGCACTTTGAACCAATGCAACTTCCAGATCATATAAATGACACATAAGTAAAGTAACTTACGAAGCGGTAACGATTAATTTCATTTGAGATGCTAAATAGAGGGTGATTTTCCTGATTTTTTTTTACCAAAAAAATAGGAACCGAAATTATTTTGATTGTAAATGCGTGCTTTTGTAGTGGAGTCACTGAAGGTGGATATGAACTATTACCTCTGATTTCGTTCAACCTCCATAGATTTGCATGAAAATTGGTGAGTTGTTAGAGAATATCTCAAGAAACAAAGGTGACATGGTGCCAACTTGCGCTTTTACCGTGGGGATGGATGCCACCCCTTCTCGGGGTGAAAATTATTTTATTAAAAATAACCCCATAATTAGGTAGGGGGACAGATTCTAAGCAGAATTCGTTATATAAAGTTATTAAAATAAATCAAAACTTTTTTGACTTATTGAAGATCAAAAATTTTAATTTTTCCTAAGGAAAATGCATGTTTTTAACCGATTTTTCATAGATAACTCAAAAACTATAAATTTTTACAAAAAAGTTATTATTACCAAAATTGAAGATAATAAAAAGATGAATAAACGCCTTACTAAAAAAACCTTTTAGTATTAACTAGAAAGGAGTTATAGGTAATTAAATGCATATTTTTTCGGCCAGTTCCCAAATCTAAGTATTCAAGCTTAAATTACGGGAAAATGATGCATTTTATAACATAAACTTATTTAACATTATTGTGAAAGTACTTAGAAATATCTATCAAATGATATACCGAACAAGTTAATAGCATTAAAATGTATGCTCCAAAAATTTTTCAAACTTTTTCTTTTGAAAAATTTTCCAAAAAATGTTATTGTTTTTTTAATAACTCCGTTAATTTTTAAGATATCAGGTTCACCTAAAAACGGTTTGAAAGGTAATTTCAAAGAATATTAAATCGCGTTGGACTTAATCTTTCAAACTCCTTATTTAAAAAAAACCAAAGATTAAATGGCCACGGTTACATGGTTCTCGCAGCAAAACTTAAGCTTTAAACGTTTCTATCTCGGTTATTTTTCACCCTACAGAAATGGTAAAAAGGTAAATATTTGACATAAAAAAACTTAAATTTGGTTATTTACCATTTTTTACGTATATTAAGTATATTTATAGTTATTATCAAAAGAACATGAAAATGTCGATAATTATAAAAGTTCTGATATTTTTAAATTATATCTTTTTTCAAAAATATGCATTCTAAATCGGTGAAAATTGTTAAAATTATTACTTATGCTAATACAAAGAAATTTTTGTAAGGATTGCTGTAAATTTTAGTTTTTATGAAAATGGCGTATGATTTATTTTTCACTTTTTTCTAAAAAATTCGAAATGGTTCTCTTAGTTTTATCATAACTTGCTTAAATTTGATGATATTAACTTCTGGAGCTGATTAGTTAGGTATTCTGAAGTACTTTGATAAGTCTTTAACAGGTATATTCTATAAAATGCAGTTTTCCCGTTATTTAAGCTTAAATACTTAGATTTGAGTACTCATCGAAAAAAATATACATTCAATTACCTATAACTCACTTTAAATTAACATTAGTTTAGTATTTTGAATTAATAATGTATTAAATTTTATATTGTCTTCAATTTTGGTAAGAAAAACGTTTTTGTAGAAGCTAATAGTTTTTGAGTTATATGTGGAAAACAGCTTTAAAACATGCATTTTTTTACAAAAAAAGTAAATATTTGATCTTTAATAACTCAAAAAGTATTGATTTATGTTAATAACTTAATATAACAAATGTTGCTTAGAATTTATCCCTCTATAGATTTATGATATTATTTTTAATAAAATAATTTTCACCCCAGAAAAGTGGTGGCGGCATCCACCCCCTGGGTAAAAGCGCAAGTTGGCAACATGTCACCTTTGTTCCTTGAGGTATCCTCTAACTGCTCACCAATTTTCATGAAAATCGATGGAGGTTCAACGAAATCGGAGGTGAAAAACTTCAGTGACTGCACAAAACAAAAATAATGCTTTTTTAAACACTTTCAAAAAGTTAAAATAAGTTTTCCACAAAAAGTGCTTCATTTTTAGGTTATTTCACGTTGAAATATTCTTTCTGGAATTTGACCAATATGAATCAATATTTTATTAGCTACAACTCTTCTGCTACTGCGTTTAGAGACCTTATGCATACTCCATTTTTTTCACTTTTTTATAAGCTATACTTTTCTTATAATATACTTACTTTTTGAGTTATTTGCGAAAAACCGTCTAAAAATGTGTTTTTTTATTGAAGAATGAATATATTCATTCGCAAATAACTCAAAAAGTATATTGAAATAATGAAAAAACGCTATGGAACAAAACTTGCTTAGAATTAGTCAGTTTATCCACTTCTGGACTTATTTTAAAAGTATATTTTTTCACCTCCGAGAAGGGGTGAAACTCACCCCTAGGGAAAAGCACACATCGGCATAATACACCGATGTTTTTTCTTTGATATGTTAGCTATGTGTGTGCCAATTTTCATGTCAATCCAAGCTGTAAAATTTGGAGCAAAAACCGTGTGAGTAAATGGACTAAAATAAGAATTCTAGTTAATTTATTTTTAGGTGGTGATGTATGAAGAATATAAATAAATCAACATTACGTACCACAGATACACACGTATACATCTTGAAAAATATTTTCTTCTTCACTTCACTGCATCTACTCAAAAAATAATTTTAAATAAAATTGTTTAATAAAGTTATTGCTTATAATTTTTTCCGGTTACAACATATTATAAGTATAGGTTTAATAATTATTCAACAGCAACTCTTCCACTAAGTTTCTTCGTAAATTACATATTTCTAAAGCCACGGTTTCTGATTAATAGGTACACCTCGAACGTAGTATAATTGTAAGATTTTTCAATATGTAATTAAAAAGTGAGATTTTGAAAACAATTTAATATGAAAATTGCTTCCACTTCCCCCTAAAATGTTCTTCTATCAGAAGAATAAGTTTTGAATCCAATGGAATATACAACAACATAATGTTATTCGAACCTTCTCTGGTTACACCTCTGGGGCTTCTACAATTTGCAAGCCATAACGGATGCTGAGACTAAGGAAGATGAGGGACTTTTACAATTTATAATTCACGTCCCATCTGCTCAGCACGGTAAAGTTCCAACGAGAATGGTTCTCTTCGTACTTCAATCAGCAAAACGAAAATACAGCCGCACTATATTCTAGTCCAATCAGAGAGTGCAGCAAGCACCTCTACCGGTTTCGAAACTTATTAGTCTCTCATCAGGAGGCACATATGCTGCTCTCACTGATCCAACCAAAACAAACCCCAGCGTGCAGTCACGGATTGCAACGAACGAAATGGCATAGATGCCCTAGCGACAACTGCTAGCAAAAGACTAAGTTTTCAATCCAATGGAATATAAAACAACATAATGTTATTCTACATCCCACCAGACTGAAAACAATGGGAACCTTCTCTTGTTGCAACTCCGAGGCTTCTACAATTTGCAAGCCATAACGGATGCTGAGACTAAGGAAGATGAGGGACTTTTACAATTTATAATTCACGTTCCATCTACTCAGCGCGGTAATGTTCCAACGAGAATGGTTCCCTTCGTACTTCAATCAGAGTAAACATGTAAATCAAAAATGAATAACCATTTTCAATTTCGTTGCAAAACGAAAATACAGCCGCACTATATTCTAGTCCAATCAGAGAGTGCAGCAAGCACCTCTACCGGTTTCGAAACGTATTAGTCTCTCATCAGGAGGCACAAATGCTGCTCTCACTGATCCAACCAAAACAAACCCCAGCGTGCAGTCACGGATTGCAACGAACGAAATGGCATAGATGCCCTAGCGGCAACTGCTAGCAAAAGACTAAGTTTTCAGTACAATGGAGTATTCTTCTTCTTCAAGTGTCGTCTCCTAATCAGAGGTTGGATATCATCATCACTATCTTTACTCTATCCACCGCTGCTCTAAAGAGTTCTATAGAACTGCATCTAAACCAGTCCCTTAAATTCTTTAACCATCACACTCTCCTTCTTCCTATACTCCTTCCGCCTCTTATCTTTCCCTGTATTATTAATCTTAGCATTTCATATCGCGGTCCTCTCATTACGTGTCCCAGATATTGTAACTTTCTTATTTACAATGGAGTATAAACCAACATAATGTTATTCTACATTCCACCAGACTGAAAACAAAGGGAACCTTCTCTAGTTACACCTCCGATGCTTCTACAATTTGAAAGCCATAACGGATACTGAGACTAAAGAAGATGAGGGAATTTTACAATTTATAATTGTAAACTTTACCGCGCTGAGCAGATGGGACGTGAATTATAAATTGTAAAATTCCCTCATTTTCCTTAGCCTCAGCATCCGTTATGGCTTGCAAATTGTAGAAGCCCCAGAGGTGTAACCAAAGAAGGTTCCCATTGTTTTCAGTCTGGTGGGATGTAGATAATAATAATAATAATATCGTATGGCATTTTACCGGGGAGATCTTTTCGGACAGGTTCCGGCGCCATTTACATCTTTAACCCTGTTTCAAGTAACTAGTGTCGATGTTACACTAGGCGCTCTGGCTTATGAGACCAGTTTTCATACCGTGGCGCTACGGCTGTTCACGGTGGGATGTAGAATAACATTATGTTGTTTTAAATTCCATTAGATTGAAAACTTAGTCTTTTGCTAGCAGTTGCCGCTAGGGCATCTATGACATTTCGTTCGTAGCAATCCGTGACTGCACGCCGGGGTTTGTTTTGGTTGGATCAGAGAGAGCAGCATATGTGCCTCCTGATGAGAGACTAATAAGTTTCGAAACCGGTAGAGGTGCTTGCTGCACTCTCTGATTGGACTAGAATATGATGCGGCTGTATTTAAAAAGGATATATTTATTGAAAAAGGATATTCATTTTTGCTGTCCATAATATGTCTGCAACGAATTCTGCAATTCTTTGGTCACGTGGTTCGCAGAGGTGACGACAGTTTGGAGAGATTAATTGTTTCTGGAAACGTTCCAGGGAGAAGATCAAGAGGACGATCACCAACTAGATGGTCTGACCAAATAAAGCATTCAGCTGGAAACTCATTCTGCGAAGCTCTTAGAGCAGCTGAAGATAGAGACCAATGGAGAAACATTGTTAGGAATATTGGAAGAAATCACGATCCTCAGTAATGGTGAAACGACAAGAGAAACAGATATTCATTTTTGATGTTCTTGTATCCTTCACAGATGTAGAAGGTGCACTTATTATTTCTATTTCTTTTTTATCAGTGTTGTCACGATCATTCAACCTTTCGATAATTCTTTCAGCTCTTGATTCTTTCCCTTTTCCTCTGCCTGTACCTGTGATCTAGTCTATCGACTTTCTCTTCGATATTTCCCCGTCAGTAGAGAAACAGAACATTCAGTATAAGCCTAGGTGAAGATGGTTTCGACATGTTCAACATTGAGACGTTAATCACCTAATAGGAAGAATTGCTGATCTGTGGATTCCTGGAAAGAGAAGGAGAGGAAAATCACAGAGGACCTGGGATGAGACGCTTAGGCAGAACAAGTTGGTAAAGGGGATGAAGATTGATATAACTTCTTCTTTTAAATGGGCCTATTTTCTAGTGATGTTGGTGACCACATTGACTCATCTTAATTTATTCACAGCAGCTCGAAATAGACCAGTTGACGTTAGACAAATTCATTTCCTAAAATTGGCCAGCCAGGATATACGTTTGCGTTCAGGGCCTCTCTTGCGCTCAATTTTGCCTTGTAGAATCAATGTAGAAGTCGGTATTTATTATAACGCATAAAGTGGCCAAAGTAAGCCCATTTTCTGTTGTTTGCATTTTATAGCATCTTCTGTGAGGCTCCAGCTTTCTACTTCGTGGAGGAGGATACTAAAGACGTATGTAGTATAATAAAAACACGATATCATGCGTATTTTGATTCTTAAATCTACGTTTCAGAGAATCTTCAGAGAAGACCATTAAGGGGGTTAGGCACAAAATCTTGGTCCAATGATATTTAAATGCATTTTTTTCGAATCCTGAGAAAACCAATAATTATTTTTGAAAAATTTAAATGCAGAATGAAAGATTACATTATTAGCGAAGGCCGAAAGTCCCTGAAAACTTCTATGATTATTTGAATAAGATACAGGGATAAAAAAAGAGAAAATTTAGTGTGATTTTTAATTTTAAATATTTTATTCAAAAGTAAATCTTTATTTATTCTAAGGGACTTGAGGCCCTCGGTAATAATGTAATCTTTCATTCTCAGGACTCGAAAAAAATCAATGCGTTTAAATAGCATTCCAAGATGGATCAAGATTTTGCGCCTACTCCCTTAAAAGAGCGTCTGGCTTTTCAATAAAAAAAGACATATTTATACTTAATAGGGAAATGAGATGGGTGGATAGGTGGATGTTAAATGGGTGTATAGGTGGATAGGTGGATGCTAAAAGATGAGAAAGAAGGTTTATTCAGGGAAAGAATAGTAGAAAAAATATGTTGGAACATGAAAGGAAGAAGTGGAAATACAATTTGGAGAAAAATGGCCATTATTATTAGAGAGACGGCTATTGAAATACTTGGGAAACGTCAGGAAAGAAGTTTGAGGATAAAGAGACTTGGTGGTGGTCAAATGAAGTACAAGGAAAAATAAAAGAGAAGGGAAAATTATATAAAAAGTGGCAAGAAACCAAATCAGACATAGATCTTCAAAACTATATGGCCGCCAAAAAGGAAGCGAAAGTAGCAGTAGCAAAAGCTAAAGCAGAAGCGTATTCAAACCTATACGAGAGACAGGAATAAGTTGGCTAGCAGGTATATTTAATAGAATTATGGAAGTTGGACAAACGCCAGACGAATGGAGAAGCTGTATATTAGTAGCTGTCTACAAAAACAAGGGAGACATACAACAATGAGACCTACAAGCTTCAGAGCTATAAAACTACTTAGTCACACCATGAAAATATGGGAGAGAGTAATTGATAGACGGATACGTGAAGAAACCGAAATATGCGATAATCAGTTTGGCTTTATGCAGGGAAGATTAACAACAGATGCAATTTTAATTGTAAGGCAACTGATGGAAAAATACAGGAATAAAGAGACCAATGCTCATATGGTATTCATTGATCTTGCGAAAGCATATGATAGAGGTCCTCGAGAGATTCTGTGGTGGGCACTCAATAAGAAATAAGTCCCTGGCGAATATGTAAAGATTGTGAGAGATATGTATGAAGGAGTAATGACTAGTGTTAGTACAGGTGTGGGAGAGACTGATAAATTTCATGTGAAAGTAGGATTGCACCAAGGCTCGGTGATTAGTCCTTATTTATTCTCATTAGTTTTGGACCAGATAACAGCGAAACTACAGGGTAGCATTCCATGGTGCCTGATGTATGCTGATGATGTAGTGTTAATAGGAAATAGTGAAAGAGACTTAGAAGAAAAACTGGAACAGTGGAGACAAGCTCTGGAGGAAAGAGGTTTAAAACTTAGTAGGACAAAAACAGAGTATTTGGAATGTTCATTTAAAGATGGAGTTACTACAAATAAAATGGTATCTTTGGATGGTGAAATGATTGTGAAAAGCAATAGTTTTAAGTACCTAGGATCGGTATTACAGAGTAATGGAGAAATAGATGGAGATACATGCAGTAGAATTAGGGCTGGATGGATGAAGTGGAAAGAAGCAAGTGGTGTGTTGTGTGAAAAAAAAAATCCAATGAAGCTGAAGGGAAAATTCTATAAAACAGCCATAAGACCGGCTATGATGTACGGTACTGAATGTTGGGCAGTGAAAAAGAAAGAGGAACAACGAATGCATGTGGCGGAAATGATAATGCTTAGATGGATGAGTGGAGTGACAAAGAAGGATAAAATTAGAAATGAGTATATTCGGGGAAGTCTAGGTGTGGCACCAATTGATGCCAAAATGGGAGAGCATAGATTAAGATGGTTTGGTCATGTTCAACGTCGAGACGTTAATCACCCAATACGAAGAATAGCTGAAGTGCAGATTACTGGAGGGAGTAGGAGAGGAAGACCAAAGAAGACCTGGGGATAGACGATAAGGCAGGACATGTTGGTAAAGGCGATTAACATTGCTTTGACCCAAGATAGGATTGTGTGGAGAAATGCAATTATAAGGATAACGCAAAGAGAATGATGATGAGGGAAATAAGATGGGTAAAAAGAGAATCGTCGAGAAAGCACTGTGAGAAAATCGAATATACTGAAAAAATGTCAAAACTCCATAGTTTTCTTAAGTTTTGAAAATAATTTGAAAATAAAAGTTTACAAAACTTTAACTGCGTTTTTCTCAAAACTCCTTTTTTTAAAAGTAGTGGACATTGTAACTCAAAAACTACTTCACCGATCCACCTAAAATTTTGCAAATAGTTTCTTTAGACCAATGGTGATGGTTTAGACCGTAAGGTAACACTGCCGAAATATTTTGTGTTTTATGCTCATTTTTTATTTAACAATAATAAATATTTGTAATTTTTACCCTTTTTGCAAAAAAATTTCGTTGATTTGACTTCTGAGTAATACCAAACAATAAAAAATCGTTAAAACTTAAAAATCTCGACAGCGTTACCTCGAAAAACTCATGAGCTAAAAAAATCTTTTTAAATTTTTTGTTTCACACGATCCAATGATAAGTTCTGATGTCGACCATTCATATTTTTCAAAATTCATTTTTTAGGTGTCTTTAAAAATTTGCCACCGTTTACTTTCAAAATTTTTCCTTGAATTTTTTTAATATTCTTTGAGTTGTACTGGATATGCTTATTTAATTTAAAAATAAAATAATTCTACCATACTTTCAAAAAAAATTCACAAAAATGTGCTTGAAAGGTTGATTTCAAACCCTACGCCCCCTACCCTTTAAAGATAGCTCTGAGCATAGTTTGATGGGCAATCCATGCAAGTCGTATTTGTCTATGTTTGAATTTAATAAAAAAATGTTTTATCCGGTAAACAGATGGGTCAAAGTCGACCTAGATTCGGATCTTAGACTATAATATGAATTATTAAAAATTATTAAAAATTAAATAAATTTGAAGGACGACTTACCGATTTTCCTATTTTATGTATTTCGAATGTGAGGCTTACAGGTACAAAAGACAATATTAGCTTTTAATAATTATTAAAGCTATTAGCTTTCAACTGGTAACATTCACGAATACACAATTCATTTAACTATAGTAGTTTTTCATTATAAATGATTAATTAATTAATAGTAACACTGTTACTAACCAGTAACATAATTATTAGTAACATTTAACTACCCCTCCTATTGTTACAAAATTGATTATTATTTTTTATGAGTTTAATTTAATTTATCAATTATAATATTTTTACATTGTATAGGGTGTCCAGAAAGTCTCATGACAAACGAAAACAGATATCCCTCAGATAATTTTAAGACAATATAACTCAATTCACCTAGTCCAAAACTGCTTCCTAAGAGAGCTAGAGCTCTTTGAAGATGGCGTCTTGTAATTAGTTTTTTTTAATATCTCCAGAACGCTTCTATTAAATAAAAAACGAAAACTGGTACGCCTATTTATCTTCCAGGGATAAATCGATTCCATCAATTACGAATTTCTAGTACCGGTCATGGGCGTCCGTGTTGGGTAGGGTAACAGTTATTTTATCGCATAACATTTTTGTCTAACTTTCAAGCATTTTTGCCACTGGATTATTAAATTTTGAGGTAGGTATTATAATTCTAAAAGATGCTCCTTCTTCAAGTCGTTTTCTAGAAAGACCGATTTGAAAATTTTTCGTTTTTTGAATTTAAAAAAATAAAAAAAAAGTCTCAAAAATAAACGGCGTATTTTACGGTCGTTTTCTAGAAAGACCGATTTGAAAACTTTTCGTTTTTTGAATTTAAAAAAAATTAAAAAAAAAGTCTCAAAAATAAACGGCGTATTTTACGGACTTAAAGCCAGAGTAACTTTTACTACTAGAATACCTCATAATTTAATAATATAGTGTCAAAAATGCTTAAAAATTAAAGACACAAAATTCAGATGACTTTTATTTGTGAAGTGAGTTTCAGTAACTAGCATTAGACCTGGATCCCGCGTACCAAAAAAAGTTGATTAATAGCAAGCTAAAAATTTGTTAATAGCTTAGCGGTGTCTAGTCGGACAAACTTTTTTGTATGGGAACACTGAAACAGGGGAAGTTTTAATTGTGGAACACGTTAAAAATTTGGAACGTCAGACTACGAAAACGTTCCATGTAATTTGTTATAGATATATAGATAGATATTTATTTTGAAGTAGGAAAAACCTAATGTACATAAATTAAGACAAAAATTACAATATTATGTTATGCTATTAGGTCTGGATCCCGCGCATGAAAAAAAAGTTGATTAATAGCAAGCTGAAAATTTGTTAATAGCTTAAGGGTGTCTAGTCAGATAAACTTCGATATATGGGAACACTGTAACAGGGGCAGTTTTAATTGTGGAACAGGTTAGAAATTTGGAACGGTCAGAATACGAAAATGGCACATTTATTTTGTCCGACAGAACAGACATAAACTCTCCGAACAGAGATTAAACTCTCATGCAAACATCTGACTGCTATTTATCACCTGTCATAATTCCTGTCATTTGACATATTCTACATGTTCCACTCATTAAAACGCCAATTTGGTGATAACTAGCAGTCTGATTTTTGCATGAGAGTTCAATCTCTGTTCGGAGAGTTTAAGTCTGTTCTGTCGGACAAAATACATGTGCCGTTTGCATGGTCTGACCGTTCCAAATTTTTAACCTATTCCACAGTTAAAACTTTCCCTGTTCCAGTGTTCCCATATATCAATGTTTGTCCGACTAGACACCCTTAAGCTAATAACAAATTTTCAGCTTGCTATTAATCAACTTACAATACGCGGGATCCAAACCTATATACATAAATAGTTATTTGGTACAGGTAATCACAATGTTGAAATATATCTGACATAAAATCATAGGTAATATAATAATAATAAAATAAAAAATATATATAAAACATAAAGCCAACAAAAAGGTACATCATATAACGAAGACAAATACATTGAAAAAAGATAACTCTAAAATTTGCAGTTATATTTTCACAAATCTTTTATACAGTGCGAGTCAAAAGTCCGTACCCCCCTCGTAACTTTTGAACGGTTATACTTATAATAGTGAAATTTGGAGGAAGGAAATGAACTGACGTATGCTTCTTAACTAGTCATGACAGGTGACGTAAAAGTGACAGATGACTTTACAGCGCCACTGTGACAGATAATTTTAAATGGTACGTTTGTATGAATAAATGAAATAATATAAAATTGTAGTTTCGCATTTAATTAATAAAAATTCAAACCTCCGCCTATGGTTACTTGTCAAAAAGGTTGACGTTGACGTAAAAACTACTAGAGAGCTGAAAAATGTCAACTTTTTTGACAAAATAACCATGTGCGGACATTTGAATTTTTAATAATTAAATGCGAAACTACAAAGTTATATTTATTTCATTTATTCACCAAAATCAAAATCAAATTAAACCCAAAAAAATTAGTATGACTGAATAGGTATTATCAATACCTTTCAAATGAGGTGTCACTTGCCATAAGGTCCCATTTAAAATGATCTGTCACAGTGGCGCTGTAAAGTCATCTGTCACTATTACGTCACCTGTCATGACTAGTTAAGAAGCGTACGTCCGTTTATTTCCTCCCTCCAAATTTCACTATTATATGTATAACCGTTCAAAAGATACGAGGGGGGTACGGACTTTTGACTAGCACTGTATATTTCCTTAATTCACTTTTAAATAATAAAAATGACTTACAATCCTTCAAATGCATGGGTAGTTCATTATATTCTTGAAAACTCCTAAATAATAAAGATGACATTGAGTTGGTTAGATTAACTCTGTTTACATAAATGTTGTTTTCCACCTACCTCTACCGAAAGTATACTTTTCCGGACCTAATTGTAGGGAGCAAAGTTGTACTTTTCCTCCCTAGGGAGGAAAATATTTTTCCTCCCTAGGGAGGAAAAGTAAAAATGACGTCATGGTATTTCATTCATGAAATATAACTTATTGACGCCCTGTACACTATCTATTTTCTATTACGTAAGTATCTATACATTTTAACGTTTATTTAAAAACACTCTCTATTTTGCAGTATGGTAAAAAACAGTAAATTTTTATTCTGATTTAACAATGTTTACATTAATAATTTGACTTATATTTGACAGTTAACAGTTATATTGTACCTACTTGTTAGTTTTAGTTCTAATAAATTTTGTTGGTTAGTTACATAAATAAATTAAGTAAAAATGAAAAATGACTTGTTATTTGAGGAAGGTGGAAAAACCATATGTATAACATGGGAGTAAAGTGCCTTTTCCTCCCTTGAATGATTACTGCCCTCCGCTACGCGTCGGGCAGTAAACTTCATTCTCGGGAGGAAAAGTAGCACTTTCCTCCCTTGTTATACAAATAGCTATTTTATTTCTTGTGTCATGGTCAAGTATGTCACTATGAAAACAAATAAACTGGTGAAAATAAGGTGGAGCTAAGCAGTTAATTATTTTATAAATTAACAAAATTGTAAAATAGTACAGTCTCTGCTTTACTGAAAACCACTGAAGTGTCTTTAACATAGTTACTGTAGAAGTTTAACGATTAGTTTTTAATATAATACGCATACCACGATTTTGGAGTTTCTGAAGTTGGTTCATTTTATTTAGATTAAATAGATGTAGAACAGAAGCACAATAATCAAAGTGAGGTTGGATGATGGTGTTGTACACCGTTATTTTAGCGAAAGTTGACAAGTTTTTTGCAATTCTTGAAAAAAAGTATAATTTTTTACTAATTTTTTTATTAATGTAATTAAAATGTTCATCGAAACTAAGAAAGTTATCCAATTGAAAACCCAAATATTTAATAGTTGATACTACTTCAATTTGCTTACCGTCAATCCCTATACTGACGTTATTCAAATTCAAAAGATTAAATTATTTTGTCAGACAAAACTTCCAGTTGATTTGTTACCATTTCATTAAACTCTCATGCAAAAATCAGACTGGTGCTTATCACAAACAGGGCGTTTGAATGAGTGGAACACGAAGAATATGTCAAATGACAGGAATCATGTTGGTTAGTAATATCGGTCTGATTTTTGCATGAAAGTTTAATGAAAGAGTAACAAATCAATTGAATGTTCTGTCCTACAAAACACATGGGACCATTTCGTAATCTGACGTTCCAAATTTTTATACTGTTTCACAATTAAAACTTCCCCTGTTCCAGTGTTCCCGTACATCAAAATTTGTCCGACTAGATACCGTTAAGTTTATAACAAATTGTCAGCTTGCTATTAATAAACTTTTTTTTTGGTATGCGGGATCCAGGCCTATATTTTATTGTTGGTCATGAAACTTTTCAGTTCATGAGTATGTTGGTTTAAGCCGTTTGCATTCCATATAGACGGAGAGGCAGCGCCGAAAAATCTTTCTGAATTTACTAAAGCTAGTTTATTCACATGTCTTCATGTTTCATAACGTCCGGATGTTTGAGAGATGTGGTCTGGAATAACCCATATATGAGAATGGACAGCAAAGTTAGAATTTATAAAACTTGCATCAGACCTGTTATGACCTATGGCATTGAATCAAGAGAAGACACCAATAAAACCAAAAGCATGCTACGAACAGCCGAAATTAAGACACTGAGAGCAATAGCAGGGAAGACAAGAAGAGATAGAATACGAAACATCATCAGGGAACAATATGGCGTGCAAGATGTAGTCAGATGGGGCAGGCAAAGACGAAGAGAATGGTTCAATCATGTAAAAAGAATGGAGGAGCACAGACTACTAAGAATCGCTCTAGAAGGAAAACCAGCAGGTAAGCGTCCACCGGGGAGACCACCAAAAAGATGGAGAGATAGCTGGCAGTCTACCTCTCAAGAAATACTTCAACGTCGGAATTAACAGATCGACAGATCTACAACAAGTATAAGAAGAAGAAGAAGAAGTTTTTCACAGTTGATTACCGTGATTGTGTAGAGAAACATACTGCAGTCGGTCAAGCGAAACGTAGAACAGGTGGTACTGACAGCTTGTCAAAGTTGCTTACCTGCGGTGGTAATTAAATCCATTACACACTTTCTAAATTGAGTATAAACAAAAGTTAACATAGTCGGTCAGCTGTATGACGGGACAGAAACGGTCGGTCGGCCCCAATGGATGTACAGGGTTATTCACTATATTTTAATCCCCCTCTAAACTGCTTTATTTACAGAATTAGAAAAAAATGTAAAATACAAAAGTTATTCGATTTTCTAATTATGATTTTTGACATATATATCGTACTAGTGACGTCATCCATCTGGGCGTGATGACGTAATCGACTATTTTTTTAATGAGAATAGGGGTGGTGTGCTAGCTCATTTGAATGGTTATTCAATTCTCTATGCAGTAATATAAACATTAAGATCATTATTTATACAGGGTGTCCAAAAAATGTTTTTAATTAAATTTATTAAACAATTAATTTATTTAAAAATTTTTTTTTGAACACCCTGTATAAACAATCATGTGATGTTTATATTACTGAATAAGGAATTGAATAACCTTTCAAATGAGCTAGCACACGACCCCTATTCTCATTTAAAAAATAGTTGATTACGTCATCACGCCCAGGTGGATGACGTCACTAGTACGATATATATGTCAAAAAATCACAATTTAAAAATTGAATAAGTTTCCTATTTTACATTTTTTCTAATTCTGTAAATAAAGCAGTTTAGAGGGGGGGGTCAAAATATAGTGAATAACCCTGTACATTCATTGGGGCCGACCGACCGTCTCTGTCCCGTCATACAGCTGACCGACCATAATAACTTTTGTTTATATTCAATTTAGAATGTGTGTACTGATTTTTAGAGTCAGTAAATGGATTTAATTACCTCCGCAGGTAAGCAACTTTGACACGCTATTAGTGCCACCTGTTCTACGTTTCGCTTGACCGACCGCAGTATGTTTCTCTACACAATCACAGTAATCAACTGTGAAATAACTAGCTTTAGTAAATTCAGAGAAATTTTTCAGCGCTGCCTCTTGGACTAATTTTAGTGTTTGGACCATTATGACCTATTTGAGACAAGAGCGGTGATAAGATTCATTATTGTTCCCATTTGCGCAATGAGATCTCTATCATTGTTTTTAGTTCAGAGATATCATTAGGTTGACTTGTATTGTTTTGTTGGTACATAGTGTTAGCTTCTTGTTGATTATTTTGATTGGTTACCTGTGTATATGTCATTCCTTGTATTGTAGCCCTGTTTTCTTTAGATGTTTGTTCATTTCGTTCTCTAAATGTTAGATGCATTTTCTCTTGAAGTTGCTTATGTATAATACACCCTCTGTAATTTGCGAGATGTTGTTCTCCACAATTTACACATATCACATTTTCGTCTTTTACTTTCCTGGTATGTGTGATGTGACCCTGTACATTTGACACATCTAAGGTCTCTATGGCAAAAGTTTTTTTTATGACCGAATCTCTGACATTTGGTGCACTGTGGAATAACTCTTCTAGCATAAGGGGCTTCAATTATAACTATCGAGTGTCATATTTTTAAACATTTAAAACAATCTTTTTTTTATTTTGCTAATGCCTCGACAACTAATGGCCATTGGCATGATACAGTGGATTTTTTAATTAGGTACCTAGTGTAATGTGTAGTGTGTGTGTTGAGTAAGTGTCTTGTTACTTCACAAAGTCGACGTCATTGTCTCTGCAAAGAGACGCTAATTGTATCCGAACGTCTGCGGTCCCTCCGGTGAGTACCGATCCCACAAGGACAGAAACTATTTTCATTTTTTAATTTATAATAAACGAAAAATTCTCTACCCAGGCGAGATTCGAACTCACGATCCATTCAGACCTTTCGATCCAAAGGTTTGTGTCTTAAAAAACAATATTTAATAAAACACATTTTGGTTATTTGCAATTTTATTCAAAATATGTAAATAAATTTACAGGTAAGAAAATATCCTATATATTTGTTTGTACACAAAATTAATAAGTTTGGTGCAGAGTTAGCCAAATTTTTAATGTAACTTCATAAAAATCTTGTTATTTGTAAACCTACTGGTTGTCCAATTATGCGTGTCTTCCGAGACATAGTAACGGCTCGTATAACCTTTATAAATTGAAAATTTCGTTTTCGGTACACATTATGTGTACCAAGTATCTAACACTCAATCGGATAGCTCTGCGGGACGAGCGGTTGGCCGCACATCACTACGCGGTGATGAATGCAAGTTCAATCCCCAGCCCGGTGAACGAAAAACAAAAAGGGTAACGCGTCAGTATAAAATTCATAAGAATTTGAAACTTATACTGAAATATGCGGGCGTCTGATCGGCCTACGAGGGAGCAGTACGACAAGGGACAAGGGCTTGCGGCTCAGTGATACTCCCCATAGATCCCTCCCGGAAGGGGCGTTGACGCCTAAATGCCGGTGTATATGTATCTAAGAGACATTAGTAACCAGCTCAATGGGATGCTATTGTTGGAGGTATGAAATTACATGAACAAGAGATCATTTTATAAAACAGATAGATCCCTTGTTTATTGAATTCCACACCTCCATCAATAGCACCCCGCTGAGCTGAATATTAACGAGTCTCTTAGTTAGCTGATTCTATTTTACGATAGTACCTTAGCCGCTGAGCTACACCCACCACAGTGTGTATCTGTTTCAAATAGAGATGAAGAGATGAAGGTGCATAACTTTCTCTATTACGCTCAATACTTTTATACAGGGTGTAACAAAAAGGCAAATCATAAATTAAGTCACATATTCTCGGACTAAAAATAGTTCGATTGAAGCTAAATTACCTTAGTAAAAATGTGCACATAAAAAAAGTTACAGCCCTTTGAAATTACAAAATTAAAATCGATTTTTCCAATATATCGAAAACTGTTAGAGATTTTTTATTGAAAATGGACATGAGGTTTTCTTATGATAGAAATGTCTTCAAAACTAAAAAAACTAGTGAAATTTGTGCATCCAATACAAATTGTTCCCTTAAACCCCCCAAATGTTTGTGAAGGTTCCAATTAAATTATTATTGTAAAACAATTAGTTAAACACAATGTTTTTAAAACTTTTTGCCTCCTATCACTTTTTCGATAAGCCAAATTTTATCGATATATTTTTGAACATTTGGAAAATCCACCGCATATTTTTTAATGATTAAGTAAGATTATAGAGACCTGGTAATAATATGAAAATTAATTTTTCTACGAGCGTGCAAAAATGTCTACTTTCGCGCACGCATTTTAGTTTAGAAAGTTTCACTTTTCCGCACGCGTGTTACTTTTCCGCACGCGGTTTTTACTTTTCTGCACGTGTGTTAATTTAGATATGTTAATATGGCCTTAAAGTAATTATAATACATGCAATTAACTAATATTTAGATATTATTTACTAATTTATTTCAAATATATTTTATTGTGTTCCTGTTTTAATGAAATTAACGCGACAATTCGATGAAATAAAATTATTTTGACATAATATTAGAAAGTCAAATCGGTAGACAATAACAGTCGTTTTGAATCATCGTCATGGAAACCAAGATCGTCGTCATGCTAACTAATTATATTGAAAGTTTGGTTTTGACAACCTTGTCAAAGAATTAATTTGTGTATGTATTTTCATATTAATTAAATTAATTGATTAAAATTGGGTAATTTTTTAAAGACTCTTAAAAAAATATTGTTCCTAACTCTTGCAGAAAGTCTTTTTTCCGCACTCGACTGCTTGCCGAACTCCCGCTTCGCGTCGTTCGGCAAACTGCAGTCGCATGCTGAAAAGAATGACTTTCTGCACTTGTTAGGAAAATAACTATTATGATTTACATTTTGTTAGGTACTCAAAAATTTTAAAACCTATTAAAAAATACGCCGCATCTTGATAAAAACTGGTTTATACTACTACTAAGAGGCAAAAAAAGTTTTAAAAGCATTGTATTTAACCAATAGTACCACAATAATAATTTAATTAGAACGTACACAAAAATTTGGGGGGTTTGAGGGAACAAAACCCTCATAAATCCTTTATGGAGTGCACAAATTTCACTTTTATTTTTTTTAACATGTTGCTGCCATAAGAAAACCACTTGTCAATTTTCAACAAAAAATCTTTAACAGTTTTCGATATATGTAGGTATTGGAAAAAATCGATTTTCATTTTGTTACTTAAAAGTACTGTAACTTCAGGTTCAATCAAACTAATTTTGGTTCCAGAATGTGTGATTTAATTTATGACGTATCTTTTTGTTACACCCTGTATAATAATTATAAATATACAAATACCTGCGTCAAATATTAACATGTTTTTGTAGGCAACTAGGTTATCAATATGATAATAAAGCAATAATCAATATTTATACAAAAGCAAGTAGGCACTTTTACCTACATTTCATCAGATTTTATTGCTGATTATTTTTTTTTATGTAATACTTATCTCAAAGAAGTTAAATGATTGTTCACAGACCACGAATATTGTACAGGAACTATAATATTTGCATCAGATAAAAAGTGGTATGATAACAAGGTACAAGTGGTAATCTCACAACACTTTTAAATAAAAACCATAAACTAAACAAAAATATAAATTTATCGAGGTTACATGAGATCATCATCAACCCGTACGCGTCCACTGCTGGACGTATGTCTCCCTCGGCTCTTTCAATCTGTCTCTGTGGGACTTGCATCCAGTTACTGCTCTTTTTCTTCTTCAGGTGCCATCTCCGCTACGGAGGTTGGCAATCATCATAGCTATTTTAATTTTTGAGGCAGTAGCTCTAAATAGTTGTTTTGAGCTGCATCCAAAACATTCTCTCAGGTTTTTCAGCCATGAAATTCGTCTTCTTCCGATGCTTCTTCTGGCATCTATCTTTCCTTGCATTATGAGTCGCAGGATGCCATACTTCTCGCCCCGCATCACATAGTTTTCTTTCTTTAATTGTGAGTTCAACTTCCTTCTCTTTACCTATTCTTCTCAGTACTTCGTTGTTCTTAACTCTATCTACCCAGGAAACCCTCATAAGTCTTCTATAGGTCCACATTTCAAAGGCGTTAAGTCGTCTTATTGTTTCTACATTTAACGTCCATGATTCCACTCCATAGTATAGTACACTGTATACGTAACATTTTGTTAGGTGTACTTTTAGAGCTATTGTTAAATCTTTGCTACATAGGACCTTTTTCATTTTCATAAAATTAGAACGTGCTTTTTTGATTCTGACTTTGATTTCTGCAGTGTAGTCATTATTTTCTGTTATAAGTGTTCCTAGGTAAGTATACTTTTTTACTCTTCCGATCTGCTGGCCCTTTACTATCAAGATTTCGTATTATGGTTGTTTTTACTAATTTTCATAGACCTCGTCTTTTTGATATTGAAAGAGAGTCTGTACTCCCTACTAGGTACACCTTACTGTTTTACTCATGAGTCTTTTCAGGTCTTGTAAAGTATCGGCTATTATTATTGTATCATCTGCATATCTGATGTTAACTAAGACTCCATTTACTCTTATGCCGACTGTTTAATCTTCCAGAGTTTTTCGCGTTACCTCTTCAGAATAAGCGTTAAATAATAGAGGTGATAGTATGCAGCCTTGCCTGACTCCTCTCTTTATTTCAATTTCTTCAGATGTTTCTTTTTCATTTCTTACTATGGCTCGCTTATTGTAAGAGGCGTGTTATTAGTCCAAAATCTCTTTCATCTAGGTTTTTAGTTTTCAGAATTTCCATGAGTCGATCATGTTTTACTTTATCAAACGTCTTATTGTAGTCTATAAAACAGACGTAAAGAGGACGGTCAACATCAAAACATCTCTGTGTCAGCACGTTGAAGAAAATTTATGCCTCTCTGGTACCCATACCATTGCGCAATCCATACTGAGTGTCACTAATATCCAGCTCCAGTTTAGAGTGTATTCTGGCGTGGATAATTTTCAGCAGAATTTTCAAGGTATGTGACATTAAGCTTATGGTTCGGGTTCGGTAGTCACTGCATTCTTTGGCATTCACTTTCTTTGGCAAACACACAAATGCTGATGTCAACATTTCTCTAGGGATGATTCCCGTAATATAGATAGCGTTGAACAGTTCTACTGTTATGTCCAGGTCTTTCTCGGTGACCAACTTTATCAGCTCGCTAGGTAATTCATCTGGACCAGCAGATTTATTGGTTTTCATAGAGCCTATTGCCTGACTAACCTCTGATTTGGTTATCTCTGGGCCCACATCTCCGGTTTGGCTATCTACGGATGTACTAGCTTCTCTCTGGTCATGAAATAGTTCCTCGATGTACTCTTTCCATCGTCGTAGATTTCGTTCTGTCTCCATTATAATATTTCCACTTGTGTCGAGAAAATATATTTTGAGGTTCTTCTATTTCCTATTCCGGCTAGTTCTTTGACTTTTTTATGTAGGTTGAAGTTGTCATATCTGTTTTTCAGTTCTATTTCTTTACATTTTTCAGATAAGTAGGTTTCTTTAGCCTCCCTAATTTTTCTTCTTATTTGGTTGTGAAGCTGTTTATAGCGGGTCTTATTGATGGTTTTGTTTTTTCTTCTTTCATTCGTCAACTCTAGAATTTACTCCGTCATACATTCTTCTTTCTTACATTTGGTTGTTGTAAGTACTTTCTTACTTGGCTCTAATATAGAGGTTTGAAGAATTGCTACTGCTGTTCTACGTCGCAATTATTTCCTGGGTTTCTGTCTAGATTTGTATTGATTTCGTGTTTCAGATTTTCAGGCTTAAGTTTCTGTATGTTAAGTTTATTGTTGTTGCGGCTTTTTTGCGTCTTTTTTTAGTTGAAGTTGAAACCTGGCAATAAGAAGACTGTAATCAGAAGATACATCTGCTCCTGAATATGCCTTTACTGCCTGAATTGAGTTTCGATATCTGTGCTTTATTAGTGAAGTTACTGATAACATGCTTCAAATCGTCGGTCCATCTGGTTGGTGGGCGTCCTCTGCTCCGAAGAGCTTCTTCTCGTGTTCTTCACTCGACAATACGTTTTCTCAATCGGTTGTCTGATAATCTGGCGAAGTGCACTGTTCAATTTCACTTTAGCGATTCTTTCGACAGCGTCTGTTGTTTTTGTTCTACGATGTATATCTTCGTCTGCGATTCGTTCTCTCAGGGAGACACCCAATATCTGGCTCTCCATAGTCCTCTGAGTTACGCGAATCTTATTCACTACTTTTTTGAGAGTGTTAATGTTACCGCTTCGTAAGTGAGTACAGGCAACACACTGGTCAAATATTTTTCTTTTCAGGCATAGGGGTAAGTCTGATTTAAATACATAGTTCAATTTACCAAACGCTGCCCAGGCTAATCCTAAGCGACGTAGGAGCTCACATGTCTGGTTATCTCTGCCCAACCAGTGGTGTAACCAGGATGATCCTAGGGGGGGGGGTTATAACTACTTTATGGTCTCTGCTATATGCCCAACCGAATTTTATGTCCCAAGTACTTATAAGATTCAGTCTGCTCAGTATTATGATTTAGTAGGTACCAGATTAGTCATTATTTGCGTTTTGTTCATGTTAATCTTTAGTCCGGCCTCTAAAAAAGCGTGATATAATTTGTTCAACAATATTGAACGGTCGCCGATACAGCCGATCGTATGCTTTCGTACGATCGGCTATAAGGACGATGTCATCAGAGAATCTCGAATGACTGAGCTTCTATCCATTTATGTTAATACCATATTCGTTCAGATCTGCCTTCTTACAAGGGTGTTTTAAAAGGGTCGTGAATAGCTTCGGTGAGATGGTGTCTCCTTGTCGTACTCCTCGTTGTATACATAATTTATTTGTTTCTTGTTCAGATAGTCTTACGTTAGCCGTTGCATTCTGGTAGATTAATTTGATCATTTTAGTGTAGCCATGGTCTATTCGGCATACTGTCGATGCTTTTAACATTTTATTTACTTTTATGTTATTTGCTTATAATACTACTTCTTATAGCGTCATCGCTACAATGGGAAGACTGTATGGCAGGATCCTCAGGAACAAAATAGAGAAAAATATAGAAGGTAAAATCGGAGAAGAACAAGCAGGTTTTACAGCAGGGAAATCATGTCTAGATCATATCTATACAATACAACAGACAATAGAGAAAAAAAGAGCTAAGAACAAAGATGTACACATGGCGTTTATAGACCTTAGGAAGGCATACGACACCGTGCCAAGGAAAGAACTGTACAAAGCAATGACTAAAATCATAGGCGTAACCAGGATGATCCTAAGGGGGGGTTACAACTACCTGAAAGGGGGGGGTTACAACTACTGGAAGGTCTCTGAGGGCTATGGTGTTAAGCGTATGGAGCTCAAAGTACATCCCAATGGGTGGGGTTACAACCCCCAAAACCCCCCCCTGGTTACGCCTATGACTAAAATAGGGATACCTACCACCTAACCTAACACAAGCAATCAAAAACATGTACAGTGGAAATGAAGTAAATATAAAAATCGGAAACAAGGTAGCTGCTAACTTCAAAACAACAAAAGGATTACTACAGGGATGCCCAACGTCACCGACTCTATTTAAAATATTTTTAGAACACGCACTAACAACTCGGAAGACAAAGTGTAGGGGTATGGGAATACCGATAAGGGACGATTATCTCTACACATTGTGTTTCGCAGACGATCAGGTGGTGATGGCTCAAGATGAAGAGGATATCAGTTACATGGTAAGAAAACTAAAAGAGGAATACAAAAAGGTAGGCCTGGAAATAAATATGAAGAAAACGGAATACTTAGTAATATCGGAAGAAGACGTAAAAAACTTAGAAGTAGAAGAACAAGTTGAAATAAAAGGAACGAAGAATTTTAAATATTTGGGCTTTATAATGTCGAAAAGCGGAACAACAGAAGCAGAAATAAAAAGTAGATTGGGACAAACAAGATCTTGCATCAGACAACTCCATAATGTAATCTGGAATAAAAACATCAAGGGAAAAACAAAAAGAATGATATACAAAACAATAGTAAGAAGCATCATGACATATGCCGCAGAAATTTGAGTCATAAACAAAAAAACCCAAAAAATCATTCTGGCAACCGAAATCGAATACTGGAGAAGATGCTGTGGTCTCACCAGAAGAGACAGAATAACAAATGAGGAGATAAGGAGAAGAATGCAAGTGGAAAAAGATGCCCTGCAATATATAGACGAGAGAAGACTGAAATGGTACGGCCACGTACGCAGAGCAGAAAACACTTGGATAAACAAGGTTGCAGAATGGAGCCCAAGAGGAACGAGAAGAAGAGGACGACCTAGAAGATTTTGGAAAAATGAAGTCGACGAAGCCATGTCTAAGAAAGGATTGGAAGACGGAGACTGGGAAGATCGAAAAAAATGGAAGTCCTGGCTGACGGAAGGGAAACGGCATTAGCTGTAGACAACCCTTTATATATATATATATATATATATATATATATATATATATATATATACTACTTCTTATAATGTTCGTGTAGTTTGTAATGTAGATGTAGGTACAGTCCGTACAATATAGATACCGTTGCACCTCATCCGCGTCATAGTATGTGACGTCATATGATACCACGAAGAAATATTTAAGTCGTATTGTAGGTGTGTTCCTTTTTATAATTGTTTAGCTGAGTATACTGGAATTACAGCCATTAGACATATTTTCTTATATAAACGTAGAAATAATGTTGGAAGATTTCTATGTAAATTTAAAGAAACATACCTTAACCTGTTTCATTTAATTTGAATAAATGGAATATAAAGCTCTTTTATAAATCACACTAACTGCTATCGAACAAGGGTGACATTTTGACATAATTTGGTAACATTTATTTGACAGTTGCGGTGTAGACACTTTAGATTTGTTTTTATTCTTTACTAATTTGTTTTATTATATTTATTGTTTTCATTATTTTTTAACGTAAGATTATAACTTAATTATTGTTTTCTATTTCTAATGTTTTTATTTATTTACATTGAATATTAATTTGTTTTTTTGTATAATCCACTTCGCAACAATTATATGATAGATTTATTTTAAAATTAATTCAAGAATTTTTTGTAATTGGGCAACAATGTCAACTTATATCTCTGACGAAGATAATGACGTGCAACGGTATCTATATTAAGAATTATATTTCTAATTGATTTAAATAAATTGATTTCACATTAAATTTTTGATTACGTTACATCTAACTCTGTTACACCAAAATTATCTTCCAAAAGCGATTAAAAAAGACAAGTCACAGTTCTACGTTTGATAATTCTCTAATGGTTAGATTATATTGATTATATTAGTTTTATCTAGAATTTTAAGTGAGGTATTTATAGAGGACCAGTTTTCATTATAGTTGGAGAGATAGAAGCGGATTTTGTGCGTGATAAGTAATATGGAAAAACTATACGGGGAAATGTTGAATTAGTTGTGTACATGACTTTCAGCAACAGCCGGAAACCAGAGTGGGGGCCGAGGGTAGCTATAAGGGGTCAAAGTCGCGGTTTTAATAATTTTTTTGTGACGCTCATAATCGAGATAGTGCACCAAAATTTGGGAATAAATAGGTCATGACGTAACTAAGTAAAATCTCTAGGGGAGGAACGCTGCGTGGCCGACAAAGGGGTGGGGGTAGGGGTGAATATAAAAAATATAAAGGGTTTTTTTGCGACGTTCGTGATTTAGAGAGTGCACCAAAATTTGGGAATAAGTAGACCATAACATAACTAAGTAAAATCCTCAGAGCCGGAAACCCGAGGTGGGGGACGAGGGTAGTTTTAAGGGGTCAAAGTCGCCGTTTTTATTATTTTTTTGTGACGCTCATGATCGACATATTGCACCAAAATTTGGGAATAAGTAGGTTATGAGGTAACTAAGTATAATCTCCAGGGATAACGCTCCGTGGCCGATAAAGGGGTGGGGGTAGGTGTAAATATCAAAAATATAAGGGATATAAGGGGTTTTTGCGACGTTCTAGATTGAGATAGTGCACCAAAATTTGGGAATAAGTAGACCATGACTTAGCTAAGTAAAATCCCCAAAGCCGGAAACCAGAGTTGGGGATGAGGGTAGTTTTAAGGAGTCAAAGTCGCAGTGTGTATTTTTTTTGTGACCTGGCACAACATTTGTCCCCCACTCAGCGTTCCGTTAATGGAGATTTTACTTAGTAATGTCATGACCTACTTACTCCCAAATTTTGGTGCACTATCTCCATCATGAGCGCCACAAAAAAAATAATAAAAACCGCGAATATTACCCCTTATAACTACCCTCGTACGATCCTATGTTTCCGCCTCTGGGGATATTACTTAGTTATGTCATGGTCTACTTATTCCGAAATTTTGGTGCACTATCTCAATCACAAACGTCGCAAAAAACCCCTTACATTTTTTTATGTTCACCCCTGCCCCACCTCTTTGTCGCCCACGCAGCGTTCCACTCCTGGAGATTTTACTTAGTTACGTCATGACCTACTTATTCCCAAATTTTGATGCACTATCTAGATCATGAGCGTCACAAAAAAAAAATAATAAAAAACGGCACTTTGACCTTCTTCCCCCACTCTGGTTTCCGGCTCTGGGGATTTTACTTACACATGTCATGGTCTACTTATACCCAAATTTTGGTGCACTCTCCAAATCTCAATCACGAACGTCGCAAAAAGCCCCTTATATTTTTATATTCACCCCTACCCCCACCCCTTTGTCGGTCACGCAGCGTTCCTTCCCTTAGGTACGTCATGACCTACTTATTCCCAAATTTTGGTGCACTATCTCGAACATGAGCTTCATAAAAAAATAATAAAAACCGCGAATTTGACCCCTTTTAACTACCCTCGGCCCTCACTCTGGTTTCCGGCCGTTGGTGAAAGTCATGTACACAACTAATTCAACATATCCACGTATAGTTATTCCATATTACTTATCACGCACAAAATCCGCTCCCAGCTCTTAGACTATTATGTAAAGTAATTGTAAACCAAATCTTAAGATTCGTTCCCACTTTCCATTTTTTACAATGTTGACGTATACATTTTATTAATACTTGAGTATATTTTGTTGTTAATAAAAAAAAGTGTACCTATTAAACGAGATTATTTGGTTTAAATTGTGTAAATATAGCGTCATAATTATCAAATTGTGGGTATTGCTCTATCAAATGGGTTGCAGGAAACTCCATTAAGGTACGTATCCATTACATTGGTGCTCCGTGTAACTGCTCCAATGGATACAGCATGCGCTCCTCTACATATAAACCGCCACCGATTGGATCGCCGAGGGTGAGCGCCGAGCGGGAGCACCAACGTATCCACTATGTGGAGCAGCACACAGAGCACGGAGCACCAACATAATGGATACGTGTCTTTAGACCACCTCAGATTCATTGACGATAGCGTGATTATAGCGAGCACATTCGAGGAATTTGGAGCATGTCTGTACGTACCTTAAGATGGTCATACTGCATTTACAGTTACTCACAGCTTAAATGATGCAGTCCCTATTCAATAAAAGCTAGCTTGTGTCAGTAGCTCAATATTTATTAGAAAAAAATTATATACTAAAATTAAATAACTATTAGTCTTATAAAATAGCATAAGTTACATTTTGGGTTTCAAATATACCATACGTAAATAGCAAAAAATATTTCATTATTTTATGTACGATTTTAATGTCACAGCTAAAACGATGCAGCATAAGATAAAGCATTACACAACTAATCAATTTGAAATTTGCGAAGTAGGCGTTAGATTAAATTCATAGTGCAGTTATTTCTGTTTAATTTGACATTTCAAAGTATTTAATTGTCAAATAACAAAATTATTTTAAAAATGTGCCGCCAAACTACGATTAATGAAATAAATTTAATTATTACTCACAATAGAAATGGATATAACCAAAGAAACATATCCAAAATGGTAAATAAATGTTCATCAACAGTTCAGAACAGTATTGAACGTTCTTGAAATGAAAATAGAGTTGAAAATAAATCAAGGCTGCCGCCTAAAGCCGATGCCACATTATGCGTTTTGACCGGATGCGTTTTTGCCGCATCCGGTGAAAACGCATAGTGTGACAGATCGGTCCGGTTGCGTTGGAAACGGATGCGTTTTGAGTCATCGGTACGCGCTTACAAACTGCACCAGACTAAACGCATAGTGTGACAGGTCGGTCCGGTTGCGTTGGAAACGGATGCATTTTCACCGCATCCGGTCAAAACGCATAATGTGGCATCGGCCTAATACAATTTTTACCGACCGCGAGGAAAGATGGATTCTCAGAGAAATAGCAAATAATCCTAAAAAAAGTGCACCAAAATTGCGAGATGCGGTGGAAAGGCATTTTGGAAAAAGATGTAACCCCGAAACAATTAGACGAATATTAAGAAAAAATAATCTGCACGGCCGAACTGCTAGAAATAAACCTTTTATTAGTCAAAGAAATAGGCGTATTAGATTGGTGTTCGCCAGGGAGCATGTCAATAAAGATTTGAACTTTTGGAATTCAGTAATATTTGCCGATGAAACCAAAATAAACTTGTTTGGATCCGATGGAAAAATATCAGTTTGGAGAAGGCCGAATGAAGAACTAAAATTAAAAAATATTATGAAAACTGCGGTAAAGCACGGTGGAGGTGGAGTGATGATGTGGGGGTGTTTGTCAATTACCGGTATCAATAACAATTACCGGTTTTATCAGGACAACGATCCAAAACACACGTCATATCTGGTTCGTACTTGGTTGCTTTATAATTGCCGAAATGTCATAAAAACACCAGCCCAGTCGCCAGATTTAAATGTTATTGAGAATTTGTGGTTGAGACTAAAAAATAAAATAAATAGTGCCCCATTATCTAATCGAAATGAATTAAAAGTCAAAATTACTGAAGCTTGAGACACAATTTCCCCAGAGTGCACTGGAAAGTTGGTGGAATCCATGCCTAGACGACTTCAGGCTGTAATTGATAATGAAGGAGGACCTACAAAATATTAGCAATCGTTTTTCAATGCGTTAAGTTTGTTTTCTTTATTAATTTTCTTCTTTTAAAATGTGCATCATTTTAGCTGTGGCATCAAAATCATACATAAAATAATTAAATATTTATTGTTATTTAAGTAAGGTATATTTAAAACCCAAAAATAGCTCATGCTATTTTAAGAGACTTATAGTTATTTAATTTTAGTATGTATTTTTTTCTAATAAATATTGAGCCACTGACAAAAGCTAGTTTTATTGAGTAGGGATTGCATCATTTAAGCTGTGAGTCACTGTATGTAATATTCTGGCCAACCCTCTATATTAGTGATGTTTCTTGAACATGTGACTTGCGATTAAATGTTTTTGACAATATATATTAGAGAGATATTTGTATATGTTTAAAGTAACTAAAAAACTTCATTCTATATATTTATTTATGACAATCACAGGTCACTAATTAGATTATAAATTAATATAAATAAAGTTTCCTTCTTTTAATTATTTTAACGATACTTTTATTTGTTCGTAAATCTCTGTGAGCTTTTGTATCACGTTTTGTAACAAATCTTCATCATCATCAACAGCTATTCCATCTATCGTCAAATGTAAGCCCTTACGTGTGTCCATTCATATTTGTTTGCTTTTTTTGCAAACATTTGTGGCCACTGACCAGCCATTCTCTTGATGTTATCAGTCCATCTTGTTTGAGGTATGTCTCTACTTCTGTTGCTTGCCCTTGGTTGTCATTCGAGAATTCGCTTCGTCATCGGTTGTCTTCCATTCTTCCTATGTATCCTGCCCAGTTCCATTGTAACAAATAATAAGTGAATAAACTAGAAATTGTATGGTGTCATTTGGTGACGTACTTGGTGTCATTTTCATTTTAATTTTTTTTTACTTTTTATCTTTTATTGTCAATAGTATTAGAGAAATTTATTTTATTATGCATCTAATACTTCTGATTATTAATTTATTTTGTACTTATTTGATTTGATTTAAATTTTTCGAATTGTTTAAAAAACTGGTTTGATATTCTACACATTTTAAAACCCAGAAATTCAAGACTTAGCGTTTATCATAAACAACAAATATCTCTCTAACACTTAAAATTTCTAACAATTGTTAATAGTTATAATTAGGTAATAGTAACAGTATCTGAATATAGTTTTTAGATTTGTATCGTACTTAAGCACTATAAAAATTAGTTTCTGTCCCCTTTAAGAGATTTTTTGAATCATGACCTAAAATTAATAACTATTTGTGTAATTGAACTGAAGCATCTGTTCATAGTTAGTATGACTAACTTTTATTTTATCAATGACAAAAGTTTTATCATTAAGAAAATATATTTGAGCTGGAGTAGATCTTTTATTATACATATGTAATGTAAAGATTTTCTTTGTTATCCCAAGTCCAGAATGACAATGGAGGAGCTAATCCTTCTTGTAATAAAACAACACGTTATGAAAACGAAACACATGACGCGGATAAGTAGGTATAGATCTTATTATATTTAAGACGACAATAAAGACGACAAAAGAGAGGACAAAAGCGACGACAAAAGACAATGAATCTAGGAACCTGGAACGTACTTACCCTATATAGCCTATATAGTGATGGATCCCTAGCTGATGTGATAAAAGAACTTGCATCCAGAATCAAGGATATAACTACAAGGTGACAAGATATTAGATCGACTGAACTAAATGTGTAACATTTTTTAATGAAAATGAACAGAAGGAACAATTCGGCACTGGCTTCATAATCAAGGAAATTCTGCTAGTGTCATTAATAACCTTGACCTTGCGGAGGAAAAAGAAGAGCAAATAAAAGGCAACTTCTATGAAAAACTAGAGGAATTAACAAATAATCTCCCCAAACAGGACATGCAAACCAGGAGTGCCAGGAACAAATAATCAGAGATATAGAAGGAAAACAGCAATGTAAGACTATTCTTTAAAGGAGTTTAAGGGATCAAATCCGAGTACCAAGCAATAACAGGAAATTTCCTTTACAAAGATTTCTCTCCTATCGTTTCCCCATTACTGAGGATCGTGATTTCTTCCAATATTCCTAACAATGTTTCTCCTTTGGTCTCTATTTTTAGCTGCTCTAAGAGCTTCGCAGAATGATTTTCCAGCTGAATGCTTTATTTGGTCAGACCATCTAGTTGGTGATCGTCCTCTTGATCTTCTCCCCGGAACGTTTCCAGAAACAATTAATCTCTCCAAACTGTCGTCACCTCTGCGAACCACGTGACCAAAGAATTGCAGAATTAGTTGCAGACATATTGTAGACAGCTTTTTTTTTAATATTGAGTTGGTTTAGAATGGAAACTTTTGTCCTATGAGCTGTCCAAGGTATGCGCAGCATTCTTCTCCAGCACCACATCTCAAAGGCATACATTTTTCGCGATCGCATGCGCGAAGAGTCCAAGTCTCTGCTCCGTATAGAAATGTTGAGAATACAAGGGCATTCACCAGTCTCATCCTGATATTTTGAGACATAGATCTGTCTTTCCAAACTTTAGTTAGGCGACTCATCCCATTTTTAGCCATACCAATACGTCTCCGAACTTCTGTTTCACAGTTACCATCGTTAGTTATACTAGACCCGAGATAGACAAAAGTGTTTACTATCTGGTATTCATGTAATATGTTAGTCAATTGAATAGTGTCAAATCTGTCGACCACCATTATTTTTGTCTTAGCTTTATTGATTTTCAGACCAACTTGATTGCTTTCGTACTCAACTCTTCGCAGAAGATCAAACATTTCTTGCGCATTTGCTGCTATAAGTGTAGTGTCATCAACAAATCTTAAATTGGAGATTTACAAAGATAGCGAAGAACTTATTAGTAATGACAAGAAAATGCTAAAAACCTGGAAGGACAAGTTCCGTCAACTGCTAAAATGACAAATCTAGCAGAAGTACATCAGAAATAGAGGTGGATATAGCTGAAATAGAAAACCAATATCCGACACATGAAAAAGTAACACAGGTAATTAAAAAACTAAAAAATAATAAGACATCAGGAAGCGATGGTATAACTGTAAAGTGTCTAAAAACACGGAGCAAAAGATATGTGATACGAAGAAACAATGGAAAAACTGGAAAAAGGAATTATTGTGGGAATAACGCTCCTAAATATCATCTACAAAATCCTTGCAAATATCCTGCTAGAAAGAAACAAAACATACACAGAAGAAGTGAGGACTATCTCTACAATTGACCAGATATTTACTATAGACACGTAATGTAAAAATTCTAGAAGTTTGATCGTGAGATTCATCAGGTGATCATTGATTTTAAACACGCTTGTGATAGAGTGTGCAGGGTGAGGATGTGGACAGTGACGCAAGAACTTAGCAAGAAACCCCGTCAATTTGACATGAACGTGGACCAATGGACAATGGAACAGTGAACTAACATTTCTCTTGTCTTCGTCAACCATTTTTGATCCGCTCTGGAATGTTGGCCTCTCCGCATTGATCCCATCTATTCTTCTCTATATTGTCCCAATATAATCCATTGTTTGCCTGCCAGTACTCTTATGTCAACTACCCGTTTCTTTTGGGGTCTTCCCATGCTCCTTGCATTTTTCCTGCGTTTGATAAAGCAACAGGTCAGTATAGGATAAGTACTAACAAATATCCGGAAGAACTATTTGCAGACACCAACAAAATAAAAGAAATAGAAAAAAAAAGAAATACAAAAGTCCAGGAGACTCTAGTCAGCAGAAAAGCTAAGAAGACATGCTGACGAAGGAATAGTAAGACTGGCATGGGAAGAAGTTCCAGCTAGAAGAAGACCACTTGTACGACCTCTACTCATGTGGCGAATAAATAATACAGTAAAATATCTTAAAGTTATGTTCTCGGAAAATTGGATCAAGATTGCACAAGATAGAAATGAATGCAGATATATTGTTCGTCCGCTATAACTTTTCTCATGCGTCACGATTCATTTTCAAAGAAATTAAGTCAAAACATAAAGTGAAACGTACGCCGATGTGTGTAGTATATAGTATACAGCATGTGTGTAGTATATAGTATACAAAATGTTTATACACATCGACGTTCGTTTCACTTTATGTTTTGACTTAATTTGTTTGAAAAGGAATCGTGACGCATGGGAAAAGTTATAGCGAACGAACAATATTGTCATTGCAGACTGGTGAAAACGGTAAAAACTTCATTCAACTAGGTCACATTATAATATAGCTCTCGGCACCAACAGTGAGTAGCTAATGTAGCAAAACTAGTTTAATTAAGCAAGAAAAAAAGAACTTATTGTATAAACATATAAGAAGTGAAACAGCATGTATCAAAGGATTAAGAATCATAAGCTAAAAAGGCGGTGGGAAAAAAAGGGGAGGGGTAAGGAGAAATGGATGGCTGAAACTTGAAATTTTATTGTACTTTTACATTTAATCCAAACTATATTCAAACATTGTTGTAACATGTGAAATATATTTTCGTTATTGCTTCTATAAACTTTTTTTAAAGTTTTACCAATCTTAAAACCTAGCTAATATGATTAAAATGTTACTATTTTTGTATAAAAACAATTTGACAATCTTATTTAACTTTCAATAATTTCTAATGATTAATTTTAATTTTGCAAAAATTTTACTTACTTGTTATATTTACAGTTTATACAATTTCATAACAATAATATATTAAAATTTCTACGTTTTGTTACAAAAAATATTATTGCGTTATATTCGACGTTTTTTTTTTACTGAAAACAGTTTCATTTTTGACCAGCAAAAATGATCAACAATAGTATTATTTCGTAATTTTTTAGAATTTAAAGTGGGGCTAGATGAATATGCTACATAAAATGCTGAATTTTGGTCGTTTTATAAACAAAATATAATTAATGTTGTTCTAAAGCTATTTCCTTGTGGCATTTTTATAATTACGTATTTTTTATGGGAAATAAGCCACAATTTTACTAAAAAATGAATTTATTAACGTTTCGAAACCCAAATCGGGTTTCGTTGTCAAAATACAAAATACTATTAAAATAAAACAAACATGTTGTTGCTAAGTAAAAAAATTCTTCTAATAATTTATTTAATCTGACTCATTTATATTGGCAATTCAGACGTATATTATACATTTTAAAGTAGAAGACTTTAAAATGATATCGCCAATATTTATGAGTTGCGTTCCTAGGACGACTCTACTAAAAGATAGTTCATTCGATTACATGAAATCAATCCCAACTCAAGAATATCCGTCGCAAAAAAATCATAGCATGTGATCTGTCTTTAAAAAGACAACCAAATGCAACGATGACAGTAAAATTCTCGCGTTAGAGATTCCATAGTAAATCACGAGGGAAAACCAGGAAAAAAACCTCGTGATACTATCCCGACATCGTAAGTATTTGGTCTTACATTTAATCTACCTTCAAAAAACTAATACCAAATTCTGACTTTAATATGTTTAAATTATAAATAATATTAATATTACATAGATATACAATAAGTAATACTAAAATATAAAATTTGTACTAACTCGATATGTTATTGACTTACTAATCGTGGTATTTTCTTTCTATTGACTTCCTCTTTCAGTATGGGTAACCACATCCTACTGCATTCTACCGAGGAATTTGCGACACAATTGGTTTCATTTAGCATAATTAGAGCCGCTTCTTTGATTTTTTTTTCTCTTTTTACTATCTGATTCTTTCAGGATTATACTTAAATCTCTCCACTGAACTCTATGTTCATTATCCCATGCGTGTTGACATATCTGAGATATTCATTCTAATCGAATGAACTATCTTTTAGTAGAGTCGTCCCAGGAACGCAACTCATAAATATTGGCGATATCATTTTAAAGTCTTCTACTTTAAAATGTATAATATACGTCTGAATTGCCAATATAAATGAGTCAGATTAAATAAATTATTAGAAGAATTTTTTTACTTAGCAACAACATGTTTGTTTTATTTTAATAGTACCTATTTTGTATTTTGACAACAAAACCCGATTTGGATTTCGAAACGTTAATAAATTCATTTTTTAGTAAAATTGTGGCTTATTTCCCATAGAAAATATAATTAAGTTTAGTAGATTTAGAATCAAAAAAATATTTTTGTTATATTTTGTATTCATAATGATTAACAAAAATCAATCTTCTGTCAAAAGATAAAAGATAAAAAGTTGGGTAAACAGTATATTTGCCTTAAAGGCAGTTATGTGACAATTTTATACAAATAAAAATAATATCTCTTGAAGAAAAGTGAATAATCTCATTATAATTGAACACAAAATTATTGATAATGGTACCACACAAATAAATATGTGTATTAAGTAAAATAATTGTTATCGATGTTAGTATACACTCACCACATGTGCACAATTATCTTATTAAATATACTTTTACACTCACATAACAATTCATAAATACATACACACCCAAACTTATATGGAATCACCTGATATTATATATTATTATTTCGTGCGAATTTAAAAAAATCGAACACACGAAGTCAAACAATATTTATTTTAAAGCAATTAATTAACAAATACATACCAATTATATAAAACAATAAAGTATTTAACAAGCAAATTGAAATTAGCTGTTTTTAAAGTCAATAGCATAAAAGATTTCAATGCAAAACAAGTAATGTTTAAATTGTTTCTATTTATTTTGTTTTTGTTTTTTTTTAGTAGTCAGTGTTATCACCTCTAGTCCTTATGCAAGCTTCAGTTTGAGTGGGCATGATCCTAATCCAATTATCAATATTTTGTTGTGGTAGGTTGCTCCATCCTTCAAGAGCAGCTTGTACTAGCCGTGAGGTATTTTGTGGATTATCCTGGCAAGCTCTAATTTTTCTTTTAAGCAAATCCCATAAATTCTCTATAGGTTTAAGCTCGGGTGAGCAAGCAGGCCACTCCAAACAAGGGATACCTTCTGCTTCAAGGATGTATCTAGTCACTCTAATGGTATGTGGAGGTCCATTATCATGCAAGAAAATTAAATTTTTTCCTGTTGCACCTCTCCAGTGCCTAACTACAGGTTATGAATATACCTGTGAGCAGTTAAAGTTGGTTGGATGAAAATTAAAGGAGCTTTGTTATGGATTACAATTCCTCTCCAGAACATTACACTTCCTCTTGCATATTTGTGAACAGATCTGACAGTTTTGCGTTCTTGCTTGTCTTCCTCGACCTCTAAGTACACGATTTCGTAGATGATCTGATTTTACACAAATCCTGACTCTTTCTGAAAATCGCACATTTTGTCAATTTCCAATGTTCCAGTTTTGGTGGTGAAGACACCAATTTAGGCGATTCATCTTGTGCTACCTGGATAACTCGGAAATCCATAACTGTCTCCTGCTGTTTACTTCTTGACATGATCTCTTCTTCTTATCGTTTCAACTGAAAGAGTTACACTTGTAGCTTCCAAAAGCTGCTTTGGAGCTGCAGGTGAGAAATGGTTGGGTGTCTTCCAGCTGAATGGACAATTAAACGATCGTGGCGAGCCGTTATTACTTTTTGGCGACTTTCCCTTGCTTTAGTTTTGAGCTTTCCTAGTCCTGTTACCTAGCAGAGCTTTTGGACAGAACGCCCTGTGTTACGCCTAGCTCTACAGCTATGTCCCTCTGAGAACATTACTTGCTCCACAAGACCAATAATCTTTCCCCGTTGTAAGTTCTATAATCCCATATGACGCATATTTTCGTTTGTGGACGCAAAAGTTAGTTTATTTATTTTCGTTCAATTTGCAACTCAAGCAAATAACCTATACCGTACAGAGCTGTACTATCTGTTCGTCTTATAGATTTGTTTATTTTCAATAAAAACTTTTATTTTCGCAACAATAACAAGTTTTTTCAAAAGAAATAAATATTACTTTGAAATACATTTGGTTGTGATAATAATTTATTATTATAATTTTGGTTTCTTATAATTTATCAATGAGAAAACGGAAAAAAATTGTGTAATGCTATGTTTAACTGTTGCAGCCTTTGTAAAATACCGATAAAACATATTCCTTTCTAAATACTCCTTTGTATATAATTCTTCCTCGACAAAAATATTTCTTTATTAAGTATGCTTTTGTACTACATTTTACATTCCCATAAAATATCTAGTTTTCGTTAAATGTTTAAATGTAAGTTTTTTGCCTCATAAAGTTGTCAAATTTATTACCTGTCCTATATGAAAAGTTTCTGCCATATAAGACAAGAGAATTTACATAATATGTATTGCCGCCGATACGCGCGCCCATTTAAAAAATAGACTTTTTTTATTTACGTAATGCCCAAAGTGCACAATTTAGCGGCTAGTTAAGTGGGTCAAACTTTATAAAAAAAGGACTGGCCCTTTATGTATACACCTGCAACTTTTATTTTCATTAAGAGGTTTTATTGCTTATTTCATTGCTTTGAATTTACCAAACTATAACCCTAAACCACACGCCTGTATTTTTTGTCCGTTCTATTTTACTAAAAGGTTTTTTAATAGTCGATTATAAAAAACGTTTTATTAAACTAAAATTCACAAACTTGAAAGCCATAAAGATCGTTAGTTTTTCCCCGTGTTAGTCTTATATATAGCCGGTTCTCTCTCTCTCACTCTCTCTCGTCTTTAGTTGGGACAATCACAACTCGGGCTCTACGTACAATAAGAATTATTTCGCTTTCTCTGCGTAATAAACGTACATTCTCAACAGCAAAGCGGTAAGTTTAAGCTTAGCTATTTTCACTTCTAAACCTTCTAAAATAAGAGTGTTTGTAAAACTGTGTTCTAAAATATTTAAACTCACAATCTACTATTCCTCTCGATCCGCTGTTACAATGCCTAATAAATATACAAAGGAGTCTACTAATGCTATCGCCTCATCTCCAACATCTAAGAGCTGGTCTATATTTATTCATCTTATTGCTCTGACTCCTTTTGAAGGTTAGCCATCCAAATTGCAATTATCGCTTTGGAAACTGCTGCTTAAAAGATTTCTACGGATGAGGTCAAATTATCTTCTTAGGTCTTTCAGCCACCAGTTCTGGCATTTTCTTACTGATCCCTTGCCCTGTATTTTACCTTCCAATATTATTCGCAGTAATTCCTATCTTTTACCTCTTAACATATGGCCAAAGTATTGTACTTTCCTCTTGTTGATCATGCTTAGTAACTGTTTTCGTTTACTCATGCGCCGAAGTACCTCATCGTTGGTAACTTTTCGTAACCATAGAATTCTTACCATCCGTTTGTACCTACATATTATACATCTAATAGATGCCTATTCTTTTTTCTATTTCAGAGGCCATTGTACAACTTTACAGCCATACAGCAAGACAGAAAAAACGTAACATCTGATCATTCGGATTCTGAGCTGTAGACTAGGTCCGATCTTGTAAAAAATGTTGTTCTCGCTTGTTCCATTCCAGATATAATCCTTTTTTGGGTTACACTGGCTGTTGATACCCTGTATTTACTTTTAAATTAGATATAGGAGTACACCCAAAATGTACATGACAACACTGCTTCCCCGTTTTCCACACCCGACTCGTGCGGATTTATTCAGTCATTCGTCGATTCTACAGTGGCAATGTAACTCATTGTACTAAGCAATGTTGCCGATTTTAGCGTTTCCTTCAGTCGCGTATCTCTAATCGAAAACTAAACGTATGGTATCTGATCCCAAATATTTTATGGCTACCTGTTTTATTATTTGTCACTTGACATACAAATGTACGTTTATTGGTATCTTTGAAAATACTACAACCTTACAATAGACTGCATGTGCCAGTGAAACTGTGGAGGCCCTTTTTGCCGGATGTACTATTCCATACATAACCGTATCTAAAGAACAAAAAAACAATGTCTACTATTAAACTCAAATCTTGAGTAACGTTGGGACACCCCTTACATTCTCTGTAAAGATGTGCTCTGTATGAATAATTATATATATAATCCGGTTCTCTTTTACCATGAGGTGTCGAGAAATCTGCTTTTACTTCCTAATCATCTCTCTTCAAAGTTTTCTGTTGGATGTCCTTCTCTTGGCTTCCTCCCATGTGAGGTTTCTGCTTTGTAATGATTTTCCCACAGCATCGTTCCATTGTTGACACGGTCTTCCTCTTCTCCTTGTACCAATTCCCTTTGCTTCCCAAACTACCTTGACTTGTCTATGTGGATCTAACCTATTTAAATGACCGAACCATCTTAGTTGCGATCTTTCTATTGCTTTATTGGCACTCTCAACATATAGGTTGTTTCTTATCGTTTCATTTTTTACTTTGTCCATTAGCGTAACTCCTTCTACTCTTCTTAAATACTTCATTTCAGAAGATTGTATCTTGCTCTTCTCCCGTTCAGTTAGTGTCCATGTTTCACTTCCATATAACAAAGTAGGGAGGTATATTGTATTATATACTGACACTTTTGTCTTCTTGCTAATTTCTCTTTTGCTAATGAAACCTGAATTCAGGGAGTGATATAGTGGTGATATTTTAGCAATTCTGTTGTTCAGCTCTTTTTGCATTTTTCCTTTTCCATCTATTATAGTTCCTAAATATTCAAAATCCTCCACTTGTTCTACTAAATTTCCGTCTAGGTTTATATGGATTTCTCTGGGTGTCTTGGATATAAGTAGAGTTTTGGTCTTTGCTAAATTTATTTTCATTCCTTTGTCTGCAAGTTCTCTCGTCCATAAATTTAGGTTGTTTTGCAAAGATTTCTCTGAACATGCTATTAATGCAATGTCATCTGCAAATACACATTCACTTATCGTTATACTTTTTAATTGATGGTAACCTAAATCTAATTTTCGGGACTCTCTACTGCATTTTTCTATTACTTCATTCATATATATAATGAATAGCAGTGGGCTCAAAACTCCACCTTGCCTTACTCCTTGTGTAGTAGCGAATATGTTTGATTCACAGTTTAATGCTCGGACAATGTTCCAACTCTTCCAGTACATAGATTTTACTGCATCAATTAGTTCTACTCCAACATCGAACTGTTCAAGTGCTTTCCAAATGTGATGTCTGGGTACCTTGTCAAAGGCTTTTTCCATGTCTATGAAACACATGTATATATCTTTGTCAAAATTAAGGAATTTTTCTGTTATTTGTCTTATAGTAAAGATATGATCTTGGACACTGTGCCTCGGTCGGAAACCACTTTGTGCATCGTGTAGTTGATGTTCCACTTTATTTCTCAGTCTCATCTCCAGTATTCGTTCTTAAACCTTAGCCGGGACACTTAGCATGGAAATTCCTCGATAATTTGAACATTCCTTTTTATCTCCCTTCTTAAATAAAGGAACCATTACTGCTGTTGCCCAATCTTCTGGAATGCGTTTCTGTTTCCAAAACAACACTGCTTCCCCGTTTTCCACACCCGAGTCGTACGGATTTATTCAGTCATTCGTCGATTCTACAGTGGCAATGCAACTCATTGTCCTAAGCAATGTTGCCGATTTTAGCGTTTCCTTCAGTCGCGTATCTCTAATCGAAAACTAAACGTATGGTATCTGCTCCCAAATATTTTATGGCTACCTCTTTTATTATTTGTCACTTGACATACCAATGTACGTTTATTGGTATCTTTGAAAACACTTCATCATCATCATCATCTTGGTGCTACAGCCCTTAGAGGGCCTCGACCTTCTCAAGCTTTCCATTCTGTTCTGTCCCTTGCTTGCATTTTCCAGTTGCCGACTCCGATCTTTTCGGCATCCTGTGTTACCCCGTCCATCCACCTCAGCTTTGGTCTACCCCGTCTTCTCGTTCCCACGGGTTGCGCTGTTAGAATCTTTTTTATCATGTTCGATTCAGGGGCCCGGGTTACATGTCCTGCCCACTGCAGCAGTCCCGGGCTACTACAACCTTACAATAGACTGCATGTGGCAGTGAAACTGTGGAGGCCCTTTTTGCCGGATGTACTATTCCATACATAACCGTATCTAAAGAACAAAAAAACAATGTCTACTATTAAATTCAAATCTTGAGTAAACGTTGGGAAACCCCTTACATTCTCTGTAAAGATGTGCTCTGTATTAATAAATTATATTAAAAAAGGAAATAGCTAAATGGTTTTACTTATTTCGAATTAAACAAAAAGAGTTGTGAAGAAAAGTCAGTAATTTTTCAAAAATTATTAAAAAAATTGAAAGACTAGGTCTAAAACATTTTTGTTCATCTAACAATCGACCATTTGTAAATGAGCAATATTATTACTTTTGTGAGGGGGGGGGGGGGTTCTACCGATTTTCCGCAACATTTTAGTAGGTTTTTGTACTACCAAAAAGGACTCTCTGAACTTTTCCAGATTTTTTGAGCCCATGCCTCTTCTGTGAGCCTTAAAGAGACCAAAACGCTTTTTGAAAAATTTTTTCGCGGGTCTCTGTTCAAAAGAAACCTAATTTATTGGGAATTTTTTCAACTTGTGAAATCTCAAGGCGCCTTTTTGGTAAAAATTAAAGTTTTGCCCCCCTTTTTACCAAAAATGCCCATATTCAAACAGCTATAAAACAGTTTTTAAGTGATGCAGCCATATTTAGGCAGTAAAAAGTTGAAGGATCTAGAAAAGATCTACAACTATGTCATTTAAAGTTTTTTTCGCAGACTTATTTTCTGACAACTTCGGATTTCACAAAAATTGTTTTGGAGCTCCAAAAGGAAACGCATTTTTGCTTTCTGTTAAACTCTTCATCTGAACCTTTAAAAATCAAGAATTTTGATACTTTCGTGATTAATATACCTTACACTGTTGACCTTTCTCGCTAAACCAGGGGCTATTCAGCCCTTTCATACATCATGAATTATGAAAGTAGAAAAAGGGCCTTTATTTTAAGCTCTAGAAAGAAATCTCTAGAGCTTTGAAATGAAAGTTATGACTACTTAAAGATTTAACTATAGTTCATGTTAGGCCGCTCCCGTATGAAGAAAATAATCTTATGAATTTTTAGGTTTTTTGGGTCATTATAAACAAAATAAGTCTCTCGTCACTTTTCTCAAAAGTTGATAGTCTTGATTGACAATATTTACTTGAATAAATAAATAGATTATTAAAAAAATTATGTTAATAATTAATTATGAAAATTATCCAAATGCCGAGTATTTATTGGGAATTTTTTGCAGAAGTACGTAGTATAAGCTAAAAAATGATGTTTACTATATTATTTTTGGTGAGGAGGCACCCGAGAAATAATTCTTCAAATAGCGTTAAAAAAGGCAATATTTGGACTTTTTAAGGCTCAGAGAAGGGGCCACTGGGCTCAAAAAAATCTGAATAAATTCAGAGAGTCCTTCTTTTTGTAGTACATACATATACATACACATACATATACATACATACATATAACATACTAAAATTTGGGGAATATCTGTAGACCCCCGTCCCCCCACAGAAGTAAATAAAAAGTAAAGCTCAAATATTTTTCTTGCTAATCAATTCAACATATTCAACTAGCCCTTTACCCTAGCAATTAGAGATATTAATTTGTTTTATTTTAACGTTTCGGAGGGTCCCTTGTTCGAGGATTTGCATTTGTTCCAGGTACGGTAGTGGCCTCTTCTATTGCTTCTAACTGTTTGAATCGTTTATGTTTTCCTGTAAAAAAGAAAAATATTGATATTTAACGTTCCATAGATAATAGTCTTAACAACATAGCCCAGTAAATGAACGGGAAATACGGCGATACCGTGTAATTTTCAGGGGCAACTCCGAATTGCATGAAAATTTAGATTTAGGTTCTACTTACCCTCCACTTCAAAGTTGAAATTGTGCCGCTGGTTGCTTTTACTTGGGGGGTGACAATCACCCCTTCTCGGGGGTGAAAAAACATATGTTCAAGATAAGACTGGAAATGGACAAATTGGCTGATTTTAAGCAACTTTTGTACTGTAGAGATTTTTAAGTCAATACTTTTCGAATGATTTAAGATTGAAAATGTTTATTTTTCGACAAAAAAACTACGTTTTTAGATGGTTTTTCGTAAATAACACAAAAAGTAAATATTTGATCGAAAAAATATCCTTAGCAAAATTGTAGCTTATAAAAAGCCGAAAAAAAATGGTGTATCAGTAAACTCTATCAATCGAGTAAAAATAAAGTTGTAGCTCATGAAAAATACGTTCTTATTCGTCTAATTCCAAATCGAATATTTCAAGATGAAATCACTGAAAAATTAAGCACTTTTCGGGAAAAACCCATTCAAACTTTTTTAAGTGTTTATAAAAAACTTTATTTTAATTGTTTATAAAAGTCTCTAGCATTAAAAATTAGCGAGTTACGCTCAAAATAAAGTTGGCCCTCTTTATTTTTTGGTAAAAAAATCATGAAAATCTCCCCGTGTTTAGCTCCCCAAATGAAATTAATCACTACCGCTTCACAACCAATGTACTTACTTTTATATTTTATATGATCTGCCAGTCTCATCTGTTTAAAATGCTTATTTTTGAAAGGGTTATAGTTGAAAAAGCTATAACGGGTCACTAATCACGAGTGTATGCAAATTTGAACAGCCATATCTTAACCAATTTTTATCTAACGGAAAAACAAAATGAAATTAGCATATTTATACATAATAGTAAAACCTACATTTTTTACTCCTTAAGATTTTTCTTATCACTAATACTTTTTAAGTTATTTTGAAATTAAGAAATTTTTCAAAAATATTTAGAAAAATTTTTTTTACTATAAAACCAAATTTTTTCAAAAATAAGCACTTTAAACCAATCAAACTTACAGATCATATAAAAAATACACATACAGTTAAAATAAATGGTAAAGCGGTAACGATTAATTTTATTTAGGGTGCTAAATAGTGGGAGGTTTTCACGATTTTTTTTTTACCAAAAAAGGACGCCATCATTTTTTTTTCAGTGTAACTCGTTCATTTTTGATGCTAGAAACTTTTGTAAAAAACAATTATAAAGCTTTTTTTAGATGGTTTAAAAATGTTAATAAGTTTTTCCCAAAAAGTGCTTAATTTTTCGGTGATTTCGCGTTGAATTATTCGATTAGGAATTAGACGAATAAGAACGTATTTTTTATGAGCTACAACTTTGCTTTGACTCAATTTGTAGACTTTATTGAGACACCAGTCTTTTTGCTTTTTTATAATTTACACAACAAAATTGCTTATAATCTGTCAATCAATCCATTTCCGGGCTTATTTTAAACACGTGTTTTTCACCCCCCGAGAGGGGGTGACTGTCACCCCCCAAGTAAAAGCAACCAACGGCACAAATTCAACTTTTGAAGTGGAGAGTAAGTAGAACCTAAATCCAAATTTTTATGCAATTCGGAGTTGCCCCTGAAAATTACACTCCAAAACGGTCATTTATTCGTCTAACAATGCATTATTATAAAACGGTGGCGGTAAAAGAATTCACTCTTAAAATTATTCGCATGTGGTCTTTCACAATAGGTTTTTATAGTGGAAAAAAATCTTGGTGTATTCTGAGATTTTATTTTCATGGTATAAGTTTGTTTTCATTCGGATTTTGCACAAAATAAGTTTATGATCGCTTCCTATGTCTACCAATGTTAGTCCCCTTACATCCACAATAATTTGAGGAAAGAGTAGCTTTCTACTAGAAATAATATAGTCGATCATTGATTTTTGTTCTCTGGTATTTTCAAAGGCATACTTGTGTTGTTCTTTGTGCGGGAAAAAAGTAGTATTAATATCATCATATTGTTGTTTTATCACTGGTACCTGGTTTTATTACTCATAATATAAACGTCTATTCATTTAGTTCAAGTTCGTTGGAGGTGTTGAAGAAGCTCGTCTTGTTGAAACATTTCTGTTGTTGACAGGTGCATAAGTTGCCACCTATCATATTTAAGGCTTTGGCGTTTTTTAGAGGTATAACACCAGAGTGCTTATAGAATACATGGTAATAGTGTAAAAAAATATTTGTCTCAAATATATCTCAATACCCTAATTATGTTTTTACAGAGGATCCTTTAGCATAATATGGTAGCTTTCACAGAACTTACTGGGGATGGTTCAATGTGGTCTACAGGCCAGGGCCAAATGACAGGTTCATTACTGACAAAGACAAATGATCAGTTACTGACAAAGAGCATCAATATATTAGGTCTGCTGAAGTCCCAAGGACTTATACATTAATGAGTGAAATATGTTAACTAAAAGCAGATTATTAGATACTCATTTGTAAGTCAAAAATACAGGCTCTAACAATGGGTGACTACTTTTTCAAAAAATGTCTATGTAGGTATTGTGCTTTCTACTGGTTGAATGGATATATACTACTAAACTAGATACGTAGTGCCTGTGTATTAAAATACCTGTGTAATGTTTCATATCGTACCTCCTTACAAGTCGTAAAAATGCAGCCTTATTTAAACAATTTCTGCGAAAGCCTTTCTTTTCTCTTCTAAAAGCTTCTGCTTCTTCTATATTATCATTGTTTAACATTTGTTCTTTTTGTTTTAGTCTTTTTGAGCGTCCTATAATCCGAGAAAAATGATACCGTAGATAACAGTTTATAAATACGTTGATATTTATTACGAAATACAATATTAAAACAATAAACTAAAATGTGCTGAAAAACGTTCCAACAGTAACTACTTAAGATTATTTATATGGCACTTTCATTTTTGAATTGGAATTATGTTGTGCAATAGGGCTTTTCATCGACTCTCATTGTTTCGAGCTTCTGTCATATTATACACAGATTATACAAGATATGACAGAAGCTCGAAATAATCGAGAGTCTATTAAAAGCCCTATAAAGCAACTGCGCATTCGTGATGCTTATCAATACAACCATCTAAACTACCATCCTAAAACTACCAATAAGAAAACTGTTGGCCTTCGTTGAGGTCACAGGACTTATTAAAGTTTAAGGAGAAGAACAGGGTTTGGTACAAAGGTCTTATGACCAAGTGCCAGAGACTAACGAGTCTCGCTTGAGTTAAGAAGAAGTTGTCCCTTCGTTTTTAACTTCAAATATCTCGAAAACTAATGACTTTATCGTTACGAATGAGTAGTATATTATTTACATGGAAAGTGTTGGAGAATAAAAAAATTGCAATAAAATAGAAATTCTGCCAGTGGCGTAGAATTTGGGAAGGGTCAACCATTCATTTTCCTCCGTCGTGCGCCTCTGGTAGTAGCCAGAAACGTTTGTATAATACAATTTAGTAGGGTTTACAGTACTTACATTTGTACCAAGTATGACAAGGGTATGTCAAATGGTTTTTAATAACTACAATGAATAAATCTACTCGTAAATATAGCTGTACGAACGCTGCTGAAAAAATTCCTCGGGGTTCCGGAAGCGTTTCAAAGGGGGCGAAATAGTATAAGTATAAGAGTAATTTGGATTTTAAGGAGTCAGTATAAAATGTGAATTTCTAAGGTTAAATAAAAATGTTATAAATTAATCGTGTTTTAATGTAAGAAGTGTTAGAAGACTTTAAGAATTTAAGCGTGTGTGTTACCAGTTTTCAGTGAAATGAGAAAATAACGCAAATATCGAAAGAATACACTTTCTTTAAAGTCTTTAAATGTCATAAAAATAAATTCTACTTACTTGCTATCTTTATCATTATAATACCCCACCATATTGACCAGCCCCATCCAACAAGACAGAATAGTACAGTGAAACATTGGCTGAAACCTATAATTAAATTTATTAGAAAAGCTCCAAATCTTGACTTAGCTCCGTCCTTCTGAGAAAATCTGGGTATGCCAATACAAAGATTGAGTATTCCACTTATAACAGTGCCTGAAAATAAAAAACAAACAATGTATACATATTTTATGTCTTAATTTGTTTCGGGATTTGTCTCTATAGCCGCTCAAAAAAGTGAATATGAGTTAAATATTTTTCAAAAATCTATCGAATGACACCAAACACGACCCCACAACCACACCCCCTAAAGCGGGGAGGGGGGCAACTTTGAAGTCTTAAATAGGAATCCCCATTTTTTTTTATTGCAGATTTGTATTCCTCATAAAAAATAAAGTAACTTTTATAAGAAAAATTTTTTCTCATTGTTGATAGATGGCGCTATATTCGAAAAAAAAAACGATTTATTGTCATACTTCAGTCATTTGGTAAAAAAGGGGGTTACCTGGAAAGTTTTCCGGGTGTTTTGAAAATTGATCGTTTTATAGATTTCGGTATGTTCTTTTTGAATTTCAACTTTGCTACCTCGTATCTCCATATTAAAAAATGGCGCATAATAATAGTTTTCTGGGAATACATATCTCCTTTCCGACGCATTTTATGAAAAAACGTTAGGTTTAAAATTAAGCTAGAAAAAATTTCCTACAATTTATGCATTTATATTTTTTTCTGTAAAATCAATGGTATTAGCGTACCAGCGTGACAAAATATTATTCATCTACACCACTACGTGTTTTTTCACGTGTAGTGAACCATTTTCATTTATTTGCGGTAACTATATCACTTACTCGAAATATAAGTCCAATGCCATAATCGTATTTGACGTATATCCTGAAGATGTAGCCAACCGTAGTACCAAACACGCGGAGCGATCCCAACGATCATGAATAGCTGCTTCAGTACACATACGTTTTGATGAGATAATGATTCCAACTGTGTCACAGTCACAAGTTGGAATTCTCCAACTCTTGGGGAATAATGTGAACAAGAACCGCCTCATTGAAATGTTGAAAACAAAATTTGAAGGGGAAAATTTTATGTTCTCACAAGCCACGGAAGATGCGGATATGCTAATCATAAATACCGCAATAAATGTTTCACCAGCATTCGATACTGTATTAGTTTCACCAATAAATGTTTCACCAGCATTCGATACCGTATTAGTGGTCGGCGAAGATATAGATTTTCGGATTCTTTTCAAAGCTTTTGCGCGATCAAACGTGTACTTTCTCAAACCAGGAAAAGGAAAAATTTCCCAAAAAATATATTCCACTGAAAATATCATAGACAAAACAGCTGCAGATAAAATATCATAGATAAAAAATCATATTTTACTTTTGCATGCCTTCAGTGGCTGTAGCTGTAATACAAAATGTGCACTATTTAACCAAGGAAAAATGAAATCATAAACCAGGGAAATAAGGCAAAAATATACCATGTTCGGGACACTTGAGCAGCCAGGTTGCAAATGGTTTTTTTTTGGGTACTATATACCTAATACATTATAAATACAAAAATGCCCGTCACAGTTCGGACGAGAATTTTAGTTATTAACAAATAAGTGTCAAAAATGTCAGTTTTTTCGTTTAAATCGCCACATTTAAGATACCCTTTAGTAGATGAACAAAGATTAAAATGGCAATTTTTGAATTTTGGTCCGATCATTTGTTGCTTCGGAAATTTCAAAATAAAACTAAAATTTTGAAAATAAAAAATTTGCTATAACTTTTGCGAAAATAGCCTTCAGACTTTCATATTGCATGAAAAGTTAAGTCAAACAGTCCATATAATGCACAAAAAAGTTTAAGACGATTCGTCAATTAATTTAAATTTTATTCCATTTGTTTATCCCAAAGAGCTTTTTTTTGCAATGTTATTGTTCAGAAAATAAGAATGATATAGCAGTTCTGTAGAAACCACGTGAACGAAGAATAGTTATATTTTCAAGAGATATAAAAAAAATAATAAAAAGTAATTTTTATCATTCCGAAAACATTTTACTAAAGTAGAATCATTTTTGGCTTATAAACAATTTGAATAACTGTTTAATTTGAATAATATTGACTCTAGATTAAAACTAGTTTGGGATTTGAAAAGCTGGTATTTTACACGAATTTTCAAAAAAAAAACTTTTCGCCTAGGTTAATTATGGTCAAAGTTAGTTACTTTCTTTTATTTATTTCACAGCTACTTTGTTTATAACAATTAAGCAACCTAACTAGCGCCATTTTAAAGATCAAGGTATATACTTTATATGTAAAAGTCTGAGTAAACTTTGAATATCAGCAAAGTGGTTAACAAAGCTTTAAAAATTACGTCCTAACGAAATCGATTCGTGGTCGGTGGAGGGGAATTATTAAAATCCGTGCACTCAAAAAGTGAAATTAATTATTCAAACATATTCTGCTATTATTATCTCCGGAGTTTGTTGATGGATTTTGATCATAACGTTTTCAATTTGTATCTACTCGTAGTCTTGTAGAGTACGTTATGTACACATATCCCCACCTAACATTAAAAAATGTTAGGGGGAACCCCCCTTATGACTCAGGGATATGAAAAATAGATAACGACCGATTCTAAGAATTACCGAATATTCATATATAATTTCATAGAAATCGGTCAAGCGGTCTCAGAGGAGTATGGCAACTAACACTGTGACAGGAGAATTTTATAGATGTAAATATATAGACGGCTATTAAAAAATGGGGGTTGGTGATAGAAGAGTGAAAATTAATTAAGGGGTGTATGTGTATTTTTTAATTCTACACAATATAAAATTAAGGTAGGTAATTTTGTCCAAAAAAATTTAAAAAAAATGTCAGGGGGCTAACCCTCCTTATAATTTATGTGTATGAAAATAGATGAAAACCTATTCTCAATCCTACAGGATATACGTGTAAAATTTCATAAAAATCGGTCTAGCCGTTTCGGAGGAGTATGGTAACTAACACTGTTACAGGAGAATTTTATGTATATAGAAGTAACTGTGAATTAAATAATAAAAGTGGCTAATTTTGACCGCATTTAATCTAGGCGAAAAGTTTTTTTTTTGAAAATTCGTGTAAAAATTCCAGCTTTTGAAATCCCAAAGTAGATTTACTCCACAGTCAATATTAACAAATTTATTCAAATTGCTTTTCAGCCAAAAATGACTACTTTAGTAAAATGTTTTCGGAATGACAAAAATGACCTTTGATTGATTTTTTAAATTATTTGAAAATATAAGTGTTCTTCTTTCATGTAGTCTCCACATAATTGCTGTATCATTATTATTTTCTGAGCAATAACATTGCAAAAAATCTCAAAAACGGTGGCTCTTACGAAAAAAGTATTCAGATATTTTTTATAGATAATTATCTGATCTACATTTTTTGTTGAAACTAATTTTATGATAAAACTTACCGTTTCGCTGAAAATCGCTAAAAACCATATTTGGTGACCTTTGACCCAGCGTAATTTTTTTAGCTCGGGTCGGATTTATGAGGACTTTTTAGATATCATTTATGATGGTATTTTGAACAATCCTGCCAATTTTCAGCTTGATGGTAATTATTGTAACCTCACTCCTATTTTTGAGTCTAAGTAGATCGGTCTAAGTGGTACTTATGATAATTCGCATATTCCATCATATAATTATAATTAAGAGGAAGAAACGGCGACTCTTTTTGAAAAAGCTTTCGATGAAATCGAAAACGAAGAGGCGTGTGATGAGTCTGATAATCGCATCGCAGATGATGCGGACGAAATTTCAGTCTGCGATATCTCTATCGATGCTCAGGACCAAGTCGTAACAACCTGGTCCATCAGGAACAGCAAAGCGAAGAAGATTGCGCTAAATATGTTTCTATATAAATGCATAACATTTAGATTAGGCTTGCAGGGAAAACTACAATAAAAAAACGCGCTTACTCTACCTACATTTGATGTGTAAATGAGTTTTTTTTAAAACGTCTATAAAATTACCTAAGCGACGCCTTTATACATGGAAATCTCCAGCTGACAAAGACAACAAAATCGTCAGAAATCAAATTGACTACATCATAATAAAACACAGATTTCCAAACTCAATTCAGGCAATAAAGACATATCCAGCAGCAGATGTATCTTCTGATCACAGTCTTCTTATTGCTAGGTTTCAATTTAAAAAAAAAAGCCGCAACAGCATAAACTTAACATACAGAAACTAAAGTCAGAAGAGAAAATCTGAAACACGAATTCAACACAAATCTAGACAGAAACCCAGGAAATAATTGCAACGTCGAACAGCAGTAGCAATTCTTTAAAGCCTCTATATTAGAGCCAAGTAAGAAAGTATTTACAACAACCAAATGTAAGAAAGAAGAATGGATGACGGAAGAAATTCTAGAGTTGATGAATGAAAGAAGAAAAAACAATACCATCAATAAGACCCGCTATAAACAGCTTCAAAACCAAATAAAAAGAAAAATTAGGTAGGCTAAAGAAACCTACTTCTCTCAAAAATGTAAAGAAACAGAAGAATTTCAAAACAAATATGACAACTTCAACCTACATAAAAAAGTTAAAGTACTACCCGGAATAGGAAATAGAAGAACCTCAAGTATATTGCTCGACAAAAATAGAAATATTATAATGGAGACAGAACGAAAACTACGACGATGGAAAGAGTACATCGAAGAACTATTTCATGACCAGAGAGAAGCTAGTAGATCCGTAGATAGCCAAACCGGAGATGTGAGCCCAGAGATAACCAAATCAGAGGTTAGTCAGGCAATAGACTCTATGAAAACCAATAAATCTGCTGGTCCAGATGAATTACCTAACGAGCTGATAAAGTTGGCCAACGAGAAAAACCTGGACATAATAGTGGAACTGTTCAACGCTATCTATACTACGGGAATCATCCATAGAGAAATGTTGACATCAGCATTTGTGTGCTTGCCAAAGAAAATGAATGCCAAAGAATGCAGTGACTACCGAACCATAAGCTTAATGTCACATACCTTGAAAATTCTGCTGAAAATTATCCACGCCAGAATACACTCTAAACTGGAGCTGGATATTAGTGACACTCAATATGGATTCCGCAATGGTATGGGTACCAGAGAGGCATTATTTTTTTCAACGTGCTGACACAGAGCTGTTTGGATGTTAGCCGTCCTCTTTACGTCTGTTTTATAGACTACAATAAAGCGTTTGATAAAGTAAAACATGATCCACTCATGGAAATTCTGAAAACTAAAAACCTAGATGAAAGAGATTTAAGACTAATAACACACCTCCATTACAATCAGCGAGCAATAGTAAGAATGAAAAAGAAACATCTGAAGAAATTGAAATAAAGAGAGGAGTCAGGCAAGGCTGCAAACTATCACCTCTATTATTTAACGCTTATTCTGAAGAGGTAATGCGAGAAACTCTGGAAGATGAAACAGTCGGCATAAGAGTAAATGGATTCTTAGTTAACAACATCAGATATACAGATGATACAGTAATAATAGCCGATAGTTTACAATACCTGCAATACCTGCAAAGACTCATGAGTAAAATAGTAAGGTGTAGTAGGGAGTACGGACTCTCGCTTAATATCAAAAAGACGAAGTTTATGAAAATTAGTAAAAACAACCATAATACTAACGAAATCTTAATAGTAGAGGGCCAACAGATCGAAAGAGTAAAAAAGGACACTTACCTAGGAACACTTATAACAGAAAATAATGACTACACTGCAGAAATCAAAGTCAGAATCAAAAAAGCACGTTCTAATTTTATGAAAATGAAAAAGGTCCTATGTAGCAAATATTTAACATAAGCTCTTAAAGTACGCCTAACAAAATGTTACGTATACAGTGTACTATACTATGGAGTGGAATCATGGACGTTAAATGTAGAGACAATGAGACGACTTAACGCCTTTGAAATGTGGACCTATAGAAGAATTATGAGGGTTTCTTGGATAGATAGAGTTACGAACAACGAAGTACTGAGAAGAATAGGTAAAGAGAAGGAAGTTGAACTTACAATTAAAGAAAGAAAACTACAGTATCTCGGACATGTGGTGCGGGGCGAGAAGTATGGCATCCTGCGACTCATAATGCAAGGAAAGATAGATAGCAGAAGAAGCATCGGAAGAAGACGAATTTCATGGCTGAAGAATCTGAGAGAATGGTTCGGATGCAGCTCAAAACAACTATTTAAAGCTACTGCCTTAAAAATTAAAATAGCTATGATGATTGCCAACCTCCGTAGCGGAGATGGCACCTGAAGAAGAAGATTGAAATGTACCTACTTTGCGGTGCGCGTACGCCAAAAACGATTGAATTCATGAAAAAATTTAGAAACACATAGGTAAATTGTAGGAAATCTTTTCTAGTTTAATTTCGTACATAAATGTTTTTTTCGTTTTGCGTCGGAAAGGAAATTTTTCTAAAAAACTGTTATTGGGGGCCATTTTTTCAATATGGCAGCGCAAGCGGCGGAGATACGAGGTAGCAAAGTTGAAATTCGAAATGAGCATACCGAAATCCATAAAACTACCAATTTTAAAAACTTCCGGAAAACTTTCCAGGTAAAACTACCAAATGATTGGACTAATAGGTAAATTATACAAACGGTCTAACATCTGCAGAAATACACTTCCTAACGAAAAACAAAAAAAAACGTTTATAATATTTTCTAAAAATCTATCGAAAGGTCCCAAACATGACCTTGTACTCCCACACCGGGGGTGAAGAGGGGACAACATGTTTCTTTACAGATTAGGATTCTACGTGAAAAGGTAAACTAGTTTTTTTAAAAGTTTTTTAAGAATGTTTTGTAAAATCAGAATCTGCAATAAAAAATGAGAGTTCCTATTAAATATTTCAAAGTTGCCTTCTATCCCACCCACAGGTGATAGGGTGAGGTTACGTTTGGTGTCATTCGATAGATTTTTGAAAAATATTGAAAATTCGATTGTCATTGTGTTTTATTTAGAAGTGTATTTCTCGACATATTAGACCCTTTCCACAATTTTCCTGGGTTGTAAGAATAAATCGTCTTTTATTTTGATTATATCCCTATCTATCAATATTTCGAAAAAATGTCTCGAATAAAACTTACGTATTTTTTCATGAGTAAATAATATCACTACATTTTTATTAATATAATAAAACTACAAGAGTATTACCTGTTCCAGGTCCTATACAATTTAAAATCAGGCAAAACCAAGCTAGACATATCGGTAATATTGGGATAGCTGCTTTCATATGAGATGAATGTTCTACCAAACTCATATCTATTTTTGGACGGGTATCCTAAAATAAATTACATTTTAATTAATAAAAAAAATTCGGATTAGACTAAGTGTATGTTTTATCTCTTTTGAATATTAACAGTAGGTATAGCAACTTCACACGGTAAAACAATTAACCAAATAGATCATCTAGTAATAGAAAAAATGGACATGAATTTTATATCAAAAATAAAAAGCATCAGAGGAGCAGAATGCAATTCAGACCACTACCTAGTAAGAGTGACATGCATGAGAAACTGGGGTGCGACCGGGAAGGGAAAAAGGAAAAGAACGGAAGATACGAGAAAATACAATTCGACCCTATTGAAAAGTGAAGAAGTAAAAGATAAATATAAAGAGAAAATAGAAATAGAACTGGCAACACGCGCACAAGAAATGGAAATCGAAGAAAGATGGGAGAAAGTAAAAACATCAGTAATGAAGGCAAATGATGCAGTTCTAAACAGTACAATGAGAAAAGGAAAAGTAAATGACTGGCATGATGAAGAATGTGAAAAAGCAGCTGAAGCAGTTAGGAGAGCTAGACAAATAAAGCTATTAAAAGAGAATGAGAATAACAGAAATGTGTATAGGGACGCAAGAAGGGAAATGAAAAGACAACGTAGGAGAAAGAAGAGAATATCGAAAGAAGATAAGCTAAAGGAAATTGAAGAAAAATTTCAAACTAAAGAAATAAGGTCATTTTACCAATAGGTTAAAAGAATGGACAAAGTATATCAGAGTCGAAGCATCTATATTAAGAATGAAGAAGGATTACTAATAAGTGAAACAGCGCAGGTGTAGAAAGATGGAAAAATTATTTCGAAGAGCTATTAAAATGTTGAAGAGGACCAGATGGACATAATACAGAACATGGAAGAAAACGATACGATAGTGGGGACGCCAACAAAACAAGAGGTGATGAATATAATCAGCCAACTTAAAAACCACAAAAGTCCAGGAGCGACAGAAATAACATCTGAAATGTTAAAAGCAGGAGGAGAACAACTGTACGAGCAACTATATTGGCTCCTGAAAAAGATATGGGAAGAGGAAAAAATGCCAAATGACTGGATGCTGGCTAGAATCTGCCCCATACATAAAAAAGGAGATAAATAAACATGTGAAAATTATAGGGGAATAGCACTCCTAGAGACAGGGTATAAGATAATAGCACAATGCATACGTGGAAGACTTAACGAATACATGGAGGATACTGTGGGAGAGTACCAGGCAGGCTTTCGATCCAACCGTTCGGTAACAGACCAGATTTTCACGCTAAAAGAATTACAAGCAAATTGCTATGAGTACAAAACCACCCTGTATGCGCTGTTCGTAGATTTCAAGCAGGCATATGATCGTATAAATAGAAAAGAAATGTACCGTGCTCTGAAACAATTACAAATCCCCAAAAAATTGATTAGCTTGATTGAAATGACGTTGGCAAAAACGAAAAGCGAAGTAGTGTGGAAAGACATCTCAGAGGACTTTGAAACCAAACAAGGACTCAGGCAGGGTGACCCGATGTCAATCACGTTGTTCAATCTTGTTCTTGAAGTAATAATGAGAAATTGCAACATAAGAATGGAAGAAACCATATTTAAAAATGATCATCAATGTATTGCTTTTGCGGATGATCTAACAATATTAGCAAAATCAAAGAAAGAATTGAAAAGAATTGTGAAAAAGATAGAAAAAGAAGCAAATAGGTTTGGCCTAAAGATAAATGAAAAGAAAACTAAATACATGATAATGGGTGATACGCAGCAAGACAATGAAGAGTTTATAAAAATACAAGGGGAGAAAGATTACATATACAGTTGACAGAGTGGAAGATTTTACTTACCTTGGTGTGAAAGTAATGGAAAATGGATATGAGGATAAAGAAATAGAATCCAGAATTACAAAAGGCAACCAGAAATACGGAATGCTGAGATCCTTAATGAAGTATAAGTTTGTTTCAAGAAAAAAAAAGAAAGAATTTACAAGACAATGATTAGAGCTACGGTTTTATATGGAGCTGAATTATGGGTTTTAAGAAAAGCATATGGGATGTAAGGGATAGTGATGCGCAACGTATAGCCTCTCCTATCCAAATGTCAACCTCACCTGCCCGTGTAATGGTCTTGATACTGACCTTTCGGTGCATCCTGCCAGATAACAAACGAGGCTCTGACGTCCGAGCGATTGCCGGTATAAGCAATCCCCCCACTTACTGGCCAACGGCTTCGGGCGGATGAGCTGATAAGTGGAAGGGCACCTTTTTGTCCTGAGATTGATAAATCGGTCTCGAAGGCGGATGAACCTAATAACAACGTAACGGTCAACGGCATAAAGATGCAGAAGGCAACGGGGAACCACTGCATTAAAGACTCGGAGAGTACCCCTAGTACAATTAGCATGACTACGACAAATCATAGAAACGATATTACTGATCATGGAACTCGGATACCAAGATCCGGCAGAGAAGGACAATCACAAGACGGCAAGGCCTTCTCGGTCGCCAGCAGAAGAAATCCTTGCCAATATAGTGTAAAGATAAACCTCACGATCTGCACATGGAACGTTAAAACATTATACGAGGCAGGTAAGACTCATAATGCAATCAAGGAGATGGATAGACTATCAGTAGACATAATGGGAATAAGTGAAATGAGATGGACGAACTCTGGGCAATGTAAAATTAATGATCATCACATATATTATTCAGGTAACCCTAATGGAAGACACGAAAATGGGGTAGGTATAATCTTAAATCAAGAAACTGCCAGACATGTTAAAAATTTTGTACCTATATCGGAAAGAATACTCCTCCTTCAACTTAATACCTACCCAATTACAACTAACATTATCCAGGTATATGCCCCTACAGCTGACAAACCGGACGAGATAATTGAAGCATTTTATAATGAACTATCCAACACCTTAAAATGCCTCCCCAAAAAGGATTTAACTTTGATTATGGGTGATCTAAATGCTAAGATTGGTAGGGGACAATCGGGAGAATTCATAGGGCAATTTGGACTTGGAGAAAGAAATGAGCGAGGAGACCGACTGGGTGAATTTGTGGCAGAAGAAGAGTTTGTGATTACTAACACTTACTTCAAACTCCCTTACAGAAGATTATATACATGGAAATCACCTCAAGACACTCCAGGCCGCATAGTGAGAAATCAAATAGATTACATCATGATTAATAAAAGATTCCGTAACAGCATAACATCAGTCAAGACATACCCAGGAGCTGATATCAAGTCAGACCATAACCCACTGATTGGCAAAATTAAGCTCAGGCTAAAGAAGGTTAGACGTAGTGTCAATCCAAAATTCGACATAAGGCTATTAAAAGACCAAAACACAGAACAGAGTGTAAAACGGTATATACAGAACAACTTGAATACCGTTATTCAATCGGATGTAATGGACCAGGAGATAGAAAAGTTGCATAAAGTTTCACAAGACATACGTGAGAAATTCCTCAAACCACCAAAAATAAAGAAGAAATCGTGGATGACAAACGAGATTTTAGATATGATGGAAGAGAGGCGAAAGTCCAAAGATCAGGACATGTCATTATACAAAAGAATAGATAAAGATATCAAAAAAGCAATTAGAATAGCTAAGGATACACGACTAAGAGAACAGTGTGCGGAAATCCAGCAATTGCAACATAAACACGATTCATTCAATATGCACAAAAAAGTTAAAGAAGCTGCAGGCTTATACAAACCTAGAAGAGTTGGGTGTTTGGCAGATAACCAAGGCAAACCACTGTTAAGTGTGGAAGAAAAACTAGACACGTGGAAGAAATATGTGGAAGTAACTTTTGCAGATGAAAGGCAGAATACCATTGAAGACATTGAATGCCAAACAGGACCCCCGATTACCATTGAAGAAGTCACGTCAGCTATTAAAACAACTAAAGATGGTAAAGCTGTAGGGCCTGACCAGTTTTATGTAGAATTCCTAAAACTTATGGATGAACAAGGAATAAAATGGATAACAACCGTATTCAACAAAATATACGTAACTGGAAAAATACCCCAAAGCTGGTTAAAGTCGACCTTCGTAACTTTACCCAAAAAAGTAAATGCCAAAACATGTGAAGACTACAGAACAATTAGCCTAATGAGCCACTTACTCAAAACGTTTCTGAAGGTGATACATGGCAGAATATATAAAAAATGCGAACAACAGATATCATGGACGCAGTTTGGATTCCGCGATGCCTTAGGCACCCGAGAGGCTCTATTCGCTGTCCAAGTGCTTATGCAAAGATGCAGGGATGTTGACTGTGAAGTGTATATTTGTTTTATCGACTACAAAAAGGCGTTTGATAGAGTAAAACATGATAAACTCATAAACATCTTGAAAGAAGCGGGAGTAGATGATAGAGACTTGAGAATCATATATAATTTGTATTACAACCAAACTGCCAATATTAAAGTGGAAGACCAATTAACAGAGGCAGTCTCCATAGATAGAGGAGTGAGGCAAGGATGCATCCTGTCCCCGGTGCTGTTTAATATATACTCTGAATGTATCTTCGAGCAAGCGCTGGGAGAACTACAGGAAGGCGTATTAGTCAACGGAGTGCGTCTGAACAACATTAGATATGCCGACGACGCTGTAGTTTTTGCAGACAGTCTAGATGGTTTGCAAAGAATAATGTCGCGCATATCAGATATAAGTAGAGAATACGGACTTGATCTCAATACGAAAAAAACAAAGTATATGGTAGTCAGTAAGCGCGAAATATTAAATACACAGCTTTTGGTTAACCAACAACTAATTGACAGGGTCGACAGCTACGCATACCTTGGTACCAACATAAACAGCCAGTGGGACCACTCAAGTGAAATAAAACAACGCATAGGAAAAGCGAGATCAGCGTTCATAATGATGAAGTCTCTTTTCAGAAGCCACGATTTACCTCTTGCTACCAAAATCTCTATCATCAGATGCTATGTATTTTCTACGTTATTATACGGAGTAGAGGCCTGGACACTTTCCGAGGCTTCTTTGAGAAAACTCGAGGCATTTGAGATGTGGTGTTACAGGCGCATTTTGAGAATTTCGTGGGTGGATCGTGTGACTAATATTGAGGTTCTACGTAGAATAGGCAAGGAATGCGAGATTATTAACATAATCAAAGAGCGCAAACTAGAATATCTTGGCCATGTTATGAGGAATGAACAGAGATATGGCTTGTTGCAACTCATTCTTCAAGGCAAGGTATTTGGAAAGAGAGGACCAGGGAGAAGAAGAATATCTTGGCTTCAAAACCTGAGAAAGTGGTTTAATACATCGACAACCGGACTATTCAGAATAGCAGCAAGCAAAGTTAGGATAGCCATGCTGGTCGCCAACATCCGGAACGGATAGGCACCTTAAGAAGAAGAAGAAGAAAAGCAGATGAAGAAAGATTAGAAAGATGGGAGAGCAAAATTCTCCGATCAATTTACGGAGGCATAAATACACAAATGGGATGGAGAAGAAGGACAAATAAAGAGTAGGAAGAGCTGTATACGGAACCAAAAATCACCGCAATAATAAAGGCGTATATAATAAGATGGCTGGGATATGTGCAAAGATTGGAAAACCATAGAATGACCAGGATGATATTGAACAGGAAACCAGTAGGGAAAAAAAGGAAAGGAAGACCCCGTAAAAGATGGTTTGACAGCGTCCAAGCAGATTTACGAGAATTAAAAATAGATAACTGGAGAAACAAGGTATTAGACAGAAGAGAATGGAGAGGAGTGGTAAGAAGAGCGCAAGAGAAATTGTAACAGAACAATGTGCCATGAATTGTAAAATGAGAGCTATATATGTATATATTTATATAATGTATTTTTTAATAGACAAATTAATATTGTATATTTTAGATATGTATAGTAAAAAAATGTAATTGTGTTTTTCACGCCCAGGGCTGAGCAAAATAAATAAATAATAGCAACTTCACTGTCCAATGAATCATATATGATTCAAAGAACGTGTTTATAACCCTAATCCGTAGGTCCATGAATCAAAATGTGATTCAAGAGTAGGTCTAAATTTGTAGGCATTTTTAAACAAGAACGTGATAATGATTATCATAAGCGTGTGTTGTAAGTAATAATAATCATCAACTTTGAAGTGTGAAAAAAAATTGGTAAAATATTACATAGTACTCTTAGTTTTATATTATATTTATTATACCTACCAGTGCAGTGGGGTAAAATAACAATACAAAAATGTTTATTAGGTAGGTATATTATAAAACAATTGCCTTTTATATAGAAATAAGAATACAAAACAATTTATGAAGCATATTATGAAATAATTCTTCTTCTTCTTTGACATACCCACTCTTGCACCGAGCATACGCTCACACCCTCTTCATTCGTCTTCCTCTTGCACCGAGCCGTATACTTTTCTCAGTATCTTTCTTTCCATCGCATTATAAGTCAATTTTGGTCTAAATGACTGTGTGCTTTCTTTTATTCTTTTATAAAATTTTCTGCTTTCGTGTTGTTCTTCTGCATACTCTCGTTGTATTCTCATGCTTGTATTCTCGTTTCGTTATAAATTTTCCTGCTATTTCTTGTTTTCTTTGAAGCTGGTTAAGCCTAGCTTGCCTTTTTTCCTCTACTGCAGTTCTGCTTTCATCATCATATCATTTCACATTTTTTTTGCCTTTTGGCTTTTCCGACAGTTTCCTCTTCAGATTCTGTTATTATTTTGATTACAAAGCACATTTAATGTATGATACAATTTGCTTTTATAATATGATCCAATGAAGATGAACGTATAATTTGTTTACCGGCACGTCTGTGAATCATATGTGATCATTCAATTGTTTTTAGAAAAACGATGATTTGACTTTTGGATATATTTAGGGATAATAAAAATCAATATTTACTGCAGTTACATATTTAACTTTTAACTACACGTGCTGGCGTACTTTGTACGCCAGATATAAGAATTCTACTGGAAATATATTTAAAAATTTAATTTTTGACCTTGCTTATTTTTCTAACCTATCACTGGAATGTGCTTTACAATTTGGTTTTAGTTTCGTTATAATCGGCGTTCTGGAAAGATCGTAATTTACATTTTATTATTTGTTGTTTCCGGTGGTGGACAATATACCCCAGGATTATATTACTATAAGTCGTAATATAAGTACATATTTTAATTGTTTTTTAGTCATTATGGCAAAAAATATATTTTTCTTTGTAAACAATACTTTTTCTCCTGTAAAAAATCACATTTAAAAAAATTTTTTATTAGTAATTTTATTTATCATGGAATCCAGTTATTCCATGATTCCAGTTATAAATCCCAATTGGCTTACTGAAAAGGAACTCAAGTATTCACTAATTCCGAATAAGGTTTATAACAAACAACTAAGTGTATTTTTTCAAAAAAAATTAAACAAATCCGCTGTTTTTAAGTGTATTTTCTTGTGGCGTACAAAGTACGCCACGCGTGTAGTTATGTTATAACTTGATGCGCGGGTAGTTAAAGGTTAATATTAAAATATCATTGGACGTGGGAGACTCTGTGTATGTATTAGCATTTGGACAGTGAAGTTGCTAGGTTTGTACAGCAGATACGAAAGTATTTTTGCAAGATAATTTATTCAAGAGTGCTTGTAAGCAAATTCCGATGTTTTGAAACTATTGTCCATATTCAAATATTCAATCATTTAGTATCTACTGTTAACACAAAATGTATTATGTCTCAACGATGTCATCTACGAGTAAACTAACTAAGAGAGTCTGTGCAGTGGTTGGTGATCTATCTCTTAGGTGGCGTTCATACTCGGACGATAAAAGATAAGCGATATATAGTAAACGATACGCGATAGGCGATACGCTCAAACAAATACTTAAAATCTAAATAGAGACGATAAAAAAAGGTTCACTTCCGCGCGATTGTACCGGGTGTCCCAATAAGAATGGCTCTCGGCCATATCTCAGGAACCTTTTATAGCACAGCTTCGAGAAAAAAATATTTATAACAAAAGTTTCCTCAGGAAAAGCCTGGAAATTATTTTCATAATTGTAGGTTCACCGCTAGAGGGCGTAATTGAATATCAAAAATTAAAAAATCAAAATTTTACAAAATTTGCCTACTGAAAGGGCACTGGAAATCCGATCATCATATTCTTCATAAAATTCTGCGCATATTTGATTTCACAAGTTTAAGTCTACGTTTGCAAATAACAGGTGGGGGTGAGTGGGAACCTTGTTATGAAAAAATATCTGTAAGTCCGGTTCTGCTAAATCGTATTTTGCAATCTTGGTCTTGTTGAAAATAGCTCTTTTTCGTCAATGTAAGAGTTATAATTTCGAAACAGCCTATTAAGTAATATGCCAGCTAGGAGGCGTTATTTAATTATTTTCAGAAATCTAGTTTTCTTTGGAAAATATTAAATACAAGTATGCATTTTAAATACTGTATTACAAAATTAGATCAAATTAGCAATAGAATAGCGAAAACCGCATGTCAAAACCTTTTTTCTATCTCGAGATATCTTAAGAAACGTTTAAATTTTAAACCTAACCGTTACTGTCACCGGTAAACGAAGTTAAGGAAAGGTAGTGTGCTGCGGAAAAAACAAAGAAACATTTTCCAGATCTCAACGTATATAATTAATTAAAACAACAACAACAAGACAAACAACACTATAAAATATAACAATGGAATAAAAACAACTACTTAGTGACGAATTAAATGTTTAAAATATTGCCCATCATTTTTGATTCAAGCATTTACTCTTTCAAGAGTAGATTGAACAGCAGTCTTAATTTCTGCTCTCGAAATGCTTTGAATGGGGTTTCGTATTCTCTGGATCATTTTTGCTCGAGTAGACCTAGCTTCAAAAACAAGGTCTTTAATCCGTCCCCATACCTAAATAAAAGTGAAATACCAAACCGTCCCCACACCAAACAGTTAAATCTGGTGATAGTCAGATAATTGGATCCTTTCTTTTCGATAATGCTATTATTGGTGAACGCTATCTAATTTTTTTAAGGAATGAATTGCCTCTTCTTCTGGAAGATGTACCGCTAGCAGTTTGTAGGTCCATGTTGTTTGAGCACGTAGTAATCCATGTAGTAAGAGATTATTTAGATGAGTCATTCGCTGATAGATGGATAGGACGTGGAAGCCTATTTTTTGGCTAGCCAGATCACCAGATTTAACTGTCTTAGACTTTTATTTATAGGGACGGATTAAAGACCTTGTTTTTGCCGCTAGGCCCACTACTCGAGAAAACATGATCCAGAGAGTAGGAAATGATATGCAAAGCATTGTGAGAGCAGAAATTGAGACTGCTGTTCAATATACTCTTAAAGAGTAAATACTTAGGGGAGGGAAGGGCAAAGTGAAATAGTGGGGTAAAGCGAAATAGCTCGTTTTCAAATTCTTCCGCAAACGGAGCCATCACTGTTTAAAATCCAATCAATGTTGAGAAGTAGTACGTGCTTATCGACCATTTTGTAGCGGTCTTCTGTCGATGTTATTGAAAATATCACTGTATATACATTTTTGGACGACTATTTGTAAAAAAACAGGTGAGTGTAATTGCGAATTCTTCTATCTTATTTAACTAAACATATTTTTGAAAGCAACACACAAAAGCAATCATACTTAACTACCTTTTAGATAAAATATAGATTGTTAGGTTAGGGTTAAAAATTTTTACTGGACAAGTTTGCTTTTAAATCCATTTGGGCCAATGTGAAATGTTAATAGATGGGGCAAAGTGAAATATCGTTTCACTTCGCCCCACTTGTAATTATACTTGTCTGCTACCATTAAAAAAGAATACCTATGTGTATTTCCAGGTGTAAAATGCGAAATTAAAAAAAAAACGACTGAACAACAATAGTCTGTGGAGCCAATACCATCTGGAATCAAATCTTTGCGAACGGGGGACTTTGCTACAATCAAGCTGCCCTGCAACACGGAATTTCTGTTGCTACGTTAAATTGGCGGATTAAATGCGGAAAAAAATGAGGAAGAAGCGCCAAGTAAGAAGCTAGGCCGATTTCAAACCGTACTTTAGACTATTTAACCAACCATGCGGGGCAAAATGAAAAAAAGACAATGGCTTACAAACCCACGCATAACAAAAAATTTATTAACTTAATTTAATTTATATTTCGACATAATAATTTTAAACTATAATATAAAATGTGTTTTTTACAAAATTTCATTTTGAAAATTGTAAAATTTATTTAATTTCAAAGCTTAGCTATTCCACTTTACCCTACTCTCCCCTACATCGAAAATTATGGCCCATAATTTGAACAATTAAGACGTCACTAAGTAGTTGTTTTCATTTCTTTGTTATATTTTACAGTGTTGTTTGTCCTATTGTTGCTTTATTAATACACGTTGACATCTAAAAAATGTTTTTTTGTTTTTTCCACAGCACACTACCTTTCCTTAACTTCGTTTACTGGTGACAGTAACAGTTATGTTTAAAATTTATACGTTTGTTAAGATATCTCGGGATAAAAAGAAGGTATCGACATGCGGTTTTCGCTATTCTGTTGCTAATTTGATCTAATTTTGTAATACAGGACTAAAAATGAATACTTGTATTTAATATTTTCCAAAGAAAATTAGATTTTTGAAAATAATTAAATAACGCCTCCTAGCTGGCATATTACTTAATGGGCTGTTTCGAAATTATATCTCTTACATTGACGAAAAAGAGCTGTTTTCAACAACGCCAAGTTTGCAAAATTCGATTTAGCAGAACCGGACGTACAGCCATTTTTCATAACAAGGTTCCCACTCACCCCCACCTCTTATTTGAAAAGGTAGAATTAAACTTGTGAAATCAAATATGCGCAGAATTTTATTAAGAATACGATGATCGAATTTCCAGTACCCTTTCGTTAGGCAAATTTTGTAAAATTTTGATTTTTTAATTTTTGATATTCAATTACGCCCTCTAGCGTTGGACCTACAATTATAAAAATAATTTCCAGGCTTTTCCCGAGGTAACTTTGTTATAAATGTTTTTTTCTCAAAGTTGTACTATAAACGGTTCCTGAGATATGGCCGAGAGTCATTCTTATTTTGACACCCAGTGCAACATATCGCAAGTGATATCGCATACGATATTTCAAACTGTTAACATGTCGGGAAGAAAAGAAGACAGTTCTGTAATACGTTTTATTAATTTAGTGAAAGCTCAGCAGAGCAGCTTGAACTATTTCCTTCCTGCTTACAGTGAGACAGATCACTACGTAAAGGGAAATTGCATCAGAAATAAAAGATACAGGTCTTTGAACTTTAATAATAATTCGTGTTGATACTGCTCTCTGGAAACAACAGATGGGCTATGGTCCGCATTGAAAAGATTATAAGGATGATTATAAGGATTATTTTAGAACATTGAAGAACCTTCAAAATGCCGATTTTTGAAGGTTAAAAAGTTAATTTGTTGCTACGCAAACTGCAAAATAAGTGAAAATCGTTATTTGTTAATAACTTTTATTAAAACTAATTTAGAACTTTAGTGTTTCACCCAAAGTTGTGTATTGGGGTACTTAACAAACCCTCAAAATTTGAGACCGATCCATTAATTAGTTTAAAAGTTTTTCTATTTGTTTATCCTAGACCTTTATTTTGCAATAACATAAGACAGAAAATAATGAAGATTAGGCAATTCTGCGTATAGTCTAAGAGCTAGAGGCGAGAAATCATCGTCATAAGTAATATGGAGTTTGGCATGTGAAATGTGTCTATTGTATGTTGATAATTGTGACCCTTTTCAGACTGACACCTCAGTGGATACAGGGAGTAGCAATAAGGGATGAAAGGGGAAAGTTAACGCAGTCATTAAAGGTTTTCACCTCCTATTTTGTTAAACCTCCATCGATTTACATGAAAATTGGTGAGTAGTTAGAGCATACCTCAAGAAATAAAACTGATATGGTGCCAACATGCGCTTTTACCATGGGGGTGGATGCCACCCCTTCTTAGAGGTGAAAACTATTTTATTAAAAATAACCCCACTAATCGATAGAGGGACAAATTTTAAGCAAAATTTATTACCCCTAATTATTAAAATAAATCAATACTTTTTGAGTTATTAAAGATCAAAGATTTGAATTTTTCGTGAAATAAATGCATGATGTAAAGCGGTTTTTCGTAAATAATTCAAAAACTGTAAGTTTTATCAAAATAGTTATAATTACCAAAATTGAAGATAATAAAAAATAAAAGAGATTTCTTATTCGAAAAACCTTTGAGAATTAATAAAAAGTGAGTTATAGGTGATGGAATGTATATTTTTTTTCGGCTAGTACCCACATATATGTATTCAAGCTTAAATAACGGGAAAACGGTGCATTTTATAAAATATATTTACTGAACACTTGTCAAAGTACTTAGAAATATGTATCAAATGAGCTCCCGGAAAAGTTGATACCATTAAACATTATGCTACAAACATTTTTCAAAGTTTAGGCTCCAAAAATTTGGAGCTTAATTATTATATTATTTATATAAGTTTTTAAAATTGTTTTAAGACATTTATATCAAAATATAGCAAAAATGTGTTTGAATATTATGTCAAATGTGCCCATTATTGGACACCCTCAGTTTCTGTACATATTCAGTTTATACAGGGGCGGTTCTAGACCAAAAAAAGTGGGGGGCAAGGGAACACAACCGGTGAATAAACAAGATAACGTGCCTTTTTAACGAAAATTATAGTACAAAAGTACAGTAAAAACTGTAGGGGGGCAGCTGCTGCCTGGCTAGAACCGCCACTAATTTTATATCGATAGAAAAAATTCAATTAAATATCGAAATAATATAAAAATAATATTTTAGTAACATACATATTATTTCAAAAATATATTACTTCATATAAACTGTAAAAGAATTGAAATATCAAATAAATAAATATTACTTATTAATTTTAATGTAAGTAATGTTAAATGGCAGGTTACAAATTTTTGGTGCTGTCTACCCAATGATTTATGTATGATGTATATTATATTGTATAATATACAGTGTGTCTACTTAAGTTGGACACATATATTACGGGACACACAAATAAAGTTATAATTCATAAAAAGTTCTGCATCGTCTAAAACCTACGATTCAATCATAAGATAGCTAATTTTATCTATATTATAGGAAGTATTTTAAAAAATATGAATTTCGCTCAAGATTAAAGTACCTTTTTTTTCACACTGTTGTAAATTATTGTTACTACGAAAAATTGTTTGGAAGTAAAAACTGTGTTCTAATATATGCAGTAGTTGTTATTATTATAATTAAATAATTAATAATTATTATAATAATGTAACTATTATCTACATTCTTCTAATAAAAAGAAAATATTTAACTTTTTTCTCAAATTAGAGATACCTACCAATCATCATTTTCATTTATAACTCTTTTATTATTAATTTTACGAACAAAAATTATTCTTCATAAAAAGATCTGCACGGTCTAAAATCCAAGATGCAATCATAAACATAAGATTATATAAAATTGTACCGATTTTAGTCGATGTGTAAAAAATGTGAATTTCGCTCAAGAAATTCGCTCAGTAAAGTGCCTTTATAGCTCACAATATTTAAATAGTAGGATATAATTGCACATTAAACATAATTTTTAATTCTAAACAACTTTTCATAATAGCAATTTTCCATATTAGGAATTTAAATACATAAAAAACAAAGTTTTCGTTATAATAATGCTCGCATTTTTAACTTGTTATATTTAAATTGTAATAAAACGAACTTGATAATAAATTATAATAATAACTTCATTCCCGAAATTCCTTTAAAAATTATTCTGTTAACAAATTTCAAAATAAATATATAAATAGCGTGTTTTAATTTTCACTTTTTCCTAAAAACTCGAAAGGGTTCTCTTATTTCCATCATCACTTGCTTAGCTTTGATGTTATAAACTTTATCTGGAGCTCACTTGATAGGTATTCTTGAGTACTTTGACAAGTGTTCAGTAAATATATTTTATAAAATGCACCGTTTTCCCGTTATTTGAGCTTGAATACTTAGATTTGGGTACTAGCCCAAAAAAATATACATTCCATCACCTATAACTCACTTTTTATTAATTCTCAAAGGTTTTTCGAATAATAAATCTCGTTTATTTTTTATTATCTTCAATTTTGGTAATTATAACTATTTTGATAAAACTTACAGTTTTTGAATTATTCACGAAAAACCGCTTTACATCATGCATTTATGTCACGAAAAATTCAAATCTTTGATCTTTAATAACTCAAAAAGTATTGATTTATTTTAATAATTAGAAGTAACAAATTTTGCTTAAAATTTGTCCCTCTATCGATTAATGGGGTTATTTTTAATAAAATAGTTTTCACCCCCGAGAAGGGGTGGCATCCACCCTCAGGGTAAAAGCGCACGTTGGCACCATATCAGTTTTGTTTCTTGAGTTATGCTCTAACTACTCACCAATTTTCATGCAAATCGATGGATGTTTAACAAAATAGAAAGTGAAAACATTTAATGAATGCACCAACTTTCCCCTTTCATCCCTTATTGCTACTTCCTGTATCCACTGAGGTGTCAGCCTGAAAGGGGTCATAGTTATCAACATACAATAGACACATTTCACATGCCAAACTCCATATTACTTATGACGATGATTTCTCGCCTCTAGCTCTCCGTCTAGTATGTCAAATGAAAGTAGAAAAGTGATACTATCAAAATGTACTGAAAAAAAGGTAAAAAAATTATCTAATATGTATAGTCAAAAATACTAATACAAAATTTTTCAAATTTTCTAGTTTATAAACATTTAGAACAACTTTAAAAATATTGTCCGTAGAAAATAGTATATTGTACAACAAGAGAGAAAAAAGACATATTTCTCACGAGCGTAGAAGTTTGTTGGCACGAGCCGAGGTACGAGGCGAGTGCCGCAAATCAAGCGAGGGAGAAATATGTCGTTTTCTCACATGTTGTACACTGTACTTTTTCTATGGATGCATTTTTGCAAAGAGTTCAAACTTCAAAATTAAATAATTTAGGTGCTTTTATGTAGATTATATGCCAAAATTGAAATAAAATACATATTATACAAATATTAGGTATTTAATATTCTTAATATTTATACTTATACTCTTATTTATTTAAAATTATAGTCACCACTTATATTTGAACAGTTTTGAAAGGTAAATCCTGGTAAGTTTTGATTTGACACATTTTATTTGACAAACATATTTGTGTTTGTATTGTGCATGTTACCATGGAAACCGCGATTCTACGTATGGAACCCGTGAGAAAAAATATTTCTCACTGCAATGACCGACTTTTCTCACAGCCTGAGAAATTGTTCGTTTTGAATGTATGTAAGTAGTGAGAGAAGTTGCACATTGTATAGCATCCATAGAAAAAATCATTTTTCCACCTACCTCTACCGAAAGTATACTTTTCCGGACCTGATTGTAGGGAGCAAAGTTGTACTTTTCCTCCCTAGGGAGGAAAATATTTTTCCTCCCTAGGGAGGAAAAGTAAAAGTGACGGCATGGTATTTCATTCATAAAATATAACTTATTGACGCCCTGTACAATATCTATTTTCTATTACGTAAGTATCTATACATTTTAACGTTTATTTAAAAACACTCTTTATTTTGCAGAATGGTAAAAAACAATAAATTGTTATTCTGATTTAACAATGTTTACATTAATAATTTGACTTGTATTTGACAGTTGACAGTTATATTGTACCTACTTGTTAGTTTTAGTTCTAATAAATTTTGTTGGTTAGTTACATAAATAAATTAAGTAAAAATGAAAAAATGACTTGTTATTTGAGGAAGGTGGAAAAACCATATGTATAACATGGGAGTAAAGTGCCTTTTCCTCCCTTGAATGATTACTGCCCTTCGCTATGCGTCGGGCAGTAAACTTCATTCTCGGGAGGAAAAGTAGCACTTTCCTCCCTTGTTATACAAATAGCTATTACCTATTCGAAAAGTTGGTATTTTACACGAATTTTTAAAAATGTTGTTCAGTTGGTGACTGGTAGTGGTAAGTGAAGGGGGAGCTGGGGGGAGCCGACAAATGCACGAGTTCAAAAACTAAAAAAGGCAACTTAAAACTACTATCATTTTCTATATCTCAGAATCTACTGAATATATTTTGATCTTTCTTTTTTTAATTTGTATGTAATTTTTCTGTACATTACAAATATGTAATTTGTCTATTTGAAATTTGACATTTATTAATTAATAAACAATCTAATTTGTTTAAACAATTTTTGAAATTTTTTTTTCAAAAATCCATGTGTTTAATTAGACTATCATTATTAATCATAGAAAAAGTTAAGGTATACTTTAATAAATAAATTATATTCAATAAATAATTATCTAATAAAAATAATTTCTTTATTAAAGTGAACTTTAACTTTTTGTATGATCATTAATGATACTATGATTTAAAAAATAGATTTTTGTAAAAAAATATTTTTTCAAGAATTGTTTAAGCAAATTAGATTGATTATTAATTAATAAATTTATAAACAAATTGCATATTTGTAATGTACGTAGAAATTACATACAAATTAAAAAAAAGAATGTGTGTGTACTTTGTACGCACGTAAGAAGTTATACTTCTATTATATGATTTAAACGAAATTAATATACTTTTTATTTATATTTTGTTTAAATATTAAACTTAAATTATACTTACTACTTCTCAAACATTTTTATTAGAACAGTGCCAAAAATTAAAATAATAAAAGAATAAAACACACACAAACACATTAAACAAGCCACAAATGATGTCTGAACATTAATTGTCGAAAATTTTTTTAACTAAATACGTATTTTCTGAAAATACAATTATATAATAAATATACTTACAATCATAAAATGTATTAAAAAACAAAAAAGAAAGTTTCTATTGGGACTCGAACCAGCGCTGATAAGAGCGGTTGGTATTGGAATTCATTCGCCTTTTCCGCTTAGCCACGGACACTATGTGTCATTATTTACGAAGATCGACTAACTAAACGGATTAAACTTGTGATATTTTGAAAATTGATCAAATTATTTTAATTTTGAATTGAAATGATTTAGAATTGAAAAAATACAACAAAGCATAGAGTAAAAAAACAATATATTAGGTGAATATTGATAGAAATTTTGATGGTAATCAAATTATATAAATAAAAGTATTACATACTATGTATTTTGGCAGATCAAATAGGTAGGTTTATACCCATGATACATTAACAATTATTACGTACCTGTTGCTTTTAAAAACTAACTTTTTTAGCTAACTTTTAAAGCTATTTAAAAGTCACTACAATATTATAAACTTTTTTGTTTCTGTCCTCACAACAATAAAACTAATATATTATACATTTGTTTACCTTTACCTTTACCTCCAAACCACAGCTGCCATATCGGATAATTTTTGACATGCCATTTGAACATCCAATCAGAACAAAGTTATAATGCGCATCCGCCGGGCTGATAGGTTTTAACATATAAAAAAATCACCCTCTATCGCCGGTAAATCATTCGTATTTGAATCGTCGGTGTGTTAACACGTTTTGTTTTTTGTTCTGTTTAGCTGTCGACATACACGAGTGTGTTATTGTTATTTTGTTATTGTTATTGGAGTGAACGAAACTGTAAGTTTTGCACCAGCTTTGTTTAATTTATTTTATGTTTTGTTTATCAACGACCCAGTTAAATATTGCAAATTGACCTTGACCATAACTATGGCAAACTACCAATGTGAGAATTGTTTACATGAATTCCCCGAAAATGACAAATATAATAAGCTTCGTTGTTTTGGGGAATGTCAGCGAAATTTCTGTATGCACTGTTCTGGATACAACAAGACCATCACTAAAACTCTCCTGGATCCAAAAAATTCAAATCTAAGATTTTTCTGCAAACTATGTGATTCGCCTAGCCTCAGATATTTAAATGAAAAAATAACAAATCTATCAAAAAATCAGATACCTCATGAGAACTTTAATGCCTTAATTCAACTAACTAAAAAATTGACGGATAATTTGCCCGTTTTTATAGAGACATACGATTTATTAACAAAAAAAGATGGCAAATTGGATTACCTTACAAAAAAAATTGACGAGATCCAGAAATTAAATAGCCTAATGAATCCTGAACATCTTTTAAAATCGGTACGGCAAATGCAACAAGATATCTTCAATATATCGTCAGTTTTTTTCGGCTGTTCCGATGATACTATTAAGGTTCAAGTTGAAGACTCAAATTCATCCGAGATAAAATTGGGATTACAAAGGCTATCTGAAAACATCAGCGAAATATCTAATCAGATAAGTAATCTTTCCAGCAAACTACCTGCTATACAAACTGAAAAAGAGGTACCTAAAAAAAAGATAGTGTATGTCACTTCAAACACCCAAACTGAAGGCCCTCAACATTTCCAAACCTGTCCAGAAAGAAAGTCAAAAGTTTCAGAAGATAAGTGTCATTTTGTTGTTATCAGTAACTTAACAGGAGCATACACCCCTATACAAATAGTACACTACATTAAAGAGAGGCTAGGTATCAAGGATTATATTAGATGTTACGCTCTCCCTAAAGACGCCAACACAGCAACTGGTTCCTCATTCAAAATAGGCATAAAATCCAAACCATCTATCGACTTATTATTTAATAAGGAAATTTGGCCACCTGGTGTCAACATTAAATGGTCTATAGAATCACCACACTCTGAACCAAAGACTTCATCTGAAGAAAATATGAATCCGAAGTACATCAGAAGCCAAGTTAGCTTGGAAAACCCAATTACCATTCCAAGCAACAACAAAAATGAAGTTGAAGACACCAATATATTTACAGACAAGCAGGCCATCACAATTTGCAAATCTCAAGAGCCTTTCCGTTCCCATATCAATTTTGTTAAGAAAGATACTTTGGAACCATCCATAAATTTGGATCCTTTAACACCACCAAGAGTTAGACTAACTAATAACTCGAACAGTCGATATCTTCTTGCAAGATTAAGGGAACCAGACATCTTAAAGGCAATTAAACTACATCTTGCTTTTCTTCACGATCAGCCTGCTTCTGTATTTTATGACGGATATACCAACACCAGCGTGAAACTCTTTTTGGCTTCCGAAGGATTACCTACTAAGACTGAAGAACTACGAAAAGTTCTTCTAGAATTTAACCATGCCTATGGAATTGGTCCAGCTGAAGTGGAAGCTGATCTTGCCGCTTATAGGTCCTATCTAACTTCGGAACGAATTATACACCTACAAAAGTCAAGGGAATGTCACCGAAGTTATTATTCCACTGGATCTCCAAAGCGAAATTTTTAAACAACACGACGTGTTCTGAGGGACTAGAAACCTCAAATTATTTTAGTGATGACAACTTTGGCATGGTTCTGATTAATATTCGTTCTATAAGAAATAAAACTGATGAATTATTTTTGTTTCTGGAGGAATTAGGATTTCCTCCGATAGTTGCGGTTACAGAGCACTGGCTTGAAGTTAACGAGCCTTTTTTTGTAGAAAAATATACCACAATTGCCAGGTATGATCGTCCAAGTTCGGCTCATGGAGGCACCCTGATTCTCTCTAGAAATAATGATTTTTCTCTGGTAACAAAATATGACTTTTTGTTAAGTGAATCCTTCTTTGAGTTTTCCTTAGTTTATAATAAAAATCTTAATCTTTACATTATTTGCATTTATAGATCACCTGATTCTACCGTGGAACTATTTTTTCAGAACCTGCTAAATTTGTTAGATGACCTGCCTCATAAAAGCAGAAAAATTCTATGCGGTGATTTTAACATTAATTATGCTGCTGCTAGTGCTACCCAAGTGTCCCTGGCAAACATATTTGAATCGTATCGTCTCTCAATGCACGTTGATTCTCCTACAAGGATAACAAAAACTACATCTACCATAATCGATTATATTGTCTCAGATTTCTCACCCCTTGATGTCTGCTCTACAGTTATTAATGCGGGACTATCTGATCATGAAGCAGTGTATACGAAGTTTAACATCTTCAGCAAACCCTCCTCAAAAACCCGACGTTTAGGTAGGATTTTTTCCGCCCGGAATTTTCGTAAATTCCAAAATTTATGCTTAACTTCTGAGTGGCAATTTCCTTCTATAGACGTGGACTATAATTTCAGTGTTTTTCTAGATAAGCTTCTCCACATCTTCAATAAGGCATTTCCTTTAATTCCTATTAAGCCAAAACATCGGAAACCTTGGGTTACGAAAGGTATTCGCATATCAGCTAAGAATATGCGTTCACTACTATACATCAAGAAATTTACTACCAATGTTGCTGTCACTGAATATATCATGAAGTACAGGACAACATATCTAAAACTTGTCAGGTCAGCTAAAAAAGCCTATTATCAAAATCGTCTGAGAAGCTCTAAAAGTGTTGCAAAAGAGACTTGGTCTATAATAAACGATCTTCGAAATAAAACTCACACAGCTCAATCATTTTCCCTTCCAAATCCTGAAAGTCTAAACGACTACTTCGTTAATGTGAGTAAAAATATAACATCAACAATTTTGCCGCAACAAGATCCTATTTCCTATCTTCCTAATTCAAGACAGGTCTCGAATTCATTCTTTTTACGACCAGTCGATAACTCTGAACTTATCCAAACAATCAATTGTATCAAAAGCAAATCATCCTGTAGTACTGATGGACTATCTATAAAAATTTTCTCTAATCTCACAGAAAATGTGTTGGAAATCCTCCTCTCACTAATTAATGATTCCTTCGAAAAAGGTAAATTTCCAGAGTGCCTAAAGACAGCCATTATTATTCCTCTTCATAAGGGTGGCGAAAAATCTGATGCCTGCAACTATAGACCTATTGCCTTACTACCGGTACTCTCCAAAATTATTGAGAGACTCATTAAAACTCGACTTATGTCCTTTATCGTTGATAACAACATTTTATCACAAAATCAGTTCGGCTTTTTAACAAATAAATGTACCACTGATGCCATGTTTTCTGTACTACATGAGGTTTACCAAGCACTAAACAATAATCTTTATACTGCCACTGTTTTCTGCGACTATGCCAAAGCTTTTGATTGTGTAAATCACGACATCTTGATTACAAAACTAAATTTCTATGGAATTCGAGGTATTTCTTTGAATTGGTTCCAATCCTACTTGAATAATCGGAAACAACTAGTTAGAGCAAATGATACTGACTCTAGTCTCAAAAACATCGTCTCTGGAGTACCACAAGGTTCAGTATTGGGTCCTATACTGTTCCTTATCTTTATAAATGACATTACTAATTTAAAAATCAATGGGAAAATTTTTCTTTTTGCTGATGATACCAGTATCACTTGGAGCAACTCAACTATTGCATCTCTTCATGAAACTATAACTTCGGATCTACTGACGATAAAGACCTGGTCTGACTCTAATTTGCTCTCTTTTAACGTAAATAAAACAGTAGCATTATCCTATAAAGGAGCTCTTCAACCTTTGCCAATTCATAACAGCCAGATCAGTACCGTTGATTCTGTAAAATTTCTTGGTATTTTTTTAGACAGCAACCTCAAATGGTCCCTTCATATCGATTCGTTAAGTAAGAAACTCGCCTCAGCTTGCTATGCAATACGATCTGTCTCAAGGGAACTCAATTTAGCATCTTCTAAAATAACATATTTTTCGTTGTTCGAGTCTCATCTTCGATATGGTCTTCCTTTTTGGGGTTCTAGTACAGCTGCTCAATTTGATGTCATTTTTAGATTGCAAAAAAGAGCAATAAGATATTTGTTTGGCCTCAGAAGATCTACACATTGCAGAAGTTACTTCAGAGATCACGAAATTTTAACACTTCCATCTTTATATATTCTAGAAACGGTTTGTTTAATTCGTAAACACCTTCATGTCTTTCCATCTAGGCCCAATCATCTTTACTCCACCAGAAATTCAATCTTTGATATTTATTTACCGATTCCATCCACTGAGTTAGTAAAGAAATCTATATTATATTCCGCAAAGAAACTGTACAATCATCTTCCGTTACAACTTAAATCTGCAACATCTTTCCCTAAGTTCCGAAAAATGACAAAAGCCTATCTATCCAAAAGACCATATTATTCAATAGAAGAATTTCTTAATGAATAACTAAGAAAATTGGGTTCCATGCGCAGTAGCATAAACTTGTCAGTTCCTTATGTTGTACCTATTTTATTTTATTTGTTGTATGTTCAATTTGCAATTTATATATGTTTTGCAATAAATTGTTTTTGTCTTGGCTTTTATATCTTATACTGTACATTGTTGACGATTTATCTAATTTTAGTAAATTGTAGTTGTTATTTGTTATTTATATTATGTTTTTCTTTTGACTGTATGTAAGCTTTGTCCATAAAATTGTAAAAATTTTCAGTGGCAATAAAGCATATTTCTATTCTATTCTATTCTATTCTAAAGAAATCAGTAAGTAGTAGTCTAGTGCCGACCACTAGACTAGTAACACGCGTGCGAGCGGAGCGGAGCAGAGAAGCAGCGAAGAGAAGCCAACGAGTAGTGGGGATTGTTCGGCTGGGGACTTTTTAGTCCTACCTCGAATGTAAGCGAGGTAACAGTTGAGCGTTTTCACTCTCCGAGGCGAGAAGACGCGGACGACAAGAAGCCAGACGGTGAAAAGGTTGTTTTCGGCTAGCAGGAATTCTCATTCCATCACGAATGTAAGCGTGATAGCGAAACCGTAACACTTTTTCGCCTTAGGCAAGAAGGTGAGGCAAAAGCCGTTCGTCTGGATGTGGTGAAACTTAGGGAATTTCTATTGAGTTCTCTGAGACGCCACAGCTAAAGATCGGCTAGCGGAAAAAGAAATAGCGGGCTCGACGAGAGCCCGCTACGGGATATCTACTGTGCCTCCGTAAGGGAAGGGTGTAGTTTAAAACACTGCACCTCGACACTGCAGGGTGTAGCTTTTGAGAATCTACATTGATGCAGCCCCGGCCCCTAGGTCAGTAGATCGAGAAACTCAAGTGGAACCCGTACTCAGTTCTGTCTGGGTACGTGAACAACCGCGCTTGGTGCAGGGAGCCAACCCTGAAGTCGAGCTGGCGTCGGGCCAGTCGGCAGGCAGAAAAAAAGGCTTCATCCAAAATTAGGACCGTTCGCCCCCAACCCCAGACGATTGATCGAGCTAGGTCTCGATCACGCCCCCGATCCATGGCGCAATCCCCGCCAATCTATGAGGGCTCACGCAAAGTGGGCTCTAACCTGTTTCAGGAATTAAGTTCCGACACCGATGACTGCTCATCCATGGATGAAAATGAGTTCAAGAAACCTAGAAGCGAGAGGAAGAAGGAGAAATCCAAAAAGAAGAAAGAGGAGAAATCGAAGAACGACGCAGAAGCGAAGAAGGACGGAGAAAATCCAATAGCAGAGCCCATGGATGATGAGGCAGAGCAGGCAGTCCGAGGCACCACCAAACGAACGAAGCCGAAAGAGAGTGAAGCAGACGAAGACATGAAAGGGAAGGTACTCAAGACAAATGAGCAAGAAGAGATGAGGAAGATGCTAGAGGCGATGACGGCAGAGAGAGACCAACAAAGAGCCGAAAACGAGAAACTAAGGATCGTAATCCAAGAACAAAAGGAAGAGATGAAGAAAATGTCAGCCCAATTGAACAGTCTGGTAGAACAACAAATAAAGATGAACGGACTCTTACAACAGAATCTCCAACAGAAGCCAATCTCTGAAGTCGAGAAATCGCAGCCAATCCCTGAAGCCAAAAAGTCACCCGCAGACGAGAGACTAAGGAAAATCCGAGAGACACCAAAAAATAAAGAAGATTTCCCAAAACTGAAGACACCCATCTCAAAAGACGAGACGTCATCATGGGAAAACCAAGCAAGAAACGCCATGAGAGCTGCTTCACCCCCACCAGAAGAATCCTACAACCTACCCCGAGGAAAAGCCCCACCAATGCATCCATCTACGAGCACGGGTGGAGATACGCCTGCCGCACGGCATCCCAAGGATTCAGAGTCGAACCAAATGGAGACGAACCAACAAGAAGAAGCTGCCGCGTTACCTGAACAACAGGTAATCCGTCAACGAAAGTCGCCTGTAATTAAATTACAGAGCGTGAGCGAGACAGGGGCTATCCTCAGTATAGCCCAGAAACAAGGCGTAATCACGACAAATAAGATCTCCAGAAGCGGAAGGGAAACCCTCATCCAGGCGAAAAGCCCGGAAGATTATCGAAAGATGACCCACATTATTGAGGATTACGCAAAGAACATGACCCTAAAAGATCCCAAGAAGAGACTACAATGGATAGCCTTCCCATTCGAGGAAGAAGTAAAACCAAAAATGGTAATAAGAGGGCTACCAACGAATACCAAAGAGGAAGAGATCAAGAATGACATGGCAGATCAATATAACATTGACTGCCAAGCAGCAAAGAATATGTCAACAAGAGCCGGCCCAAGAAGACAGCTACCTATGTTCGTCATAACTCTGGATCAGGGGGGCGGCGAGGCGCATAACCAACCTGTGCCACATGAAGCTCGTGGTAGAGGATCTCCGAAAAGCGACAGGACCCACGCAGTGTTTCAACTGCCAAGGCTACCACCACGCCCAGAACGCGTGCCACAAGGACCCCAGGTGTGTCAAATGCGGTGAGGATCACCCCACTAAGATGTGCAAAAGGACCAAAGAAGTTAAAGCTACATGTGCCAACTGTAAAGGCAGCCATCCAGCCAGCTACAGAGGATGCCCTACGTGGGGAAGACCCCCACCAAGGAGGCCGCAACAACAACAACCACAGGCAAGAAGACCACAAGCCACCGGCACCACCTACGCCCAGGCCACGCAAAACAACCAACACCAAACAGCGATCCCTGATGAAGACTACATAGTCAGAATTGTGACTAGGGTAGTTAGAGAAGTTATACAAGGCACCAGGGAAGCGCAGAAGTAATGCTGACAGATAGGGGATATTTGAGGATAGGCTCCTGGAATCCGGGCGGTATATCAACGAACCAAAACATCATGGATGAAATCGCCAATAGATATGAGATGGACATCGTAGCAATCCAGGAAACCAAGCTAACAAACAACTTCAACCTAAAGTTCCCTGGGTACGATGTATATAGGAACGACCTCAATAGAAGATCAGGAGGAACGGCCATCCTAGTTAAGAAGGGAATCACTCACACCAGATTCACGACTCCACCACTAGTTAACATGGAGGCAACAACAGTCGAAGTGAAAATGAGGCAAGGCGCAGTCAGAATAACATCAGCCTACGTAAGACCGCAACACCCATTAATGGACGATGACCTAGACGCGTTCCTTAACATCGCTGAAACATCCATCATAATAGGAGACCTGAATGCAAGATCCCCCAACTGGAACGATAGAGCTACGAACAGAAATGGAAGACTACTAAATAGCTATATAGAAAATAATGAAGATACAGTGGCGATGGGCCCAGAAGAACCAACACACTTCCCAGGAAATGGACTTCCCACCCATATCGACATAGTTGTGGCCAAAAACCTAGGACTACAATCAGAACTAATCACGCTGGACGAAGGATCAACAGACCACAACCCCATTCTTCTAGAAATTGGAACATGGGAAGAGACAAACCCACCGAAAAGAACAAAAAAGAAAACAAAGTGGACGAATTATAAAAGATTAGTGAGTGAAAGAATAAACATAGTGCCAGTTATAAATAACCCAGAAGAAATAGAAGTAAAAGTCCTAGAGCTTGAAAACATCATCCAAGAGGCAATCAGAAACAGCACAACAGAGGAAGAAGTCGAGATCCACACGGGAAGGTTCAAAGACATACCACAAGAAACTCAAGGGCTGATAAGGGAAAAAAATAGGGCGAAAAAATAGCCAGAAGAACAAGAAATCGAGTAGACAAAACCTGGGCAAATACATTAAACAGAGAGGTCAAAACGGCCCTACAACTCCACCGCAGCAAAAAATGGGACAACTTTGTACAAGAGATGGAAGAACTAGACTCAAACATGAAAAACGTTTGGAAGCTCCAAAAAATGTTGAGAAGCGACAGAAAACCCATCCCCCCATTACATGGAAGAGTCGGCATGGTATACACCATAGAGGATAAAGTAGAGGCGATGAGGGCTACACTCGAAAGAGAATGCGACCTAAACTACCACCAAGACGAAGACGACGACTTCCTGGAAGAAGTCGAAGAACAAGAAGAAGGACCAGAAGACCCAGAGGACATCATTCCCCCAACATCACCGGAAGAAATCAACGAACACATCCGAAACAGTTCACCGAGGAAAGCACCTGGTCCAGACGAAATAACAAACAGAGCCCTAAAGTATTTGCCCAGAAAAGCTATAGTGTACTTCACAAACATAGTGAACGCGATACTAAGATTCAAGATATTCCCGAACAGGTGGAAAATGGCCCACGTCATTATGATCCCAAAACCTGGTAAGAACCACACATTCCCGCAGAACTACAGGCCAATCAGCTTACTTCCAGCGATCAGCAAGATAGTGGAAAGAATCATTCTAAGCAGACTGCAAGCGGAAACAAATAGACTAAACATTATCCCAGAAGCTCAATTCGGATTCAGAGCAGAGCACTCCAGTGAGCTACAAGTACTCAGACTAACCGAGTACATAGCAGCTGGATTCAACGACAGGCAGTACACCGGAGCAGCGTTCGTGGACGTAAGCAAAGCATTCGACAAAGTATGGCATAAGGGGCTTCTATACAAAATGAGGGGCTACGGGTACAGCGGGGCTATGACGAGACTAATCTCATCGTACTTGGGCGGCCGGAGTTTCAGGGTTCGGATAGGACAAGTCCTGTCCGAACTCGGGAACCCGGAGGCTGGAGTACCCCAGGGAGCGGTCCTGTCACCCCTGCTGTACACGATATACACCGCTGACGTACCTAGAACACCAGGTACCCTTATGAGCCTATACGCCGACGATACAGCGATAGCGGCCAAACACAGAAATGTAGATATAGCAGTGACCAACCTGCAAACAGCACTACAAGAAGTAGAGGAATGGAGTATAAAATGGAAGATAGCCATCAACTCGGAAAAGACACAAGCGGTTCTATACAAGAAAGGAAGACAACAACCAGAGGAACAGCTGACGGTACAGAACACCCCCATCGAGTGGAAAAACGAAGCTAAATACCTAGGAGTCATCATGGACAAAGGATTAACCTTCCAAAAACATGTAGAAGCCACAGTCCACAAGGCCAACATAGCAAAAGCAACACTAAGAGGACTTACAGGCAGAAAAAGCAAACTAAGACTAAAAACAAGGTTAAGATTGATAAACAGTATTATACTACCGGTATTAACATACGCATCTCTCGCATGGGGACAAGCATGTAACACCCACAAAAAGAAGATCCAAGCGGTCCACAACAGCAGCTTGAGAGAAGCCGCCAGAGTCCCAAGATACGTCGCAGAAAGATTCCTGTTCAGAGAACTCCAACAGGTGAGAGTCACCGAAATCATGACAGACAAAGCAAGGATCAAATTCGCGGAACTGGAGCACCACCCAAGTCATATACTGCGAGAGATGCTAAGGTATGATGAGTTCCACCGATGGAAGCATAGAAGACCGAAACAGCAAATAGTGGAATAAAGTGATCAAAAGTGAAAAGTGATAGTAGTCTGTTCGTAGCTCAAAACAAGTGCCGAAGATAGCGTTACATACGGAGATCCAACACCACGATCACCTCCAAGGTAAGACAATTTTAGAAAATTATAGAAGGGCGCAGGCCCCCAAAAAAATATATATAAAAAAATAAAAAAGGCGTAAGCCCCCAAAAAAATATAAAAAACCAAAAAAACACATAAAAACTCGAGCAACAAGTCATTGGGCGGAGCCCAATAGGGCTCAGCACGATGACTTGGGGCCAAAGCAAGCAATTTTTAGTACCGCGGTTAAGTAAGTAAGACGATAAAGGCATAGAGCGCATCACGCTGAGCCTAAGATTTTTGCATTCGATTAGGGTACCACATGGAATCTTATTACCCAGGATTCCATTGTGAAGAGCATTTGGCTACGATAGTTGTGCCCTCATCGCGCATCAGCATGCTATGGGGGGGAAAGGGATGGCCTGGGGCATTGGGGCGAGGTGGGGTGATCCCTGTTTACACTCGGGTCAAAACACCTCGCCCCAATGAATTGTTACACCCGAATGTACTCTTTCGAGAGGGTGGACATTCCCACAGGTCGGGTTAAATCAAATTGCTTGCTTGCTTGCGCCGGTAAAGAAGTATAACTTCAAAAAGAAAGATAAAAATCCATTGAGTTGATCCGGAAATACAGAAAATTGTATTAGTTTGAAATTGCTTTTTCGGTATCTCGGTGGATTCGTAGGTTCCCCCTGGTAACCGTTTGAACTACAATTTTGAAAAATCGTAGAGGGTGCTGTGAAGATACAATGTTTATGCAAATTGTTTAACAAAAAATAAAAATTCCATTGTTTAAAACGCCATCAATGAAATTCCTTAATTATTATAAACAAATTAGCTGTGAATTAAAAAAAAAACAAATGTCCCTACTTTGTCCCTAATGAACCCAGGCTAAATTGTTTTATTTTGAAATTCGTGTTAAAATACTAGCTTTCCGAATATATAAAAAGATTGTTCCCACGGACCATATTTGTCAAGTTATTCTAAATGTTTATAAACTACAAAATTTCAAAAATTTGGCATTAGGATTTTTGATAATATTGATTTTTATTGATAATATAATTTTTTTATCAGGTTTAATACGTTTTGATACTATCAGTCTTCTACTTTCGTTTGGCATACTCAGAATTGCCCAATGTTCATTATTTCCTCTCTTACGTTAATGCAAAATAAATGTCTCTAGGATAAACAAATAGAATAACTTTTAAACTAATTAATGGATCGGTCTCAAATTTTGAGGGTTTGTTAAGTACCTACCAAATTAACCAACTTTGGGACTTTGGGTGAAACACTAAAATTCTAAGTTAAATTTAGTAAAAGATATTAACAAAAATATCGATCTTTATTTATTTTATTTATTTTGCAATTTGTGAAGCAACAATTTAACTTTTTAACTTTCAAAAATCGGTATTTTGAAGGTTTTTCAATGTTCTAAAAAATTAAATTTTGTAGTTTTATGTCAATTGTTTAGCTTTTGAATAGGGTGCAAAAAATCGAAAAAAATAGCGACTTTTGCAATAAATTGTTAATAATTAAAAAACGGACGCGAACTCTAGGCAGGAAACAGGTAGGTTTTCTTACTATAGGTCTTCAATAACTAAAAAGTAGTCAGCTACCTGGATCTTTGAGTATCCCGAACATGGTCTATTTCTAGCTTATTACCCTGGAGTAAATACTTATCTAAACTTAAGTTTAGAAGAAGAGACTATTAAGACTTGTAAGACCTTTAAGTATTTAGAGTCCATGATAAACCGAGATTTCACTTGTATAAAAGGTATAGAAATGAAGATAGCACGGGGAAAACAATCCACGAAAGAACTCCATGAACTGGTATGGAACATCACTCTAACAAAAAAAAAACAAAGAAAGGGTATTTCAGAGTATATTGATAAATATTACTTTATATGGAGCGGAAAATATGGCCAATGACAACATCCATTCGAAATAAAATAAGAGCGGTTGAAGTGGATTTTATGAGAATATGTATACAAATCACCAGAGACCACAAAATAAGAACAGAGGAAATATAAAAGAGAATGGAAGTATGTCAGATGCTCCATTACAAAAAAGTTGAAAACAGAGCCCTTCAATTTTACGGACGTGTACAGAAAATGCGAGAGCACAGGTGGCCGAAACGAATACTAGGCTGAAACCCGCCGGGAAGAAGATGAAGAGAAAGGATGAAAAACGCACATAGGAAACGCTCAGAGAGGGTGACTGGGAGAATAGAGTGCTGTGGAGCACGAAAATTGCGAACTCATAATGGGAACAAGGCGAAGAAACAGAAGAAAACGTGGCAGCATATGATTGTCTGTTTGATTGTTTTTAATACTCTAACATGAAGAATAAACTTATACTTAATTCAGAAGATGTAAGTACAAGACATTTGCAAATTGTTCCTTTTTGGCTATTTCTAAGTACCAGTATATACTAATTCTATATGCTTTTCGATATTATGATAATAATAATAATAATAATAATAATAATAATAACACCACCCTAAAAGTGCAGTAGAACGAACGACATTACCCCGGTATTTAGGACGAAGAGGACTTATGGATATAGGTGAGCAATTAGATAAACAGATTGCTAATTTAAGAACTTATTTTCAGATGCAGGCTGAAACATCTACTGTACATCGCGCTATCTGCGCAGTAGATGACACAACACCGATAAAGCTGAGAGAAGCAGAACTGCGCATAAACCACCTTACTAAGGACGAAAAAGTGCGCGCCTGGATGGGTAAACCTCTGCACGGGCGACATCCCAATGAGGTCAGCCAAGATCATGTCGACAATATAGCGTCGAACTACTGGTTGACATCAGGAAAGATGTTCCCTGAAACGGAGGGTTCATTACTGGCCATTCAGGATCAGGTTATACCAACCAGAAATTACCTGAAATATATCATCAAAGACCCTCATGTTCAAAACGACAGATGCCGATATGGATGTCAAGCCCAAGAAACCATCCAACATCTTACAGGGGGCTGCCAGGCATTTGCTGCAACTGAGTACAAGGAACGGCATGACGCAGTGGGAAAAATCCTTCATCAGGAGATAGCTATCACGCTGTGACTTCTCCAAACCGACCATCTCCCATATTATCAATACGTCCCTGAGAGTATGCTTGAGGATGGCAACTACAAGCTATACTAGGACCGCACTGTGCTCACAGACCAAACAGTGGCGCATAATAGACCAGATCTCGTATTAGTCAATAAATTAACGAGACAAACAACCCTCATTGATGTGGCGATTCCTAACAACAATAATCTACGTACTAAATTTACTGAAAAGATCGCCAAGTACAGAGATCTGGAAATTGAAATACGGAGACAATGGAGAATGCAAAGTACCCAGACGATACCGATTATTATGTCTACTACTGAAGTCATTCCGAAGACCCTCCTCGAAAGCATAAAATAGCTGGGTCTTAATGAACATCTTTATAAGACCATGCAGAAAGCAGTACTACTCGCAACGGCCAGATGTGTACGAGAATTTTTGGGAGATACACCTTCATACCAAGTCAACTAGGGCTCGATAACACGGAAAGAGTCCCACCAGAGCTCAATCCTTTTGATACCGTAGGTATCTGGGATGAGTCAATTTTATATTATGATTTATATTATGATAATATAATATTTATAATGTTCAAAGTAACAGTTAGAGTACTTAATTCTTAAGCGACTTACCTCTGGTGGTGGAGCTGTGGTTGGAGTCAAACTTTTCTTCTTACTTATTATGGAATCTTTTCGATCAGGAATTTCAACAGGTTTCTTTTTTCGACATAAATTCAAACAACATATTGTTGCCAAAAAGCCTTTACAACAATGCTTGGAGCACTTGCTTCTAAAAAATAAAATTTTGTTAGAAAACATAAGCAGTAAAATAGACAAGAGTCTTTTTCTAGATATACATATACTATATTTTGTTACATCATATTTTTTTCTATTTCTCGTATTTGTTTTATTGTATTTCTTCAAAAATTGGATAGAGTTACAAATATTTTAAAGGATATTATTCAACGGATTGTCAGTTTTACAAAGATAATATTGTTCAAACTTTAGAACTGATTCGTGAATACAATTATATAATTGTATTCACGAATAATAAAACAAGTGAAGACAAAAATTGGGTGCAAAATAAGCGATAAAGAGATAAAAATTCTCTGTTACGCTGACGACACCGTGTTCGTAGCAAAAGTTAGTAGTAGCAAAGTGCGAAGACGACCTCCAAAGATTACTGCACAAATTCAAAATTAACGCAAAAAACGTGAATATGAAAATATCAAAAATTATACAAGTAGTGACTTTCAAATACCTGGGAATTAATCTATCAGGCGACAAAAATATCCAAAAAGAGGGAAAAGACCAAATAATTAAAGCCAGTAGAACGATCGGATGCCTAAATGATATAATTTGGAAAAACTAACACCTAAGAGTGGAAAGAAAGGCCTGATAAGCCAGTTATTAGGACAGTTATGCCTTAAATGGTCGACATAAGACCAGACACAAGCAAAACGTAAAGACATCTTGAGACCAACGAAATGAAGATATTAAGAAGGGTTGTTGGAAAAGGAATACATGAGGACAGGGTAGGAAGTGAGGAAATCAGATGCATATGTAGGGAGACAATATAAATATCTGGGTAAAAAACAGAAGAGTGGAATCAACACATAGGCAGGATGTCTGAATCAAGGATGGTAGGAATAGACAGGGACACGTCACCGTTAGGTAAACTTTCTGCATTTAGGGGCAGAATAAAAGGCACCGTTGAAGAAAAACTGGCAGTACTGCCTATATAGAATAAAAAGAAGAAGAAGAAGATCTATAAACAGTTGGAAGAAATGTGTACGGTTTTGTTGAAGTGTTAATTTATATATAAGAAATTAGATAATTAAATAAAAGTAATGGAATTTTGTTAAAATTCGTTGAGTATTTTCTCGAAATAAAACGGGACCCTGGATTTAAACAAAAGTATTATTTGTCTTGAAGAAACTTCGTTCCATACACATGATATTGCCAAGTGTGAAAAAACGGTTTAAATAGGCTTCAACAAACTGAAAAGTGAGGGAGAAAGCTGGAAATTAATCAAAGAATCCTAAACGCTAGTAAGATCAAAACATTGATACAGAGAGAAAGTACGGACGTAGAATAAATGACCTGACAAGGTAAAAGGACATAAATACAAATTACACAAGGAAAAGAAATAGACAAGGCGAAAACGGCGGGTTCGAAGGGAAAAATATTCCCATGAGATTTTTTTGCATAATCACATTCGTGAGAAATCCCAGAATAAGGTTCGAGAAGTCGCCCAATTTTTTTTAAACAAATTGCAATAATCAATATTTTTGGCCCGAACAATTTTTTCTTTAATTTTTTGGACCATTCTGGACAAAAAAGGTCTCCTATAATTTTTCTCTAAAGTTGATAGTTTTCGACTTATAAGCAATTTAAAATTGAAAAAAACGAATAATGGCGATTTCCAAGGCTTAATAACTCGGTTAAAAGTTATTATTATAAAAGTCAATATATGACTAAATCAAAGTTTAAAGCCCCCCTACAAGATCCTGAAGAAGTTTTTGTCATTATTTTATTACTAAGCTGTTATTGTTAAGAAATAATAATAAGCGCCATGCACGTGTGCGGCGGCTGTAAATGCTGAGTGCGAGAGAGAAGCCATTCCAGCAGTCCAATTGTGCATCTTACTCGCACTCACATTTACAGCCGCATCAATACGATCTAACCGCTCATTGTTATTAATTAACAATAACAACTTAGTAGTAAATTAATGGCACATATTTCTTGAGGATCATGTAGCGGCGACTTTAAACTTTGATTTAGTCACTTTCTAACTTTCATAATATAATTTTTAACCGAGTTATTAAGTCTTAAAAATGGCCATTTTCGCGTTTTTCAAATTTTAAATTGCTTATAACTCGAAAAAGATCAACTTTAGAGAAAAATTATAAGAGACCTTTTTTGTCCAGAATGGTCCAAAAAATCTAAAAAAAAAATAGTCCGGTCCAAAAATATTCATTTTTGCAATTTGATTAAAAAAAATTATTAAAAAAAATTGGCTCACTTTTCACCTGGGCGACTTCTTGAACCTTATTCTGGGATGTCTCACGAATGTGATTATGCAAAAATATCTCATGGGAATATTTTCCCCAACAAACCCGCCGTTTCCGCCTTGTCTAAAAAAATTTTCCTGTAGTTGGCTGTATACCATCAATCACAAAAATTGGAAAAAGCCCTTTGTAAAAGGAATAAAAATTTTTTATTAAAAATCCCGAGGGCTACATCATAGAACGTTTTTGATTTTATAGAAAAATCATCATCAGTGTTAAATACAAATAACTCGGGAAACAGAAGTAGAGCAGAATAAATTAGAAAAACTGAAATTCAAAGCATACCAAAGTAAAAATCAAAAAAGGAGTTTTCTGCTCCGTATGTCAACTTTGGTCTACAGGGTGATTGATTAGTAGGGTAAAGCTCAATAGCTCCGCTATAGTAATAGATAGCAATAAAAGTTAATAACAAAAATTTTAGCCACCTTTGAGCTTCACATTACAAAATTAGTTAGAATGTTACAGGGTGTTCGATAACACAGTGGCAGACCAAACTTATGTTTTTTTTAATGGAATACCCTATATTTTATTTTAAATTCGAAATCTTATTAACTTCTCCATCACAAAAATATAAAGGTTTGTTATGTTATACAGGGTATTTACAAAGTTATAACCAATTTTATATGAAAATCGTAACAAGTTCAACTCCCTGTATAAATAAAAACTAGCAAAACAACAATGGTTTATTAATGCCATATTTTTAACGTATTGTCAAAATTTTCAAGAATGGTCGATATTGCTAATTTTCTTTATATCAAATACAGGGTGAGTCAAAACGCAAGTACATTATTTTCTCAGTAATTTTAAATGGAACACACTGTATTTTATATTATTATTGAAAAGTACCATTACCGTACTTTAATTTTTGGATAACATTCCCTATGTCTAAATTATTTTAGTTTTCCCTATTAGTTTTCGAGATATTTTCATTTTTCAATGGACCAGTAGCGTGGCCACCCAAAGCACCAGAATTTAATAAACTGGACTGATTTTTTTGGGGTGACGTTAATAATGAAGTTTATAAAATACCTCCAACAACAAGGGATGAGATGGAAAATAGAATACAAAGTGTATTTCGATGTTTTAATTTACAAATGCTCCGTAGAGTAAGTAGCTCATTCAATGATCGTTTTTAGGCGTACATAACTGTGTTAGGAGATAATTTTGAACACCTTGTGTAATTAAATATTAAAAATATTTTATTAAAATTAGCTTCTAATCTTTTCAAACATGTTTTTTTTTGGAAAATGTATTACTGATAAATTATGTCTCGTTCTTTATTTGTTACATTTACATACAAAAGTAGTGTTTAATTGTCTTCACAAAATATTGTATTTTGTGTTTGTGTGTTTTTTTTTTGTAAAATCTATTACTAATTTTCTTTGTTTATTTGTTGCATTTACATAAAAAGATAGTTTTTAATTGTTTCAAAAATGTTGCATATAGTGGTTGTGTTTTTGTTTGTAAAATGTATTACGTATTACTAATAAATTATTTTTATTTATTTATTTGCTACAGTGTTACATTGATTACCGGATTGATTATCGGTAATCTTCAATTGTCAATTCAGTCATGGCTTACTTAAAATTTAGATAAATTTAAACACCTAAAATAATTTGCTCTGAAAAATGAAAATATCTCGAAAACTAATACATTTGGGCATAGGGAATGTTATATAAAAATTAAAGTACGTTAATGTTACTTTTCAATAATGATATAAAATACAGGGTGTTCCGTTTAACATTACTGAGAAAATATTGTACTTGCGTTTTGACTCACCCTGTATTTGATATAAAGAAAATTAGCAATATCAATAATTCTTAAAAATTTTGACAATAAATAAAAAAATATGGCATTAATAAACCATTGCTGTTGGGCTTATTTTTATTTATACAGGGAGTTGAACTTGTTACGATTTTCATATAAAATTGGTTATAACTTTGTAAATACCCTGTATAACATAACAAACCTTTATATTTTTGTGATGGAGAAGTTAACAAGATTTCGAATTTAAAATAAAATATAGGGTGTTCCATTAAAAAAAACATAAGTTTGGTCTGCCACTGTGTTATCGAACACCCTGTAACATTCTAACTAATTTTGTAATGTTAAGCTCAAAGGTGGCTAAAATTTTTGTTATTAACTTTTATTGCTATCTATTACTATAGCGGAGCTGTTGAGCTTTACCCTACTAATCAATCACCCTGTATGTACATATTGTTTCGAATTTTATGTTCAAATATATCATATGTTTAACGTCAAATTGTGGTTGCCAAAAATGTCAGGCGACTAAGCTAGGTGTCGCGTCAGTCATGCACGGAGCGAATAGACTCTGAATACTGATTAAATAATAGCAGTGATAAGACGCAACCCTGTCGCACTCCTCGTCGGATTTTTATATCGTCGGATGTTGTGAGCTCTATTTTAATTGTTGCTGTTTGGTGCCAATATAACCTGCTCAGAGTTCGACCTTACACTGAGACTAAGGTTTACTAAATGCTACGTGTGGTCGGTGCTGCTATATGGCATAGAGGGCTGGACACTCAAAACGAGGGATATAAACAGATTAGAAGCCTTCGAAATGTGGCTTTATCGCCGTGTCCTAAAGATACCATGGACGGCGAAAGTCACAAATGTGGATGTCCTTAAAAGAATCAACCAAGAACGTCAGCTTTTCGAAAACATCAAGAAAAGAAAAACGGCGTGTTTGGGTCACATCATGCGAAACGAAAAATACCAGTTCCTTCAACTTATAATCCAGGGTAAAATTTAAAGCAAGAGAGGAATAGGACGCAAGAAAATGTCCTAGCTCCGAAACATAAGGCAATGGACAGGAATTAACGACATACAATCTCTGATACACTTTGCAAGAAACAGAGAGTTAATGGAAAATGTGATCGCCAACATCCATTAGTGGATTTGCATTTGAAGAAGAAGAAGGTGCCAATATTCTGAGATAATTCGCAGGTCTTGTTCGTCAATTCCATTTATTCTTAGAATTTCGATCAGCTTTTGATGGTCAAATGCTTTTCGATAATCAATAAAACTCAGGTATCAATATAGTAAAAAATGTCCAATTTACTCACCTTGCTGGATGAGACAAACTTTCCGCTCTCTCCACCCAACTATCTTTTCGCCGCCCTGTTGGGAAACATGAAGAAGAATCTCCAACTTTTTGCTTTCTACAACAGTTCAATCGCTCAAGCAACCTCGGTTTCTGTTGAGTTTCATTTTCAATTACAATCGAAGCAGGTTTTGGTTTTCGCTTAAAGCAATTGAAGCAACCGGCATCAGTCTTAGATTTAGAGGTCTTTTTAGGACCCTTTTTGCAGCAACTGCACATTTTGGTTCTACAGTTGGTGAGGAATTTGGAGCACGCATTTTTTGGTGGTGGTTCTTTTTCTGGTTCATTTGGAGGAGTGGCTTGGGCAGGTGGTAAACTGAAATCAAAGAGATGAAAATATTAGAGTTTTAATAATAATTTAAAATGTTCTAATATACATGCAAGCAAAATCAACGTCTATTCTAATCAATATTATATATTTAAATTAGATCATCTAGTTAAATAAATACAGTAATGTGCCAAATGTTTGGAACAAATTTGGTATTTCGTAAACCATCGACTTTAACGAAAAATCCTGAACCAGTTCGATTTTTATTTTTAAATTATGATTTTTTTACATATATATCATATTAGTGACGTGAACTATCTGGGAGTAATGACGTAATCGATGATTTTTTTAAATGAGAATAGTGGTCGTGTGCCAGTCCATTTGAAAGATTATTCAATCCTCTATCTATTCAGTAATATAAACATTAGCATAATTATTTATATATCACTATATTTTGACCCCCTCTAAACTGCATTATTTACAGAATTAGAAAAAAAAAATGTAAAATACAAAAGTTATTCGATTTTTTAATTATGATTTTTTGACATATATATCGCACTAGTTACGTTATCCATTTGGGCGTGATGACGTAATCGACTATTTTTTTAAATAGGAATAGGGGTCGAGTGCTAGCTCATTTGAAAGGGTATTCAATTCCCTATTCAGTAATATAAACATTAACATGATTAATTATACAGGGTGCCCAAAAAAATTTTTTTAATTAAAATAATTGACACAAAAAGAAGAATGTATGTAATATATTTAATTCAAAATACATTCTACTGCTGTCAGAAAACAGAAATAAATGTTTATTGAACAAATAAATATTACTTTTCACTTAAATTCAATGTTCAAGCTGCCACCCATCTGCCTCTTGGCAGTTTAAACATTGTATTTAAGCAAAAATCAATGTTTATTTGTGCCATAAACTTTTATTTCTGTTTTTTAACAGCAGTAAAATGTATTTTAAATTAAACAAATTACATACATTCCTCTTTTTGTCAATTAATTTAATTCAAAAAAATTTTTTTGGACACCCTGTATAATTAATCATGTTAATGTTTATATTACTGAATAGGGAATTAAATAACCTTTCAAAGGAGCTAGCACTCGACCCCTATTCCCATTTAAAAAAATAGTCGATTACGTCATCACGCCCAAATGGATGACGTCACTTGTACGATATATATGTCAAAAAATCATAATTTAAAAATCGAATAACTTTTGTATTTTACATTTTTTTCGTATTCTGTAAATACAGCAGTTTACAGGGGGGTCAAAATATAGTGAATAACCCTGTACAAGAAAACATTTTTTGGAATAAATTAATTGACACAAAAACAAGAATGTATGTTATTTATTTAATTCAAAATACATTCCACTGCTGCCAGAAAACAGAAGAAAATGTTTTTTAATAAATAAACATTGCTTTTCGCTTAATTTCAATGTTCAAGCTGCCACTCATCTGCCTCTTGGCAGTTTGAACATTGAATTTAAGCGAAAAGCAATGTTTATTTATCAAATAAATATTTTTTTGTTTTATGACAGCAGTAGAATGTATTTTGAATTAAATAAATTACATAATACATTCTTGTTTTTGTGTAAATTAATTTAATATAAAATAATTGTTCTTGGACATCCTGTATAAATAATTATATCAGTGTCTATATTACTGAATAGAGAATTGAATAACCTTTTAAATGAGCTAGATCACGACCCCTATTATCATTTAAAAAAATCATCGATGACGTCATCAGGTCCAGATTGATGACGTCACTAGTATAATATATATGTCATAAAATCATAATTTAAAAACAAAAATCGACCAGTTTTAGGATTTTTTTTAAGTCGCTGGCTTACGAAATAACGAATTTATTCCAATCATTTGCACCATAATGTATACGATGAGTAGGCACGTCTTGGTTTACCATTTTTATGTTTTAAAAACTATTTTTTTTTTGTTATAAATAATAGATAATCCTTTCCATAATCAGAAAATAACAAAATTAATAGATTAGAAGTAAATAAGTAGAATAACTAAGATTGATAAAACTGGGCAAATTTTAAAACAAACGAACAAACGTCGAACAAACCATCTGAATAATACCTATTAAAAAACAAAGAATATAAAAAAAGTGGACTAAAGATGGAATATTAAGTTTAAGATAACTAGCGAACTAAGAAGATATAAAAATAAAAAAACAGACAAACAAACAAAACTACAGAAGAAACACACAAGTAAATTGGTTCGAAAATAGTAGTCGGAGAGATAGAAGCGGATTTTGTGCGTGATAAGTAATATGGAAAAACTATACGGGGATATGTTGAATTAGTTGTGTACATGACTTTCACCAACAGCCGGAAACCAGAGTGGGGGCCGAGGGTAGTTATAAGGGGTCAAAGTCGCGGTTTTTATTATTTTTTTTGTGACGCTCATGATCGAGATAGTGCACCAAAATTTGGGAATAAGTAGGTCATGACGTAACTAAGTAAAATCTCTAGGGGCGGAACGATGCGTGGCCGACAAAGGGGTGGGGGTAGGGGTGAATATAAAAAATATAAAGGGTTTTTTGCGGCGTTCGTGATTGAGATAGTGGACCAAAATTTGGGAATAAGTAGACCATGAAATTACTAAGTAAAATCCCCAGAGCCGGAAACCAGAGTGGAGGACGAGGGTAGTTATAAGGGGTGAAAGTCGCCGTTTTTATTATATTTTTTTTTAATTTGGGAATAAGTAGTCATGACGTAACTAAGTAAAATATCCAGAGGTGGCACGCTGCGTGGCAGACAAAGGGATAAGGTGGGGGTGAATACAAAAAATATAAGGGGTTTTTTGCGACGTCCGTGATTGAGAGAGTGCACCAAAATTTGGGAATAAGTAGATCATGAGGTAACTAAGTATAATCTCCAGGGGTGGAACGCTGCGTGGCCGATAAAGGTGTGGGGGTAGGTGTGAATATAAAAAATATAAGGGGTTTTTTGCGACGTTCTAGATTGAGATAGTGCACCAAAATTTGGGAATAAGTATACCATGACTTAGCTAAGTAAAATCCCCAGAGCCGGAAACCAGAGTTGGGGATGAGGGTAGTTTTAAGGAGTCAAAGTCCCAGTGTGTATTATTTTTTTGTGAACTGGCACAATATTTGTCCCCCACGCAGCGTTCCGCCCCTGGAGATTTTACTTAGTTACGTCATAACCTACTTACTCCCAAATTTTGGTGCACTATCTCCATCATAAGCGCCACAAAAAAAAATAATAAAAACCGCGAATATTACCCCTTATAACTACCCTCGTCCGCCACTCTGGTTTCCACCTCTGGGGACATTACTTAGTTATGTCATGACCTACTTATTCCCAAATTTTGGTGCACGATCTCGATCATGAGCGTCACAAAATAAATAATAAAAAACGGGACTTTGAACCCTTATAACTACCTTCCTCCCCCACTCTGGTTTCCGGCTTTGGGGATTTTACTTGCTTATGTCATGGTCTACTTATACCCAAATTTTGGTGCACTATCTCAATCACGAACGTCGCAAAATGCCCCTTATATTTTTTATATTCACCCCTACCCCCACCCCTTTGTCAGCCACGCAGTGTGGCGCCCCTAGAGATTTTACTTTGGTACGTCATGACCTACTTATTCCCAAATTTGGTGAAAGTCATGTACACAGCTAATTCAACATATCCACGTATGGTTTTTCCACATTACTTATCACGCACAAAATCCGCTCCCAGCTCTTAGACTATAGGTAGATACGTAGATTTAAGAATTAATTAGTAAAATTGTAAGAAAAAATAAAAAGAGAAACAATGAAAGAGAATAAAAGAAAATACAGGAAAACGGAGCAGCTTTAAAATGAATATTATAGTTTTAATGGACACAATATGGAGCTCTATCAGACATCTTTAACAGCAACATGCCAAATTATTAAATTATTTGAAAAAGAAGACGTTCGACAATGTGTGCTTCCAGTCATGACTTACGGCGCCGAAACACTAAGGCTATAACGCTTTAACACAGATCAATCAAACTTAGAGTGGCCCAAAGAATAATGGAACGGTCACTACTTGGACTAACTCTCAGATACAGGGTTTAGAAACGAGGAAATCAGAAGAATGGCATGCGTTACAAATGTCTTAAGCGGCAGTTTCACATAGCAGTTCACTGTTATCACAGTGACTGTTAGGTAGGCGTGGTTTCACTATCACCTTTTCTTCGTTGTGAATCATACCACTTCGATCGCAGTAGATTGTTATAAGAATTACTGAGATAAGTAGAAATAATTCTAGTTTTGCTATCGCAGTAACTTATTTTTAAAATAAAAATTGCGAAATCTGTAAAACACATTCAGTTCTCGTACGAAAAAAAAATGTTTTTATTAATTTAAGAGAAAGGATGCAATTGCAAAAAATTCGGAAAAGGTGGGTGTAGGTTGAAGAAACCATAAAAAGAAGATAGCATCCATAAGAGCAACCTATCTATTAGAAAAAAAGAAAATTCATGATAGCCAAAGAACAGGAATGAGCACAGATGATATTTACTGTCCAACAGTGCCATGGTATTAATGATTCTGTTATTAAATTATTTTCCATGTCAAAGCGAGGTCTGTTTAATAACGGTGTTTTCATCCAATATCTTTTTTTACTGTAAATTCGTTTCGCCACCAAGGGTACTTTCTTTTCAATAATATTTTTTTCTTCAATAGTAATAGGTAAGTAGTTACACTATCTACAATTTTATTTATTCGGCGCCATCTTTAAAAACTGACTGTTTCATTTGGACATAGAGGGGTAGTGAATCAGTAGGTACATAACAGTAAAACCCATCGCAATGGATATATCCCCACCGCTAAAAGCAGCTGCGATAACAGTGAGCTGCTATGTGAAACTGCCGCTTAAAGCGGCTTAGAGCGAATAGCATGGCTGAAGTGGAATTGGGCGGGTCATGTAGCCAGAACGAAGGACGGGAGGTGGACCCAAAAAATTACATTGTGGAAACCACGACCAGTGTTCCAATTGTTTTGAACAGCAGACTCAATACATTAAAATTGCAATGATGATAGCAAACATTTATAATGGAGATAGCACTTAACGTATAAAAAGAAAATACAGATAATACTCGAGCTTATACTCAATAGTCATCGACACTATACTAAAATCACAATAAAGATGCACTAGAAATAAACAAACCAAGACACGTTGAATGTTACAAGGAGCACTCCCAAGTTATGATTTACAAAGTTTATACATTGTAAGTCATGATTCGGGAATGTTCCTCGTACCATTCAACGTGTCTTGGCTTGTTTATTTCTAGTGCATCTTTATTTTGATTTTAGTATAGTGTGAGATATCCCAGAAAGTCGAAAGATTGGTGACAAACTCGTAGAAAAGCAGAATTCGAAATATAAATAGAGTTTAAAATTAATAAATATAAAATACTTACTAAAATACTAAATACCATAAAAAAGAAAAGAATAAAAAAGTACTACCCTGTAAATTTAACGAGGAATAATATAAATTATACTACAATTAAATAGGAGAAAATAAATAATTTAAAAATATGTACAACATTTTATGTCTTATTACTTACTTCTTGTACATCACTTACATTTAGTACATTTGTATTTTAGTCACCAAAATCATTGTGACACTATTGCTATCTAGTTCTTACTGCATATAAGATAATCGATTAAATAATTTCGTTTCTACGTAAATGTATAAACAATTACAGCAAGTTTCCAGAAAGTTTTGTTAAATGTATAATAAGTTCCTAAATTTAAATGATAATGAGGCGAATTATACATTTCAACATTTCACCTTTTAGACTGTGAATATGTGTTGTAAAATATATTTACTTACATTTAATTTATTATATTTCTTGTTATTAATTAATATTAAATTAATAATAATAATAATAAAGATAAATCATGTAATTTCTAACCCGCAGGAATCATGTTATTTCTAACCCGCAGGAAATACCATCATTTCTAACTCAGGGAACCACTTATTTAATACCGAAGGATCAAAATAACACCCAAGATCCAGCCAAGTACCGCCCAATTACTTGTCTTCCAACTTTGTATAAATTGGTCACATCCTGTATAACCCGGCGTATCTACCAACACTGTGCTCTAAACAATATCATAGAGCCTCAACAGAAAGGATGCGCTAAGGGTTCTATGGGTTGCAAAGAACAACTGATCATCGATTCAGTCATTTCTAGCCAGGCATTCACCAAAAAAAGGTACCTCTTTACTGCTTTTATTGACTACAAAAAGGCCTTTGATTCAGTGCCGCATGAATGGCTTATAGATATATTAAGAATATACAAAGTCGATGATAACATGTGACTTTTTTAAGGCATACAATGACAAGTTGGAAGACTAAATTTCACCTCCAAATACCTGGTGAAAACAATATCGAAACGGAAAATATCGCATTCAACCGGGGCCTGTTTCAAGGAGACTCGCTGAGTCCATTGTGGTTCTGTTTGGCTATGAACCCTCTATCACAGCTATTAAACTCCACTGACTCAGGTTTTAGCATTAAAAATAACAATACTGTAGTAGCGAAGCTTAATCATCTGTTATATATGGATGATTTGAAATTAATGGCTTCTACTCGAGACAATCTAGAAGAGATGCTAAAAACAGTAGAAACATTCTCTAATGATATTAATATGCACTTTGGACTAGACAAGTGCCGCGTTTTAAATATAGTCAGAGGAAAGATACAGCCCGGTGGATTCGATATGCAAAATGGCCAGAACATCGAGGCCATGGGTGAAAACGATATATACAAATATCTTGGAGTAAAGCAGGCGCGGAAAATTGACCATAAGCAAATGAAAACTGAGATAACTACTGAGTTTATACGAAGGATAAAACAGCTGCTTCGTTCACAGCTTAACAGTAAAAATTTTTTTAAGGCACTAAACACTTACGCTTGTTCCGCGCTTAACTATTCATTTGGTATTTTTAAGTGGACAAAAACAGATATAGAAAATCTTCAGCGAAAAGTACGAACACACCTCACAAAGGCACAAAAACACCATCCTAAAAGTGCAGTAGAAAGAACGACATTACCACGGAATCCAGGAGGAAGAGGACTTATGGATATAGGTGAGCAATTAGATAAACAAATTGCTAATTTAAGATCTTATTTTCAGGTGCAAGCTGAGACATCTACTCTACATCGCGCTGTTTGCGCAGTAGATGACTCAACACCGATCAAACTGAGGGAACCAGAAATGCGCATAAACCACCTCACTAAAAATGAAAAAATGCGCACCTGGATGGGTAAACCTCTGCACGGGTGACATCCCAATGAGGTCAGCCAAGACTACGTCGACAATGCAGCGTCGAACTATTGGTTGACATCAGGAAGGATGTTCCCTGAAACGGAGGGTTCATTACTGGCCATTCAGGATCAGGTTATACCAACCAGAAATTACCTGAAATATATCATCAAAGACCCTCAGGTTCAAAACGACAGATGCCGATATGGATGTCAAGCCCAAGAAACCATCCAACATCTTACAGGGGGCTGTCAGGCATTTGCTGCAACTGAATACAAGGAACGGCATGACGCAGTGGGAAAAATCCTTCATCAAGAGATAGCTATCAAGCTGGGACTTCTCCAAACCGACCATCTCCCATATTATCAATACGTCCCTGAGAGTATGCTTGAGGATGGCAACTAGAAGCTATACTGGGACCGCACTGTGCTCACAGACCAAACAATGGCACATAATAGACCAGATCTCGTACTAGTTAATAAATTAACAAGACAAATAACACTAATTGATGTGGCGATACCTAACAACAATAATCTACGTAGTAAATTTACTGAAAAGATCGCCAAGTACAGAGATCTGGAAATCCAAATACGGAGACAATGGAGAATGCAAAGTACCCAGACGATACCGATTATTATGTCTACTACTGGAGTCATTCCCAAGACCCTCCTCAAAAGCATAAAAAAGCTGGGTCTTAATGAACATCTTTATAAGACCATGCAGAAAGCAGTACTACTCTCAACTGCCAGATGTGTACGGAAATTTTTGGGAGATACACCTGCATACCAAGTCACCTAGGGCTCGATAACACGGAAAGAGTCCCACCAGAGCTCAATCCTTTTGATACCGTAGGTATCTGGGATGAGTCAATTTTCCCCTTAGAGGGAGTGTGAGCCGTATGGCTAAATAATAAGATAAAGATAATATTATCTGGGACGTCTTAAACATTTTTTACGATAAAAGATTTAAAGGGCATTAAGGTGTACAGTAATATTCTCGGACACCCTCATACTTTTCAAATAGGCCTGGATCTCGCGTACCAAAAAAAAGTTGATTAATAGCAAGCTGAAAATTTGTTAATAGCTTAACGGTGTCTAGTCGGACAAACTTTGATGTACGGGAACACTGTAACAGGAGAAGTTTTAATTGTGGAACAGGTTACAGGTTTCGAATGTCAGACTAGGAAAATGTCCCATGTATTTTGTCGGACAGAACTTCCAATTGATTTGTTACCATCTCAGTAAACTCTCATGCAAAAATCAGACTGCTATTTATCACCAATTTAATTCCTGTCATTTGATATGTTCTACTTGTCGGACTTATTAAAATGCCCAACATATTTTTGTTGGACAAACATTTTTTCATATATTATATAAAGTTTGCTATTGAATAGACTTAAAAACAACCTGATGCTTTTGACAATCATAAACTTGTCAGGATGACTCGTTCCACAATAATTAGAATCACCTTCCACAATTAAAACTTTCCCTGTTCAAGTGTTCTCATACATCAAAGTTTGTCCGACTGGACACCGTTAAACTATTAACAAATTTTCAGCTTGCTATTAATCAACTTTTTTTGGTACGCGGGATTCAGGCCTAAAAGCTCCAACTTTGTAACGTTTGAAAAAACTCCAACATTAATTTAATATCCCAATTCCCAAAAAGAATGTCCATTTTTTTAAATTTATTTTGTGAAGTTCAATATCATTATAAGATCCCAAGCCGTCCCTGTACACAGCCATGAAGTATTGCATAACATTTCAATTTGTTACAATTTGTAAGAAGTGAGATGCGTAGATGAACTTTCTAGAAGAAATCTTGAACTGAAAGTTGAGTTCTTGTCAACTAAGCATCCCTAAGGATCAAAATCGCTCGGTACTTCCGTCGTATTTTTCCCCTGTAGTAGCTTCAGAGCGAAGCGCAAATTAGTCCAGCTTTACGTCCGAAGGTGACAGCATCTCCTCGGCTGGTACTCGCTCGAATTAGGGCGTAGTCCCTTTGTTCCCCGCCGGTAAAATGTAGAATGGTCGCTGTGAAGATCTGAATGTGTAGTGAGTGCTCTGAGAGGATTTTTTTCCACATATAGTATTGGATTTAATGGAAAATCGAAGCCTCTTGAGAGTCAAATACGCAGTTCTACAAACCGGCATTGTTGCCCATTTTTTCCTGTGTTATGTATGATGGTCAAGCCCTGATTTCATCGAAGAAATGTCGAAGAAATGTCGTTCCTGTCCCGTGATGTTTTGTTTCCAGTTTCCCAGAAGCCCCCTTTGTGATTTGTGTATGGAATGTCTACCCCACACCCCACCCTCCAGTGATTGCCCTGAAATTGAAGAAAGAAGCCATGTCCTGCCCCCTGCCTCAGTTCGATGACCCTGTTTGTTGATGAACCCCTCCCTTGTAGTTTGTGACTGTGACGAAGAGTTTTTTTTTTAAGGTATGATACGTTTTTTTAATTTTACTAAATTTCAAGTGGATAAATTGCTGGTAAATAATTGTATAAAGAAATTTGCTTTCATAATGGTAAAAAAAGGCAGTGACTTATGACATTTGACAGCTACGTCAAATCTTGTGTTGAAATAAATAGGTCAAATTTTATTTGACATATACTGCCCAACAAGTTTAATTGTAATTGTTTTGTTTGTAATCATTGTTTTTGTAGTAAAATTTTGAATAAACCTGGTAAGAGTTTAAAGTTTTGAATAAACGTTTTGTAAGTGTATCTACCATTTTATTTTTGTAACCTTTTTTTGGAAAAATTTTAACTAAATTCTAATGCAACTGTGTGTAAGTTTTAGAATAAAGAAAGAAATGGCATAGAAGCCAACAGATGCTGCCCAGTATAACCCCAACGAGGAATCTGAGAGGAATGTCCCCCCATTGGTACCCGTAAGTGAGAGAAATGTCCAGTAAGTACCCATATATGAACCAGAGGATTTGTTTCGAACGGCGTCCTTTTTTTAAATAGTAGAAAGATCCTCTAGTCTGAGTAAGTACCCTTTGTAATTGTTATGGTAGTTTAGTCATCTTAACACCCCTCCCCTTCCCTAACGAATCTACGACCTAGCTCCCGCACAACAAATGAGCTGCCGTCTTGCAATGAAGGTTTGCATGTCTGTTCCTTCTACTAGCCCCATTTAGACCCCCCAGTATCTCTATAGATAGTCTCTCCTTGTTTCCCATAATGAGCAGACATGTAAAACGCTTCAACTGGCGCCCAACGTGGGGCCGACTCATTTTTAGCCTCCTTCCGGCTCCAGTTGTACGCAAAACGCATCAACTGGCACCCAACGTGTCGAGCCCGTATCTTTTTTTGCCTCCCTCAGACCCCATTTGCATGTTCCCACTACCATGTCCTTTTAGCCTCCTTTCGGTCTCATTTGTACTACAACTGTTAGGCAGTGCCCGTCCCCTTGGGCAGCCGATCTCAGTTTGTGGTGCAGGTGTTTCCGATAACATGGAAGCTTGACTCGTGTCATGTTTTGTATGCCCACTGTTACAAGTCTAGCTTGTAGACATGTTCAACTAGTAGTTAGCCTATCTACTAGTCCCCAATGTCTTTAGCCACCCCCCACTTAGTGTTACATTTGTAACGTACACCCTGAAGTTTGACCCGAGTAAATATCGCCCCAGTCTTCCCATGTAGTTTAGCCCAGATTCCTCTTGTCTTGCCCCCAGAAACTGTTTCATGTCTGTTAGTGCCCCCGAAACTGTTTCAGTCTGTTAGTCCCCATGAAAGAGCCCATTTTTGTAGTTTTTGTTGCAGAATGTTAATAATTTTTCCAAAGAGGTGTAAGTATGTACACATTTTGTTGTGATGTTGATTTGGTCATGCTGTTGATTGTATAGGCATGTACCATTTCATACATCATAGTGTATTTAACTTGTAACCCCATATGTATACTGGTATTGTATTGTATTGTAAGTATCGTAGAACAGAATTGTATGTTATTGTAGCGTACTAACTGTATTGTATTGATATTGTACCCATGATGAAAGCATTGATTTGAATTTTTTTGAAAATATTGATGAGATATATAGACAAACAGTTGAGTAAAAAAGTAACGTAAAATTTTTTTTTTAAAATTTTGGTAAAAAGTAACGTTAAATATTTTGAATATTGAATCCAATTATGAAGTATAACAGTATGTTGTATTTTTTGCATGTATTCCTATAGATCAACAGTTTTTTACAGAATAATCGTTTTTTGTGATTTATTGATTTGGTCATTTGAGTAGATGTGTAATGTTGTTGGTATGGTCCGTGTATGAGCTTAGTCCCGTATTGTCTGTGAAAGTTTTGTCATTCCATTGAGAAGTCATCCCCTTGAGGAGTGACCCCGTGAAGAAGTGAAGAGGGAAACCGTGGAGAGGCCCCCCACTTATTCAGGAAGTCACCCCTTGAGAAGTGGCCCCGTGAAGAAGTGAAGAGGGAAACCGTGGAGAGGCCCCCCACTTATTCATGAAGAAGTGAAGAGGGAAACCGTCGAGAGGCCCCCCACTTATTCAAGAAAAAGCCCCCCCCCCCCTTGTCTGTGTTGCCCCTTGTTTTTTTTTTTGACTAATCTATCTTTGTAGGTGTCAAAAGGATGCCAGAGGTTGGTTAAAAAGAGCCCGTGAAGTGAAGTAGTTGAAGTCTCCCCCCCGTGAAATGAAGTAGTAGAAGTCCCCCCGTGAATGAAGTATGTCTTTTTGTATCTGACATGTCACAAGTGTAATACTCGTGATGAAGGAAGTGTTGTTCAGCTATCTGTGAACACTTTCATTAATAGTCGGAGCAAGAAATGTCTTATCCCGTGTGAGCTCATATAGGAACCAAATTTCAATATTGTTTGTGTTTGTAAGCCCCTGAGTATATTTAGAAGTCATTGAGTATATTGTTGCCTGATTGTTTGTCTATCCCTGTTTTGTCTGGAAGTTTTAGAGCCCATTGTCTGTTGTCCCGTGTTGTCTATTAGCCCGTGTTGTCTATTAGCCCGTGTTGTCTATTAGCCCGTGTTGTCTGTTAGCCCGTGTCCGTGCTGGAGTTTGATTTTTTTTGGCGAATAGTTAGTTGACCTCTCTTCTGTTTGTTGATTGAAAGTAGGCCAAGAGCAGAAGCTGTGACAAGGCTGGTGAGGTTAGGATCTGGCCGCGTTGAGTACAGATGAAGCTTGCTTTTGGTCGATAAATGGAAGCGGTTGTTCGTCAGGACTGTCATACTTTCCAATGTCTCTTTGGTCTTTCCCTTGTGTGTTGCTTTCATCCCCTGTTTTGAAAAAGTAGCCCCCCCGTTTTGAAAAATAAAGTCCACCCCCAGTCTTGAGAAATGAAATGCCCCCAGTTTTGAAAAGTAAGTCTATGCCCAGTTTTGAAAAGTAAAGCCCAACCCCTGTCTTGAAAAATGAAGTCTATCCCCTGTTTCGAAAAGTGAAGTGTAGCCCTGTTTTGAAAAGTGAAGTCTTTCCCCAGTTTGTGATTTGTAAATGAGAGAGTTGTCTTGTGAACTTTCATGAAAGGTTCTTATGTCCTAGATTGGACTGTTGAGTGAAAACGTAATGATGTAGTGTTCTCTATATCATATGTTGCGTTCATTTCCCTTAGTCTTGTTTAAAAAGTTTGATATCCTGTTTGAACCCAGTATACTAGTCTTTTTGGTCTTTTGTCGTTGTCACACGTATCCCCCCTCCCCCCTTGTTAATATTGTCTTGATTTTAGTCCTTGTTGTTGTCATATACCCCTTTGTCTAGCCCTGTCTTATTTGAATGAGTTGTTGAGGTAAGTTGTTGGTGAGATTTTATCTCACTGAGGTATTTAGACTGGATTGTCTAAATCCTCATTTTGCAGAACCGTTGCCAAAATGTCCCGTGAAACTCGCTAGGTGTTAGCCGAGTTTGGGCAGATGTATATCTGTCATATTTTTTTTTAGTTTTTGAGAACCGCTCGCGGTTAGGCAACGAGGTGACAAGGCTGTGTCTGCCCTGGTATGTCACTTGTGTTACTGCTGTGGATGTCAGCGAGGTCCACACAGGGCACAAGTTTAGTTCTTTCCCAAGGCACAGAAACTCTTGTCACCTACAGTTCTAAGTAGAGTCAATAAACATTTAAGTCTACTCGACTTTAAAGAGTCTGGCGATTGATGGCACGCTAGCCCAATCCCTAACGACTTTTTTGTTTTGTTTAATCCCCACTAGCCATTATCTAAATATTTTGATATTGTTGTCCTGTCACACCTAAGATGTCCATGTTGGATTTTTTTCTGTTTGTTATCGATAACTGGATAATCTTATCCAGGTTTCTCTTTTGCGCGGAGGCTTTGTAACGTTTGAAAAAACTCCAACATTAATTTAATATCCCAATTCCCAAAAAGAATGTCCATTTTTTTAAATTTATTTTGTGAAGTTCAATATCATTATAAGATCCCAAGCCGTCCCTGTACACAGCCATGAAGTATTGCATAACATTTCAATTTGTTACAATTTGTAAGAAGTGAGATGCGTAGATGAACTTTCTAGAAGAAATCTTGAACTGAAAGTTGAGTTCTTGTCAACTAAGCATCCCTAAGGATCAAAATCGCTCGGTACTTCCGTCGTATTTTTCCCCTGTAGTAGCTTCAGAGCGAAGCGCAAATTAGTCCAGCTTTACGTCCGAAGGTGATAGCATCTCCTCGGCTGGTACTCGCTCGAATTAGGGCGTAGTCCCTTTGTTCCCCGCCGGTAAAATGTAGAATGGTCGCTGTGAAGATCTGAATGTGTAGTGAGTGCTCTGAGAGGATTTTTTTCCACATATAGTATTGGATTTAATGGAAAATCGAAGCCTCTTGAGAGTCAAATACGCAGTTCTACAAACCGGCATTGTTGCCCATTTTTTCCTGTGTTATGTATGATGGTCAAGCCCTGATTTCATCGAAGAAATGTCGAAGAAATGTCGTTCCTGTCCCGTGATGTTTTGTTTCCAGTTTCCCAGAAGCCCCCTTTGTGATTTGTGTATGGAATGTCTACCCCACACCCCACCCTCCAGTGATTGCCCTGAAATTGAAGAAAGAAGCCATGTCCTGCCCCCTGCCTCAGTTCGATGACCCTGTTTGTTGATGAACCCCTCCCTTGTAGTTTGTGACTGTGACGAAGAGTTTTTTTTTTTAAGGTATGATACGTTTTTTTAATTTTACTAAATTTCAAGTGGATAAATTGCTGGTAAATAATTGTATAAAGAAATTTGCTTTCATAATGGTAAAAAAAGGCAGTGACTTATGACATTTGACAGCTACGTCAAATCTTGTGTTGAAATAAATAGGTCAAATTTTATTTGACATATACTGCCCAACAAGTTTAATTGTAATTGTTTTGTTTGTAATCATTGTTTTTGTAGTAAAATTTTGAATAAACCTGGTAAGAGTTTAAAGTTTTGAATAAACGTTTTGTAAGTGTATCTACCATTTTATTTTTGTAACCTTTTTTTGGAAAAATTTTAACTAAATTCTAATGCAACTGTGTGTAAGTTTTAGAATAAAGAAAGAAATGGCATAGAAGCCAACAGATGCTGCCCAGTATAACCCCAACGAGGAATCTGAGAGGAATGTCCCCCCATTGGTACCCGTAAGTGAGAGAAATGTCCAGTAAGTACCCATATATGAACCAGAGGATTTGTTTCGAACGGCGTCCTTTTTTTAAATAGTAGAAAGATCCTCTAGTCTGAGTAAGTACCCTTTGTAATTGTTATGGTAGTTTAGTCATCTTAACACCCCTCCCCTTCCCTAACGAATCTACGACCTAGCTCCCGCACAACAAATGAGCTGCCGTCTTGCAATGAAGGTTTGCATGTCTGTTCCTTCTACTAGCCCCATTTAGACCCCCAGTATCTCTATAGATAGTCTCTCCTTGTTTCCCATAATGAGCAGACATGTAAAACGCTTCAACTTCAACTATAAAATAACTTGAAAAATTATTTTTTACAATTTTTAACTTTCTGTTGACTCTTTAATTTATGTTTGGTATCGGAAGTTTTGCCTGTGTACAATGGAAACTAAAAAGTGAACCAAATACAAGACTTTAGTCGAAGAACGTGGTATATAACGCTACAACAGGCTTTATTATGTTGTGTGTGGGATCATTATTTGTATTAAAATTTCTGTCAAAAAAGAAACAAGATATTACCTGCTCTCGTAAGTACACAAGAGGATCACAGGGCCCCTCAGGCCCGTACAAAAGAGTAGGCACGTGGAATGTATGAAGTCTATACCAACAAGGAAAAGCTCATAACCTGAGAACTGAAATGCAAAAATTAAAGATACTATTGCTTGGATGTAGTGAAGTTCCATGGCCTAACAGTGGCAGAAGTGTAATAGACAACTACGTGTTTTATTAATCTGGACATAACACTCCACATCAATTGAAAATAGCATTAGTTTATAAATATAAATACTTAGTATAGGCCGTGAAATCAAAATTGCCAGGGACAATCAAAGACAGCCGGGACATGCAAAGATGCAAATTGGAGCTGGAGGGCTAAATAATAGAGCAAGTTATATAGTTTAAATGCAAGGTGAACAATATTAATAACTGGGTAAGGAACAGAAGAATAGAATGGAATGACCAAATAAGCCGAACGACAACAAATAGAGTAGTAAGGACGGCGAGAGACGGTTCCCCAATAGGAAGACGATCAGCAAGACGACCACGAAAACTATGGAACGACAAATTACTAGAGGCACATCGAAGGAACAGACAGAGTCATGTCTATAAAAAAGGATAAGAAGAATAAGACAAAAGATCTATGCATGAGTTAAAAGAAATGACCAGAGACAGAGATCTTTGGAGACGAAAAATACACGGTACAATCCACTACACGGACCACTACAATCTCTCCGAGGAGGCAAGGACTGAAAAGAAAAATATTCAGCTTTAAACGCAGAAGGCTGGATAATAATAATGATGGGTAGTCCTTTAAATATATCCCAGGAGAATTATCTGAACAGACAATATTCAAATATAAGAAATTTAGAGCCTCGAATCGCAAAGTATACTTAAAACATTTTTTTTTATTAATTTCATACCTATCTATGTAATTTTCAAACAATCAAAGTAGAAGGACAAAACAGGTTCTACTATCAAGATAGGGAAATCACTGTGTTAGAGAGAGAAGTACCTTTCCAATGAGTAAGAGTGAGATAGATGCTGACGTTACAGCGAAGGAATCTACCATCGTTTAGCTATTAGCCGCTAGATGGCGCCACCAATTCGCCATTTTTATTTCCATTCGCCATTTTTATTCCATTTCAGTATTTTTATTTAAATTCGCCATTTTTGATCCAATTTTCCTTGACACAGACATTACGTCGAAGGAATCTACAATAGTTTAGCTATTAGTCGCTAGATAGCGCCACTAATTCGCCATTTTTATTTCGATTCGCCATTTTTATTCCATTTCAGTATTTTTATTCAAATTCGCCATTTTTGATCCAATTTGCCTTGACACAGACATTACGTCGAAGAAATCTACCAAAGTTTAGTAGTTCTCTTTTTCCACTCTTCTTCTTTTTGTCAATTGCCTATTCTTTTTCTTTCCGCGACTGCTAATTCTTGTTCTTTCCCGTAGAGTCGTAGACAATAAAAGTTGTAGGGAGACACATGGACAATAAAGTTTGTAGGTATGCCTAAACGGCTTAACGTAGAGAGGCATAGACGTAAGGAGAGACATGGACAATAAAGGTTGTAGGTATGTAGTGCCTAAACGGCTTGACGTAGAGAGATATGCGAGGTGTCATGTGATTTAACAAATTAAATAATATAGAAAAATTAAACACAACATCATGCCATAAAGGCATTAGATAAAAATGATTGGACTACATACCTACAACCTTTATTGTCCATGTCCCTCCTTACGTCTATGCCTCTCTACGTTAAACCGTTTAGGCATACCTACAACTTTTATTGTCTGTGCCTCTCTACGTTAAGCCATTTAGGCACTACATACCTACAACCTTTATTATCCATGTCTCTCCTTACGTCTATGCCTCTCTACGTTAAGCCGTTTAGGCATACCTACAAACTTTATTCTCCATATGTCTGCCTACAACTTTTATTGTCCATAACTCTACGGGAAAAGAAGAAGAATTAGCAGTCGCGGAAAGAAGAATAATAGGCAGTTGACAAAAAGAAGAAGAGCGAAAAAAGAGAACTGTCGGATAATAGCTAAACTTTGGTAGATTTCTTCGACGTAATGTCTGTGTCAAGGCAAATTGGATCAAAAATAACGAATTTGAATAAAAATACTGAAATGGACTAAAAATGGCGAATTGGAATAAAAATAACGAATTGGTGGCGCCAACTAGCGGATAATAGCTGAACTACGGTAGATTTCTTCGACGAAATGTCTGTGTCAAGGAAAATTGGATCAAAAATGGCGAATTTAAATAAAAATACTGAAATGGAATAAAAATGGCGCATTGAAATAAAAATGACGAATTGGTGGCGCCATCTAGCGGCTAATAGTTGAACTATGGTAGATTCCTTCGACGTAATGTCTGTGTCAAGGCAAATTGGATCAAAAATGGCGAATTTGAATAAAAATACTGAAATGTACTAAAAATGGCGAACTGGAATAAAAATGGCGGATTGGTGGCGCCCTCTAGCGGATAATAGCTGAACTACGGTAGATTTCTTCGACGTAATGTCTGTTTCAAGGAAAATCGGATCAAAAATGTCGAATTTGAATAAAAATACTGAAATGGAATAAAAATGGCGAATCGAAATAAAAATGGCGAATTAGTGGCGCCATCTAGCGACTAATAGCTACACTATTGTAGATTCCTTCGACGTAATGTCTGTGTCAAGGCAAATTGGATCAAAAATGGCGAATTTGAATAGAAATACTGAAATGGACTAAAATGGCGAACTGGAATAAAAATGGCGGATTGGTGGCGTCCTCTAGCGGATAATACCTAAACTATGGTAGATTCCTTCGCTGTGACGTCAGCATCTATCTCACTCTTACTCATTGGAAAGGTACTTCTCTCTTTAACACAGTGATTTCCTTATCTTGATAGTAGAACCTGTTTTGTCCTTCTACTAATCAATAAGTGCTAAATTAGTAATAAAATAATGTGCCATGCAAGATATAAAAAATAAAGAAAGAATTGAAACATCGCAGATTTATATACAGTGTGATATTGATAAATGCGTATGCCTCGAACAATTTACAAATCATACCACAGGCATCTCCTGGTTTAAAAATTGACTTGATAAAATTCTTTGATAAATAAACAAATATTAAAGAATTGTGTTCTTCTTTCTTCTTGTATGTAGGCTTTAAAGCCTGTTTCTTCTTCAATATTAGCCTCCTAAATTGTTTAAGTTACCGCACCATCTTTTCCTTGGTCTGCCAATACTTCTTCGTCCATTTGGTGACTTATCTCGTGCTATTCGTACTATCCTATTCTCTGCCATTCTACTATGTTCGTTCCACTCCTGTTTCCGTTTTGTGACCCATCCATTTATGTCTTCTACATTGCATGATCTTCTTACGTTTCCGCTTCTCTCCCTATCCAACAAAATTTCCGTGATATTCGTCTGAGTATTTTCATCTCTGTTGTTTCTAGTAGTAGTCTCGTTTTAGATGTGTCAGGTCGTGTCTCCGCCGTGTATGTCAATATAGGTCTAATTCCTGCTTTATAGATTCTTGCTTTTGTGTCTTGTCTTAGGTGTTTGTTCTTCCAAAATTTGTCATTAAGAGATCCCGCTGCTTAACTTGCTTTTAAGCTTTGTTGTCGTACTTGCTCTTCAACATCTCTGTAACTGGTTATATATATTCCCAGATATCTAAACCTTGCTTCCTGCTTTATTATTTTCCCATCAATTTCGATTTTACATCTTGGTGGGTATTTATATTATGTTGTCATACATTTGTTTTTTTCTGCTGATATTATCCTATTGTATTTCTTGGCTGTTAGTTGTATTGAAGATGTGTGTTAATCTTTTGAGATCGTCTTCTGTCTCGGCGATTAATGCAGCGTCGTCTGCATAACATAATATTTGGATTTCTTTGTTCCCCATTCTGTAACCATGACCTTTACGTACTGCTTCTATTATTTCGTCCATTATTATATTAAAGAACAGTGGGCTTAACGAGTCACCTTGTCTGACTCCGCTTTGTAGTGGTATAAACTGCGCCAGTTTTTCATTTATCTTTGCCTGTATTCGATTATGAAAGTATGTAGATGTTCTCGATGGTTTGTATAATATTGATTGGTATGTTTCTTCTATACAGTAAGTGTAACACGTCTTCGACTTGGATGCAATCGAAAGCCTTTGTCAGGTCTATAAAACATAGATATGCTGATTTATTGTACTCAATGGCCTTTTCTGTGATTTGTCTCAGTACAAATACGACGTCTACGCAGGATATTCCGGATCTGAATCCTTGTTGTTCATCTGATAAAGTTGTTAGGTTATTGATTTTGTTGGTTAGGACTTTGGTGGTTAGAAAAATTGTACTAGTATAAAATAAATAATCAACAAAGCGTGTTTTGGAAAAAGATTAAAAAACAATGAGTACATGTTAAAAGTAGTGTTAAGCATCTGAGTGACATTTAAATCTCCTACGCACATAATTATATCATCTAGGATGATCTGTTGATCAATATAATTAGTATATAAATCTTATGGTCATTATAAAGTTTCGTGTTGGTAAGCACACAATTTTTTGCACGATCGTTCATGCTGTATTCTTGGAACGTTTGCCCTACTCTGACCTAAGCACGCTCTATATAAAATCATGAAAATGTTTTTACCCGTACCCGCCATTTCCAAGATATCCGTAGCCATTGTATTCTTCATGCAAAGGCATAACATATATGAAAGTCATTTTCACATTGTTCTTCTTATCGTGAGCACTCGCGTTTTAATGACTGATTTCAAAAGTCATTTTGACCGGCCAGTGAACCAATAAACTAAACATTTGCATCTGAAACTTTTTTTAAAATATGCATTGAAATAGAAATTACTAACATGAAACATGTTTAAGGCAAATATGAAAATAGAGTTTACTGTGTTTTAAAGAAAAATAAAAGTTTAAATAAGGTTTGTGATGAAAGAACATAAAATTTGGTCATTTCGTTGCTTATTCATTATCGATATAATCAAATTTAGTCAAAATATGGTTTATATACGTATATACCAAATACAATACATATACCATACAACACATACATGGACACGGAACAAAAGTTACAAGAGACAACCAAACATGCGAAATACGAGGAAGAATAAACCTAGCATGTGCAGCCAATGGAAAACTCAGACAACTTCAAGCGATATACCAATTTCTTTAAAACGTAAAACTTTTGACCAATGTGTGTTACCTGTGATGGCCTATGGTGCCGAAACTTGACAGCTACAACTTCTAAAACGCTGCAAATAGCTCAGAGGAAAATATAAAGGTTAATGCTGAGTATATCGCTTCGAGACCGAGTTAGAAATGAAGACTTAAGACGAAGAACAGGAGTTATCGATGTAATTTCGCGAATTGCCACGCTGAAACAGAACTGGGCCGGACACGTCGCCCGAATCAATGAAGAAGATAAGTCATGAAAGGTGGACGAAGAGATTACTTGAGTGGATACCGAGATTAGACAAAAGAAGTAGAGGAAAACCCCCTACTCGTTAGACTGACGATCTCAAGAAAATGTCAAGAAATTTAATGCAAAGTGCTCAAAATAGAGCACAATGGACAAAAATGAGGGAGGACTATATCCAGCAGTGGACGCAAAGGGTTGGGTGGTGATGATGATGACGTATATACTGACAGTGGAGAATGCGAAGACGAGATCTGTAGACGCATCACAGTCACCAGATCGGGAACAGCCAAACTCACAAAAATTTGGAAGAACACTGACATTACAAAAAAACACAAATTTACGACTTGTTCGAGCATTAATATTTTCTATCGCCAACTACGCTTCAGAGACTTTAAAAAAGCATTCAAAAAGCCTATAATGGCATTTGAAATGTGGATCTACAGTAGATTATTGCGAATACCATGGACGGCATCAAACGAATATTTCAATACTAACAGAACGGAACATAACTAGACTCACCACAAATATTAACCAAAATATATTGAGATATTTTGGACATATAGTTAGAAGAAGAGAAGGCATGGAACGAATGATAGTAGAGGGCAAAATAGTGGCCAAAACATCCAGAGGAGGGCCTCCAGTACGATGGATGGATGGGCGGACCAAATAAAGGATATGACTGGTTACTCGTTCTCCGAAGCAAAAAAACACGAGCACGAGAAATAATTGGAAAAAATGATCAAATAATTACATGACGCCCATACATCCTTATGAAGGAGAAAAGATAGAGGAGGAGGAGGTATATATAAATTGGGGTTCCATGACATCTTGTAACGCGATAGTTCGTAAACCGACAAATGGTAACGGACAATTCGTAACAGCGACAGTTCGTAACGGCGACAGTTCGTAAATATACAAATTCGTAACGGACAATTCGTAATGTCCAAATTTAATTATTCAGTTTATTTTTGTTAACGTGGAAACTAACTGTTATTACAGTAATAAATAAAATTATGTTTATTAATTTAACGAATCAGTATCAGGATAAACATTTTTAAAATTATAATCTTTCCTTTACAAAACGTTTACTTAGAAAGTTGGGAATGTCTAAAGACGGTTGTCGGCTTAAAGATTTCACGAATTACTTCATTATTCCTTTGTCTAGGTATATGCTAATTTAAGGAACAATACCAGGGATAAACTTTTACAAATAATGTTAAAAGTTTTTATGTATTTAAATATTTGTTTGTGTTTAAAGACTTTTTCTACAACCGTGTTAAAAATGCAAGTTTTAGCACTCCATACGAGCGTTAAAAATGCTACTTTAAGACACTAGTGCTTTAAAATTTTTAAGGCACTGCAGTTCGTATTGACCGTATAGGCAATTTTGATGTAATGTCAAAAAAATATAAAAATGGAATGTCAGTCAAGTTCAAGTAAAAGTTTTTGTAGATATTGTCCTGTAATTACGTTTGTAGAAAAAATATTGTATGATATGCGTATTAAAAAGTACATTTTTAAGGCACTCATGTGAATGGCAGAACTCGTTTCGCTCATTCTGCAAACTTTCACATGCGTGCCTTAAACGTGTACTTTTAACACTTATATCATAAATAACTATTAATATATTCTGAAACACGAAATATAAAATGCGTTAAACATGTTTATCCCGGTACTGATTCAATAAATTGATAAACATAATTTCAATTGTAACTGTAATAACAGTTAATTTCCACGTTAACTAAAATAAACAGAATAATTCAATTTTGACGTTACAAATTGTCCGTTACGTAAGTGTCGCTGTTACGAACTGTCGCGGTTACGAGATGTCTGGTCACGCTAAATTAGATCATAAATGAAGATACATAACAAAACAAACATAACAGGCATATATATAACCACTATAAACGAATCAGAAATGAAACGAATACTTTAGTCAAACAAATAAAAAGGAAACACTAGTAGAGTTTCTCAAAACAATTGGAATATGACTTCTGCGGAACACAAAACGAAGTATGGAGAAAGGTCAGAGGACAAAGAAAAGAGACGAAACGATGGGACGTCAAAGAATCATCTGACTAATAATGACATACGCAGCAGAAACACGACATGATACAGACAAAACGAAAATACTGCTAAAAACAGCAGATATAAAAACCCTTCGAAAAATTGATGGTAAGACACAATGAGACATATCTATATGTAACTACAGATTTACGAGGATTTGTAATAGACCAGGGCGGATCTTAGTCCTGTCGCCAGGGGGGGGGGGTACAACGGCCTCCTGTATTCAGATGGACTTACTCAAGTTTTTTTTATGTATTTTGACCTGTAGAACACGAATTTTTTGGGTAACAGTTGATCCGCATGTCGATAAGATTGTTATAAACCAAGAAGTTGAGGAATCACATAACAGCGATTTCTCGCAAAACAAAACATTTTTTTGTATTTTTTGGGCCACTCTAACCAAAAAATGTTCCTACAAATTTTTTCGTAGGGTGCATAGTTTTCGAAATAAACGCGGTTGAACTTTCAAAAAATAGAAAAATTGCAATTTTTGAACCCGAATAACTTTTGATTAAAAAATAAAATACCAATTCTGCTTACCGCATTTGAAAGTTCAAGTCAAATTATATCGGTTTTAATTATTTGTATTGCTAAACATTTATTATTTTATTGTTAAAAAAAGCTATAAACACCTAGTGCTTGAGTGATGTTTTCAATGATTTCTCATTTAAAATCGAACGAGTAGGTAGAAGAGGTAAAAGTGCAAGCGGGGCTATTTCTACGTAGCATGCATTAAAACGCATGTATTAGGGACGGGAAACACTATGTGTTTATAGCTTTTTTAACAATCAAAAAATAAATTTTTAGCAGTGCAAATATTCAAAACAGATATAATTTGACTCAAACTTTTAAAGGCGGTAAGCAGAATTGCTATTTTATTTTTTATTCAAAAGTTATTCGGGTTCAAAAATTGCAATTTTTCGATTTTTTGAAAGTTCAACCGCGTTTATCTCGAAAACTATGCATCCTACGAAAAAACTTGTATTAACATTTTTTGGTTAGAATGACCCAAAAAATACAAAAAAATGTTTTGTTTTGCGAGAAATCGCTGTTATGTAATTCCTCAACTTCTTTGTTTATAACAATCTTATCGACATCCGGATCAACTGTTACCCAAAAAATTCGTGTTCTACGGGCCAAAATACATAAAAAAACTTGGGTAAGTCCATCTGAATTAAAAAGGCCGTTGTACCCCCCCCCCTGGCGACAGGACTATCTGTGAAAAAAGGTCTATTTTTGGATATGCGAGGTGGCATTCGGATTTTTGCAGATAAAGTTAGGTGACAACTTCAACAATAATAATTGACTTATGCTCCTTCTCAAATATGCCTGGAACATTAATAAAAAAAAAAAAAAATTAGGGGTGTAGTGTTGGATCGCCTCCACGTGGTGCACCCTGGGTAACGCCAAATGATCCATCCTCCCAATCCTAAGGTGTAACACCATCGTGCCAACGGGATGCATGGTACAGGGAGTAAAGTTTATCTGAAGCGATGCCCTAGAGAGATGGCGAACTCTAGGGGAATATAGCCTTGGTGCGGTAAGGGCGCACTGCCGTACTCGACATTTATTTCGACCCTACTCGTGGGAACAATCGTGGAACCAAAGAGAAACATTAAACAAGCGGAGAGGGACTCAGAAATGGGCGACCTCTCCGAAGAAACAAGAATGGAAGCTGCGGGAGCAGCAGACCATATAGAACACACGGACAAGGGAGCTGTGGAAACAGCAGACCATGCCGAGGAGAGATGTATTGAAGCTGACCAGCTAGAGACAAGCCTCGAGAAACTAAGTCTCGGGACAAAAAAGCTATCTGGGGCTCAAAAACGGAGGCTTAAGAAAGCCGAAAAAATAGCTGCTGGGACGTGGGTTAAAGAGAACCCACATAAGACCAAAGGCCAAAAGGGGAAAAGTGACCAGACCACGGGAGTGAAAAGGACCCGGTCTGACAACTCGACCCCAACAAAAAACCCCGAGGCCAAAAGACCGAAGGGAATTACGAAACAAGCAGCTAACAACGCGACCAGGAGCGGTAATACGCAGACTGGCACAGTTGCTAGCGCTAAAGAGGTAAGGGGCAGTAAAACGCAGACTGGCACTTACGGCGAAGTGACAGACAAACTGAGGATGGCGGTGGTAGACAGACGTCATCCTGAGGTAAAACTGAACCAGGAACAAGCAGAACTGGTTCGAACAAAACTGGAAGAGGCAGTGGATAAGGCACCCGGCGGAAGTCAGAATCCACTGCAGTTCCTAAGAACTACATTCAGCGCGGGGATTCTGTGGATCCACTGCGCGAATGAGCCTACCAAATCTTGGCTGGAGGGGACGGTACGAGAGCTTCGGGATCTCTGGGAGTCGGCGGATTTGAAGTTGATCGAATCCAAGGACTTGAGAAGACCGATTGTGCTTGTGCACGTGCCTGAGACCGGCATAAGCGAAAAAGTGTTCAGGAGTCGCTTGGGCAAGCAGAATTCAGGGCTCAATACGACAGACTGGACACTGAAAAGCCAGAAGGTCGAGGGGCAAGGAGAAATCCTTGCGTACTCGATCGACAAGGTCTCCTTGAGGGCTTTGAAGCAGACCCAACTCAAGGCCTTTTATAGGATGGGAAGGGTAGCATTCAAGATCGTGCGGGAGACAGATGGAGATGACAAAGGTGAGAGTGATCCAAGCCAACCTTCAACACAGTAAGGCAGCTTCGGCAGAACTTGCTGTGGCGATGGAAAGGTTTGATGTTGCTCTCATCCAAGAACCCTGGGTAAACCAGGGTAAAATAAAAGGTCTCTCAGGAATAAGTGGAGAACTGATTTACAGTAGATCCGCTGAAGTACCAAGAACCTGCATAATAGCTAAAAGCAACATTAAGGTACTGCCGTTAACTAATTTCTGTTCTAGGGATCTAACAGCAGTAATACTAAAAGTTACAGAGGGAGGTAGGATGAAGGAGATAATACTCGGATCAGCCTATCTGCCCTATGATGATCCTAACCCACCACCACCAAGGGAATTGGAGGAGCTGATGAGAGACTGCAGAGGCAAAGGATCACAGATAATCATCGGTTGTGACTCCAACTCACATCACATCAGCTGGGGGAGCACCGGAAACAACGAAAGAGGTGAGCACTTACTACAATTTATTATGGAATATAATTTAGACATACTAAATGTAGGCAACAAACCTACCTTTGTGACTGCTAATAGGAAGGAGGTTATCGATATAACGATGGCGACTGCATTTGCAAGCAGCATCGTTAGGAACTGGCATGTGTCTGATGAGGCGAGTTTCTCGGACCACAGACACATATACTTTGAAATAACGGGCTATGAGCACGAAACAGAGACTTATCGAAACCCCAGGAAAACTGATTGGGAAGCGTATCAAGAAGACCTGACATATAGTTTTCGTGGGGCTATAAAGAGGATAAGGAACACAATAGAGCTAGATATGGCTACTGAACAATTTCAGGATATAGTCATAGAAGCATATAAAGATAACTGTCCCGTAACAGTGAGGAGCTCCAACAGGAAAGTGCCCTGGTGGAACAATGAACTTGCTAAAAGAAGGAGAGATGCGAGAAAAGAATTCAATTCTGCCAAGAGATCAGGCGAGTGGAGCGAATATCGCAAAGCTCTGACTGAATATAACAAGGCTCTACGGAAAGCCAAAAGAGAATCATGGAGGAAGCACTGCGAGGAGATAGAACAGACTGCAGTAGTGGCTAGACTCCAAAAGGTTCTCTCGAAAGAACCTAAGAGCAATATCGCCACGCTCCAAATGGAGTCAGGCGATTACACACAGACCAGTGAAGAGACGCTGAGGGAACTCTTCAATGTTCACTTCCCTGGGTCGGTCACCAGAATGATGACACCAGAAGTTCTACAGCAAGAAGGACCAGTTACCATGAAATATGGAAATAGGGGAAGCTGGAGAGCTGCAAAAGAGATGGTGACACCAGACAAAATAAAATGGGCAGTAAGTTCATTTAAACCATATAAATCACCGGGAACGGACGGGATTTATCCTGTACTTTTGCAAAAAGGTACAGAAGCAATGTACAAGCAAATGTGTACAATACTTCGTGCAAGTATTGCGCTGGGGTATGTACCGGTTGCTTGGAGGTCGACAAGGGTAGCATTCATACCTAAGCCTGGTAAGGGTGGACGTATGACTGCGAAGTCCCTTAGACCAATAAGTCTGATGTCCTTTGTACTAAAGACATTGGAAAAACTGGTAGATAGACATATTAGGGATGGAATATTGGTTGAAAGACCAATAGAACAAGACCAATATGCATATAGGCCAGGTGTATCAACAGAAACAGCACTGCACCATCTAGTACGGAGGGTGGAGTATGTTCTGGAAAACAAAGAGGTGATGTTGGGAGCCTTTCTCGACATAGAGGGAGCCTTCAACAACACCTCATTCGATGCAATCACAAAGGCTATCCGGCTGAAAGGAGTGGATGAAATAAGCTGCAGGTGGATAGAATGCATGCTTAAAAGCCGCGTGGTATATTCGACACTGATGGGCGAGACCATGTCAGCACGGGTTGCCAGAGGATGCCCACAGGGAGGTGTATTATCTCCGTTAGTGTGGAATCTGGTTATGGACGGACTGATTGGAACGCTCAACAGGAAAAAATATAATGTTCTGGGCTATGCAGATGATTTTGTCATTCTGGCTCAGGGCAAGTTCAATACAACTGTCAGGGATAACATGCAACAGGCCCTGAATGTAGTATCAAAATGGACAAGTGAGGTAGGATTGTCCGTAAGCCCTCACAAATCCAAAATAGTAGCCTTCACCAGAAGGACAAAATTAGAGGGAATAGGACCTGTGAATCTCATGGGGATCTCCCTAAAGGTGGAGAGGGAGGTAAAATATCTCGGAGTCATAATAGACTCAAGGCTTACCTGGAATCAACACCTGGAACGAATAACCAAAAGAGCGATGGCCACTTTAATGGTGACCAGACGCACACATGGCAGAACATGGGGACTTAAACCGGACATGATGTATTGGATATACAACATGATGGTAAAGCCCACAATAACGTATGCAGCATTGGTCTGGTGGCCAAAGGTGCAACAGAGAAATGCTATAGAGAAGTTAGGCAAGATACAAAGGCTTGTCTGTCTCAGCATAACAGGAGCAATGAGAGGCACACCAACTGCAGCAATGGAAGCCTTACTAGACCTTCCTCCCTTACACATCACAGTGAAGGGCGAGGTAAGGATGGGGTTACATAGACTGCAGGGTAATCAAAGCAAAATTGCAGTGGGCAAAGGACACTGCAGCATCAATGATATATGCGGGGATCCAATATGGGAGATGATAACAGACCATTGTATCCCCAAATATAAAATGGAAATACCTTTTCAGGTGGAAATACACTCCAGAGAGGTATGGGAAGATCCTGGCAGACATCTGAAGTATGAGGGCCACACCTGGTATACAGATGGGTCCAAGACAGAAGATGGCTCGGGATCAGGAGTATATAGTGAGGATAGGAACTATAACGGTTCCATCCCACTAGGAGAATATACCTCTGTATTTCAGGCGGAGGTATATGCAATCCTGCACTGTGCACGGATAAACAGATTGAGGACTTATACTAATAAGAGAATCAATATCTGTTCAGACAGCCAAGCGGCCTTGAGGGCTTTAAAGAACCCAAGGATAACCTCAAGGCTTGTATGGGAATGCCGCGAAGAACTTGACACCCTGGCGGAACATAATGAGGTAAAACTCATTTGGGTGCCTGGACATCAAGGGATCGCTGGTAATGAAAAAGCTGACGAACTTGCTAGACGAGGATCAGCAACAGTATACTTCGGTCCAGAACCGGCACTGGGAGTGCCCAAAAGCACAATCAGAGACCGATTAAGAGGCTGGATACGAAGACAGCACAAAGAATACTGGGAAGAAATTCCCACGCAAAAGCATGCGAAGAGATTTATACCTCAGACATGCGCAAAAAGAGCTGAAGAACTGTTCAAAATGAACAGGAATCAGCTCAAAATTATTACAGGTTTCTTAACTGGACACTTTCCAGTAAAAGGACACCTACACACGATAGGACTATATAACGGAGATCTCAGCTGCAGACTATGCAATAGAGAGACCGAGACAGTCAGACATTTATTGTGCGATTGCGAGGCGCTGGATCGTAAGAGACAAGCAATATATGGAGACTGCAAACCAAGTCCGACAGTGTATGGCACTAACCCAATGGACCTTTACAGGCTAGTAAAGGGCACTGCATTATTGGATTGGGTGTCATGAGAACAAATGGAAGGAAGCACAATAAGCTGAAACGCTGCAGTGCCACCGGGGTGCATGCACGGACGGCTTCCGGAAGAAAAAAAAAATAAAAAAATTAAAAATTTCGAAAAACATCGATTTTTTTCTAATTTCTTTGCTTATAACTTTAAAACGATTCATTTTGGAACAAAGTCGTAGAGAAGTAAAATAATGATAATTGAATTTTGTCTGATAAACGACAGGTTAAAAACGACAGGTTAAATTATTACACTTTCTGCAAAATAGAAAGAAATACAAAATAAGGGGGCAAAATAAGCCTGTTTTTATACAATGTTTTTCACCCATTTTGAAAGTACTTAGAAGTTTCGTAATTCGCTTAGAAAATTATTAAAACATACTTAAATCGTTCACCAAATTTCATTAAAATCGACCTGATATATTTTGCAGAATAATTTTGCAATCTAAATTTTTTTAAAAAAGTTCAAATTGTTTATAACCCTTTTGAAGAAAAAGTAGACCATTCAGAAGTTTGCTAATTTTTTTTACATATAAAGAGGTTCTCTACCTATCTAATACACTTTACAGAATTAAAAGCGGATTATTTAAGCGGCCTCAGCACTGTTTTAAAATTATAAACAATTTTTTGGCTTATAAAAAATAGAATGAGGACGTTTGAGTTGGCATAAATTCATTTTCTCGAGAATAAGCGTCTCTGGAGATACTTAAATCTCAAAACAGATCGTTTTTTATTTTTATATTCTAATTTTTTGGTATATATAATCATACTAGTGACGTCATCCATCTGGGCGTGATGACGTAATCGATGATTTTTTTAAATGAGAATAGGTGCCGTGTGATAGCTCAATCGAAAGGCTATTCAATTTTGTATTTACTAATATAAACATTAACATAATTATTTATACAGGGTTTGAATTAAAAAATTTTTTGAATTAAATGAATTCCAATATTTAGATTACGTCATTATACCCAGATGGATGACGTGACTAGTATGATATTTATGCCAAAAAAATTATAATTTAAAAACAAAAATCGATCTGTTTCGGGATTTATCCCCAGAGCCGCCCTTTCTCAAGAAAATGAATTTATTCCAACTCAAACGTCCTCACTGTATTTTGTTTTTAAGCCAAAACATTGTTTATAACTTTAAGACAGTGCTGAGGCCCCTTAAATAATCCGATTTTAATTCTGTAAAGTGTATTAGATAGGTAGAGAACCTCTTTATATGTAAAAAAATTAGCAAACTTCTAAATAGTCTACTTTTTGTTCAGAAAGTTTTTAAAAAAATTTGAACTTTTTAAAAAAATTTAGATTGCCAAATTATTATGCAAAATCTGTTATATCGATTTTAATGAAATTTAGTTAAGCGAATTATGAAGGTTCTAAGTGCAACCAAAGTGGTTGAAAAACATTGAACAAAAACAGGTTTATTTTGCCCCCTTATTTTGTATTTGTTGCTATTTTGCAGAAAGGATAATAATTAAAGACATGTTTAACTAGTCGTATACTATACAAAATTCAATTATCTCTTTTTTCCGTCCCTACGACTTTGCTTCAAAATAAATCCTTTTAAAGTTATAAGCAATGAAAGGAGAAAAAAATCGATAATTTTCGAAATTTTTAAATATTTCAATTTTTTTATTAATGTTCCGGGCATATTTGGGAAGGAGCATAGGTCAATTAGAAATATAGTCCCAGAAAACATTATACATGAAGATGACATTGAAACGGTTAAAAAGTTTACATACCTGGGAGTAGAAATATATGCCGACGGATCACAAGATGGAGAAATAAGGAAGAGAATAACGCAGGCAAACAGAGCTTATTTTGCCCTCTCCCATATATTTCGGTCAAAAAGTGTCCATCGAAATACAAAGATGAGAATCTATAAAACCTTAATTCGACCAATAACATGTTATGGCAGTGAAGTCTGGGTGCTGAAAGAAACATCCAAAAACAAACTCGACACATTCGAAAGGAAAGTACTTAGGAGAATACTAGGACCTGTGAGGGAAAACGGAATCTTCAGAAGTCGATACAACAACGAGCTTTATCAACTTTATAAGGAAACGCCCCTGTCAGACTTCATTAGATTACAAAGATTGCAATGGGTCGGACATGTGATAAGAATGGGAGAGGATAGGCTACCAAAACGAGCACTGAATGCTAGAATGCAAGGAAAGAGACCGGTTGGGAAGCCACGAAAGCGCTGGGAAGACACAGTAAACAGCGACGCACAAGCCCTTTTAGGAGTCCGTGTATGGAGAAGAGCAGCCACAGACAGGCAAGGGTGGAGGCAAAAAATAAAGGAGGCCAAGGCGCAATTTGGGCTGTAGTGCCGTAGAAGAAGAATAAGTCAATTATAATTACTGAAGTTGTCACCTAATTTTGTCTGCAAAAATCCGAATGCTACCTCTCACATCCACTTCAAAACAGAGCCGCCCTGGTCTATAAGGTAGAGAATATTAATAACTGGTTAATTAATAAAGAGAAAAGTAGAATGGAATAACCACATAAGCCAAATGAAAACAAATAGAGTAGTAAGGACGGCGAGAGACGGTTCTCCAATAGGAAGACGAGCAGTGGGAAGACTACGAAAATGATGGAAAGGCAACTTATTGTAAGCACAATGAAAAAACCAGACAAGTCATGTCTTCACAAAAAGAAGAATAAAATGAGGATATAAAGAGTCCAAAACTTGCTAAAACTGTAGTAGAAATCGATACAGTTAATTATTAGCACCATTGTGTGAAATTAGCAGAACAAGGCATTTAGGAGTATGCAACAACGGGGAATTAAGTTTAAACGATATAAAATCGACGGAGTGAACAAGATTCGCATTACTCAGAGGGCTATGGTGCGCCAGATATTGGGTGTCTCCCTGAGGGACCGAATCCCAAACAAAGAAATACGTCGTAGAACAAAAACAACGGACGCCGTCGAGAGAATCGCGTCGCTCAAGTGGAATTGGGCAGGACACGTCACCAGATTGTCAGACAACCAATGGACAAAACGTATTGTCGAGTGGAGACCACAAGAAGAAGCACTACGGAGCAGAGGACGACCACCAACCAGATGGACTGACGATCTGAAGCGTATTGTCAGCAACTGGATGCAAGCCGCACAAAACAGAGAAAGATGGAAAGAGCTGAGGGAGACCTTATGTTCAGCAGTGGACGAGTACGGGTTGATGATGATGATGATGATGATATAAAATCATCATACTACCAATAGCAACTTATGACGTAGAAACATGGATCATGACAGGAAAGACAATAAACCTTATTAATACTTTTGAAAGAAAGATATTAAGGAGGATATTGGGACCCATTTGCGACAATGTCGACTTTGCGACATACCGCTGCTTTAGTAAAAGTAACTCAAAAAACACAATCTTCGGAAAACGGACAAAAACTGTGTTTAAAATACATTGGTAGAATGCAGTTGTCCATTTTAACTTTGTTTAAAATGAGGGTTCCAGATTGAATTATAGTCCAGGAACCGAAGCTTTTCACCTCGCAATTTTTACAGAATCGATCGATTTGAGTGAAAATTTGAGAATAAGTAGTGGACAGTTCAAGGATCAAAATCTATATGATGCCGAAAGGCGCTTTTACCATGGGGGTGGTTGCCACCCCATCTAGTGGTGGAAATTTTTTATTATGAAAGTGTTAGTTTTATATCGAAAAAATCAATGGTTTTCGATATATAATCAATTACTATTCACTCAATTTTTGCCATAGACTAATTTTTGTTAAACCAAGTTTTTGGGAATTAAATAACCTACAATTTCATATTTAAACATTTTTTCGTATAACTGATGCTAATCTTTCTATCCTGAAGAAAATAGCATTTCTTACCGAAATACAAAAATTCGGTATTCGCTTTAAAATCCAGTTTTTTTAAAACTAATTATTAAGCCAGTCAAACATTTTTAATCTATGAATAATACCTAAATAAAGAAGAATAAATAAGGCCAACGACTAAACACACCGCTAACTTACATTATTATGCTTCCAATTGGATTTCTCCTTTTTTTTTCAAAAAAATATATTGATTTTTTAACCGTAACTTTTTTATTTTTTATTTTAGAAAGCTTGGTAAAACAGAATTTTGTAGGTTGTTACAAGATCTATAGGGCTTTTAATATTAATTTTTTTTAAATCCTCAGTCGCAAAAAGTGGTGACTTTCAAAGGGTTGGTAAAGGTAGTTTTTGCATGTTATTATAAGTTTTCACTTGTAATTGTCAATAGCTCACTCAATTTTTGCCGTAGAAAAAATTTTTGCAAAACAATTTCTTGGGAATTAATTTAGCTACAATTTGATATTTAAACATATTTTCGCATCTCTGATGATAATCTTTCTATTCGGAAGAAAAGGGCATTTTTTACCAACCTCCAACAATTCGTTATTCGCTTTTAACTCCATTTTTTTTAAAAACTGATCATTCTAAGCCTGTCAATCTTCTAGAACCTATTAATAATACATAAATAAAGAAGACCAAATAAGGTCAATGACTAATTTTAATAAGGGTAATGATTAGGGGGTTGCTTCCGAACACTTTTTCACTGAAAAAAAATAGTGACTGACGTTCTTTTCATAAGTCACTTAATTTTTGAGCTAGAGACTTCTTTTATTTCTGCAGATATATATTTTTAAATGATTTAAATTAGATCGAACAAGTTATCCTCGAAAAATGCATAGTTTTCCCGTCTTTTGACTTTGAAACTACAATATTTAGCATTTGACGAAAAAGAACTAACATTTAATAAAATATAGATCGATTACTATTAGCCTTAAAGAAAATTAAAGAAAACGGTTTTGTTTATTTTTTCAAAAGGTACATTTTTTTAAGTAAAGATTTTTGATAAAACGAAAACTTTTTGAGTTATTATCAGATAAGTGATTAAAAACATTGATTTTTTCGATATAAAACATAACACTTTCGATAGCGAATAAATGGAAAACTATTAATTTTATCAAAAAATGTATAGGACGTTTTTGCTTAGAATGAATGTTTTACCAACATCTGTGGTCAAAATATAATAAAAAATTTCCACCCCCGAGATGGGGTGGCAACCACCCCCATGGTAAAAGCGCCTTTCGGCATGATATAGATTTTGATCCTTTGACTATCCACTACTTATTCTCAAATTTTCAATAAAATCGATCAATTCTGTAAAAATTGCGAGGTTTTGTCCTATTTTAAGCTTCATTACTTGGACTATTATTAGAGAATGGTTTTACTACTCGCCGATAAGTGAGGCGTAGTTAATTAGTTTATAATTTCAGTATTTAAGCGAAAACCGTTTTGAGTTACACCACTCTTTTAATAAAGCAGCGATATGGAAAATAAGGTTCAACCACGATTTATACAAATATTACAAAGGACCCTGTATAGCAAGTTATGCAAAAATACAAAGATTGCGTTGGACAGGTCACCTTATAAGAATGGATAATGACAACGGAACTATGGTATGACGCCGGCCAGTAGGAAGACCAAGGAAGAGGTGGATAGACGAAGTGAGAACAGATGCTAAAGAGATATTGCGGGTGGATAACTGGAGGAGCTTTATAGAAGGAACTTTATGCAAGGAAAAATCCAGGGAAAAACATCCATAGGAAGGAGACGTAACTCATGGCTGAATAACCTTAGGGAATGGTTTGGATCTAGTAACAACGAATTATTAAGAGCCGCGGTCTCAAAAGTAAAAATCGCTCTGATGATTGCCAGCCTTCGAAGCGGAGACGGCACCAGGAGAAGAAGAACTGGAGGAGAGCGGCCAGGGACAGAGATACTTGGAGGCAGATTCTGAATAGAAGCTACTGATTTTATTTATTGAAATGTTTATAATAATATTAATTTTATAACAATTTATTTATAACGTAATTAATGTACTTAAAATTCACAATTTGTTATTCTTTCTCTATTCTATTACTATTCCAGGGAAGTAAAGATTTTCCCAAGACACTTTTTGAGTATCAAACAACTGCTATTCTTAAATTTGGGGATAAAAATATGTAATAATTTTATTAAAAGAATATAGAAAATCCTTTAAAATGAGAGTTTGTAAAGTAGTCCAGAGAAATAAGATTTTTCTCGTGACACATCCCCCTCTGTTGTCTGTCCCACCTTGACTTTACAGTACACGAACATATGGCAATGCAATCCTTATGGGAGTTTTTAGCGCAGGGATGCCGATTTTCTTCAAAAGAATTTTCAATCGAACATTACCGGGGTCCTAAATATGTAGGGCCCTAAAAATGTTAAATTAAAACTAACCCGTTACAGTCAATAGCATTGTAGTAAAACAATATTTTTCATTGTTTTTTTTTGTGAGTGATAATCATTTTCGAAAAGTAATCAGCAATTTTATAATCGATATACGTAATAACTTTTTTTGGTTAAGAACGTTAGAATATCCAACATTAAAAGTGGATGTTGTTCTATGGTTGTTATTTTATGTATTGACAGTATACAGTTCTGAAGTAATGTCAAGAAAAATATAAAATATATTGTCAGTCAAGTTTAAGTAAAGTTTTATATTGTCCTACAGTTGAGAATAATAGTACATTGTTTACCGGGTAGGAAAAGCTTAACATTCCTGGACGACTGTGAAGATTGCTAAGTCGAGGCGCAAGCCGAGACTTAGCAACACAGAGTCCAGGAATGTGGCTTTTCCTATGAGGTAAACATACTATTTTTCCGCAAATCGTTTAAAATTCGACAGATATTGATTGATTTAAAAAAAACGCGATAATTTTATTCCCAAATAAATGGCGCTTTGAAATTCCTAATAAAATTACTTGGGTTACTATGGAAACGTATTGAGGTTGAATTGTCAAACTTGACGCTTATAAATTGAATTGCTGGTGTTCTCGAAAGTAAAATGATAAGTGATGATGAAATTTATGTAGAACACTAACAACTGTACGGAAATATTATTTCCTTACAGTAAGGAAATGACATTTCCTTACAGTAAGGAAGTCCTGACTTTTTCTTCAAGAAATTTTGACAGGAATGTCAAAATTTCCTGGCGATTTGCGGAAAATAAATTATAATTGTTCACCTGAATGACCAGATGGTCAGTTCACCTAAATTAAATTATAACAAAGAATATCAAATAGACTTATAATTATTACTGATAACATTGTATTGAGTAACTGTATGCTTATTTGGAAAATTTGGATCCTAATTGCAGTTTATTGTTATTCCTAATGACTGATTTCCAACCTGAAGCTAATGTCATTTTAATGTGTTTACACGCTCATTAAAATTTAGTATACGCTATGAGCTCGTAGGTAGAGGGGATAATTAAAAATTCGCGAGCGCCAGTAGTAACAAGTCTGTAAGCTTTTACTGGAAATTTGACATAAATGTCAAAGTGGTTAATTTAAAGCATTTAAATTAAAAACATTAATATTAAATAATATTAGTTGGTCAAAGCTGTGGTGTATATTTTTACCTTAAATATACTTACGTTTTAAATACTGAATTTAAGTTTCTTTTAATATTTCGTAATATGTAATTATAAATTAATCTAAGCGCCATCTACACGATAATTGTGAAAGTCTCCGAAGTAAGAAATTAATATTTCATTAATAGAACGTTAAAATGATTAGCAAAATCTTTAAAAAATCGATTACAATTTAATTACTCTTTTGCGTTATAAATATTAAGCGATAACAATTAAATAATAAATTTAAAAGTTACCGGTGAAAGTTGCATTAGTAATCCGCTAGGAGCGACACCAGCGAAGCTCAGAGCGTATAAATTTTAAACTTAAAATTAATTTTAGTTAGTTCCAGTTTTAAGTTAGTTCATTTGATTGGTTGAAGTTCATTAATTGTTAGTTAGTTCAGTTATTTTTCGAAAAAAAAAATGTTTTAGAACCCCTGAGAGCCAGAAAATGTCAATAATATTAATTCCTAAGTTATCCTATAGAAAAAAGTATATTTGCTTAAAACCTGTTTCTGATAAAATTTGGCATCACTGTTGGTCATAAGAACCTGTACTTTAAAGTCAAGGTGGGACACGCTATAGGCCGAAACCAATTTTTTTGAGTAGTATGGACATCTATATTAATAAATCTATGTGTTTCCTGCAGCCGATTTTGATGATATACATAGTTATAAACAAAAAAGTGAAGCATTCTAAACAAATTTGAGAAAAAAAAACTCATAAATCATATAAAAAACTTCAATATGGTGTTCGCTAAATATGTCTATCCTTATTTGTTGCTTAGAAAATTGCAAAATAAGTAATAAATTTTGAGATTTTATAAATATTCATAACTTATGTAAAAATTAACTTAGAACCTTCTTATTACACGGAGTGCTGAGACTTCTGGTGCTTAAATTATAATTTAAATTTCATAGCAATTGGTAAAATAGTTAAAACGTTATTTAATTTGTTTATCGCAAATTCATTTTTTTTGCAACACTATAAGTCAGAAAATTATGAGGACAGTAATATTTCGGACAGTTTATGAAAGAAGAACATTTATACCTACTATTAACTTAATTTAAAAAGCATGACAAAATGTAATTTTAAACAGTGTAAAATTATTTTGCAAAAACTTGTCGATTTTTTGTTTACTTATAAACAATTAGAATAACTTTTTAACCGTTACCCGTACAAAAATACTTTTTTTCATATTTAGAAAGACTGAATTTTTATACACATTTAGAAAGAAAAACAATTGTCCTAGGACAATTAGGGGCAAAGTTATCCCCTCCTTTTTTTTAATTCACATGTTCTTGCAAAATAATTTTGCAATATTTAGAATTATTTTTCATCATTTTTTTAATTAAAATAATAGTGTAAATCTTCTTCTTTCATAAACTATCCAAAGTATTACTGTAACTTCATCATTTTCTGACTTATAGCGTTGCAAAAAAAAATGAATTTGGGATAAACAAATTAAATAACTTTTAAACTATTGACCAATTGCTTTGAAATTTAGGATATGATTTATGCACAAGAAGTCTCAGCATTCCGTTTAATAAGAAGGTTCTTAGTTAATTTTTACATAAGCTATGAATATTTATCAAAACTCAAAATTTATGATTTATTTTGCAATTTTCTAAGTAATTAAAAAGTATAGACATATTCAGCGAACGCCATATTGAAGTTTTTTATACGATTTATGAGTTTCTTACCCTCAAATTTGTTTAAAGTGCTTAATTTTTTGGTAATAGACGAAAAAAGCGAATATTTACCGTTTTTTGATCTTCATTTGTTTATAGCTATGTATATCATCAAAAATTGGCTGCAGGAAACATATTATAGAACTCCATACTACTCAAAAATTTTGGTTTTGGCCTGGAGTGGGTTGTGTCACCAACAGGATATTTTTGTTCCTTATTTCTCTGAACTAAAGGTGTTTTTGTTAATTTGTTGCTAAATTATAAACCACAATTTAAGTTTGAAATTAAATTTATTTGACGTTTCGACTTTTACTTAGGAAGTCGTTATCAAAATACAAAGCAATAATTTATTAATGTTTAATTCGGTGCATTTTTTGTTTGTTACATACATATTACTATCACCATATTAATCAAAAGCAGTGGTTAGATACCAGAGGATACCTGGTATCTAAGAGAGTCTTACCTCCCTGGTCTATTATTATTTATCTATCTTACTACTTGTATTGTAGTAAAAAACATTACCATGCAGCAAATTATAAACTATATCCTTTGTACAAATTCTACTATACAGAATGAAATATAATCAAAAGTTTTAATTTCGAACACTAGGTAATAATTAATATAAGCTAACTGATATGAGTTTGTGAGTAATGACACTACATTTTTTTCTGGCGAGGTTGTGAAAATCCTCTACACGACTGACATCTACCGGCTTCTAGTAACAAAATGATCAAATAGTGAGATGCAAAGAGATCTAAAAGCAACATAGAACTAAAAAATCACATCTATTAAAACAAAATGAAAAGAATTTCAATACCATTTATATTTGTCGATAACGCTCACTGATATAAGGGTCATTTTTATATCAAGAGGTTTTGAAACACTAAGCACACGTTTGGTTGATGATTTAAATGGTGATTTTTAAGAATTTTTTGGTTTGTGATGTTTAAATTTTATAAATTAGATGGAACACGACGCGTCGATGGTCAAACTCAAACACAATCACAACTTTAATGCGGTCGAAAAGTCTTTCGCTATATCGGAGTTCTGCTGGACTCCCGCCAACCCTCACCTAGGCCATTAGGCATTGGCGTGCCACAGCACCTTCTGGCTACTACCTTCGGTCTTATTGATTATTTTTCTTTGTTTCTTTCTTCTCATGCATATTAATTTCACAAGTAATTTATACGTTTTTTTACAATACACCTCATTACTGTCAATATTATCATTTACAAGTCATAACTGTGAATTTACGACTGTCGGTATGCACATTTTCTGATATTTTTACGTTTTTACCGTGAAATTTACATTTTTATTGTATTTAGAGAAAATACATTATATGTTCATATATTTTATTGATACACACAACAGGTCGTTACAACCTAGGGCATTTTTATAAAATACTATAATAAGATTAACTAATGACAATTAATTTAAACAATACTCAAAATTCAAACTTAAGTATCTACACTTGCGAGCAAAAAAATCGACTCAAAAGTAAAATAAGTTATATTTGTTGGCTACGCTGCTTGGCGAGTGTCTATCCACATAATATTATGTAAAATATTGTGAAGAAAAGTATTTTTTTATTGCATAAGTATGGTGAAGACACCAATATTTATAAAGTTAGTAACTACAGAACATAACAAAGATAACTTAAGAGGATGGGTACGTATTTTTGGCAGCAATGCTATTCAAATGAGGATTCATTTTTTTCGAATCCTGAGAAAACTAATAAGTATTTTTGAAAAATTTAAACGCAGAATGAAAGATTACGTTATTAGTGAGGGCCGAAAGTCCCTGAGAACTTGTATAATGTTTATTTTAATGAGTTACAGAAGTGAAAAACTAAGAGAAAATTTAGTGTGATTTTTAATTTCAAATATCGCATTCAAAATAAACTTTTTATTTATTCTAAGGGATTAGAAAAAAATGGACACCATGTCCGTAATAAGATTTTCCACATCTATCTTTGTCTTACAACGCACTCAGTCGAATAGAATATTGTCAGCATATTGTCAGTCAGACACTGACAATCAGTGACAATTTTAAATATTTGACATGGCATCGGTAATATTTTGAGTTGTTAATTAAATAATATTGATATATAGTGTATTTGATAAATAATTTATTTAAGACGTGAACTTAATAAAAAGTTATTGTGTATTATTTGTGGAAGATCCAAGCAGAGAATACATCAGGATAATATATTCTGTGATTCAAGTATTTTGTTGTTAAAGATGTTCAAAATTGTAAGCGTTCCATAGTAACAATATATTATTAAAAAAGCACTTTCCTCTTTTCTCGATTGAGTATTAGCTTTTGTTGTACATATAAATTATTACAATCACTGAATACAGAATTAGTGAAAAAATTATCACATTTATTAACTGAATTAATAATTTGCAATTATACAAATAGCAGTTATCCAAGAACATTCAAAAGCCGTCTCTTTAAGTTAATGATGACATTTTCAAGTAGAATGACATTCTCGTAATGTTTACATATCCATACCAGTGTTTTGATCATCAAAATTTTTTCTTCATCAAAAAGAAAATTTTTGTTTCTGTTTGGTATCTTTCTTGTCGGATAGTAAAATATTATTGTAATTAGTCCTAGGTATTTGTAAAATATGTTAAAAAAAAATTTTTAAAAAAATAAATAAAAAAATGAAACAAAAAAAAATATTAAGAAAAAAAATCACTAAGAGGATTTAAACCTCCGAGGGGATGAACCGGGTTATCGTAGTGACATCTTATCATAGTGACAAAAAAAAACAAACAAAAAATTTAAAAAAATAATAAAAAAAAGGTAAAAAAATACAAAAAAGAATGCATTTATTTTAATATTAACATTAATATTTTTATTTGTAAAATGTATACACTATCTGTTCTTGATAAACATTAAGTAGTATAATATATTTATAATATTTATTAACATAGTATGTACATTAGCTGTAATGAGTAGGTAAATAAGAATAAAACATTGTAATATTATTATAATAACCATGTTTCATTAATTGGCAATATCTTTAATACATTTACTTTTGATTGAGACTGGCTGAATGACTATAGACCAAGCCAAAAAAAAAATACCAGTGTGAATTTTACTACACATAATTTGCCGTGTAAAGAGAGAAAAAGTAGGGATAGCCGTAAAATATTTGCGAATTTTATACCCATGGCCTTAATATTTTATGTAAGAAAACATGTTGAATTAAAGTCATTATGTAACTAATATAAAGGTAAATTAAAATAAAAAATCAAAATTAATACTGAGTTTTTCCTCCTCTGCGTTATATTATACTTTCCATGCGAGATATTAGGACCTTATTAAGTTTCTGACTGATTCATGAAAAATCGCTTCCCACTCTTGATCTAATGCAGTTTTTAGCTCCCCAACTGTCGCTGGTGACGGATTATGGACCCGAACCCTGTGTTTGGGCTGATCCGATAGGTGCTCAATAGGATTCATATCCGGACACAATGGAGGCCAGTCCATTGTTGTTATATTGGTGTTGGCTAGGCAATCTTTCATAAGCCGCATTGTGTGACAGCGAGCATTATCATGCATTAGCATGAAGGTCACATATGGAACAACATGATCTTGGAAAATACCAGTAATTTGACGATCCGCCGTCAAACCCCCTTCATGACCACCAACGAGCACGAACACAAGCCCTGTTTTTCCTTCTAAAGATATACCACCCCAAAACATACACGAACTACCTCCATAGCCCACTGTTTTGACACTCCAGCACTGATCAAATCGTTCTTCGGGCGTTCGATTAACTCATCGTCATATCTCATTACTTTACAAGCACATTTGACTCTCGTCAGAGAATAAAACTCTGCTCCATTGGTCAAGGTCCCAATTGACGTGTTCTCAGGCAAACTAAAGTCGGGCTTGTTGCCGACGTACGTTCAATTTGTTTCCTTTGTTAGCTTGTCACGGAGTCAAAGTGACATCCTCAAAGTCTTCTCCTAACTATCCACTAAGTGACGGTGACACATCGAACATTCCTCAAGGATTGTTGAAGCTCAACTCCTGTCGCGTGCTGATTCCTCAAGGAACTAAGGAACGATCATCCCTCTTCGGCGTTACACGTCGTCGACCCGAACCTAGTCGTTGACTATAGCTACTAGCCTCCTGGTATCGACAATAAGCCCTTGAGACTGCAGACTGCGCCATAAGGAGTTGACAGGCGACAGTCCTCTGACTATAGTGCTCTCGTAATTATGCAATTGCCTGGGTCGTCTTCACTGGGGAACTATCCATTTATAAAATATTCACTTATAGCCCAATAAATGACCGTTTTGGAGTGTAATTTCCAGGGGCAACTCCGAATTGCATGAAAATTTGGATTTAGGTTCTACTTACCCTCCACTCCAAATTTAAATTTGTGCCGTTGGTTGCTTTTACTTGGGGGGTGACATTTACCCCTTCTCGGGGGGTGAAAAACGCGTGTTTAAAATAAGGCTGGAAATGGATAAATTGACTTATTTTAAGCACCTTTTGATCTATAAATTTTTTTACGTAAGTCAATACTTTTCGAGTTATTCGCGATTTAAAATTTTGATTTTTCGACAAAAAAACTACGTTTTCAGACTGTTTTTCCCAAATAACTCAAAAAGTAAATATTTTATCGAAAAAAATATTTTCAGCAAAAGTGTAGCCTATAAAAAACGAAGAAAATGGTGTACCAGTAAAGTCTACAAATTGAGTAGAAGCAAAGTTGTAGCTCATGAAAAGTACGTTCTTATTCGTCTAATTCCAAATCGAATAATTCCACGCGAAATCACCGAAGAAAGAAGCGTTTTTCGGGAAAACCTTATTAACATTTTTTAAGTATCCAAAAAAAGATTATTATTTGTTTTTCAAAAAAGTTTACAGCATCAAAAATAAACGAGTTACACTGAAAAAAATGTTGGCCCCCTTTTTTTGGTAAAAAAAAATCGTGAAATCCTCCCTCTATTTAGAACCCTAAATGAAATTAATCGTTTGGCTTTACCATCTATTTTAACTGTATGTGTATTGTTTATGTGATCTGTAAGTTTGATTGGTTTGAAGTGCTTATTTTTGAAAACATTTGGTTTTACTTATAGTAAAAAAAATTTTCTAAAAATTTTTGAAAAATTTCATTTTTTTTTGAAAAATTTCATTTTTTCAAAATAACTTAAAAAGTATTAGTGGTAAGAAAAATCTTAAAGAGTAAATAAATGTAGGTTTTGCTATTATAAATATGCTAGTTTCATTTTGTTTCTCCGCAAGACAAAAATTGGTTAAGATATGGCTGTTCAAAATTTGCATACACTCGTGATTAGTGACTAATTCAAGCTTTCTCAATTATAACCCTTTCAAAAATAAACACTTTAAACCGGTGAGACTGACAGGTCATTTAAAAAATAGATAGTGAAGTAAATTGTTTGTAAAGCGGTAGCGATTAATTTCATTTGGGGAACAAAACAAGGCGAGATTTTCATGATATTTTACAAAAAAAAAGAGGCCCAACTTTATTTTGAGCGTAACTCGCTTATTTTTAATGCTAAAGCTTTTATTAGCAATTAAAACAAAGCTTTTTATAAACGTTTTAAAAAAGTTTAAATAAGGTTTTCCCAAAAGTGCTTAATTTTTCGGTGATTTCACCTTGAAATATTCGATTTGGAATTAGACAAATAAGAACGTATTTTTCATGAGCTACAACTTTGTTTTTATTTGATTCATAGACTTTACTGATAAACTATTTTTTTTTGGGTTTTTTATAAGCTACAATTTTGCAAAGGATATTTTTTTTGATAAAATATTTACTTTTTGAGTTATTTGTGAAAAACCGTCTGAAAACGTAGTTTTTTTGTCGAAAAATCAACATTTTCAATGGCAAATAACTCGAAAATTATTGACTTGAGTAAAAAACTCTATAGAACAAAATTTGCTTAGAACCCCACAATTTCAACTTTGAAGTGGAGGGTAAGTAGAACCTAAATCCAAACTTTCATGCAATTCGGAGTTGCCCCTGAAAATTACACGGTATCGCCGAATTTCCCGTTCATTTACTAGGCTATTACTGTACTTTGAAGTGTACACACACTTCAATGTTTGAAAAGCAACTGAGATGACCACCGGTAAATTCATAGATGTCTAAATTGCGTAGAACATGCCCGTTACAATAATTGCTGCATTACCTATAGGCAATACAATAATATAGGTAATACAATTGGCGATACAGAAGTAGGCAAATTTTACAACACGTTGCCAATTTGCGTAAAACAATTATTTTTTGGAAGCTCTATAATAGATAATATTTTTTTGCTTCAGTTGTTTTAATCCAAAGAAGACAACATGAAATTACTAAGCATAAACTACAATTGATCGAATAAGGCGATTTTTTTGCCCGTAAGTTTACCTATATACAAAATTCTTGATACTCTGGAGGCCCTGATGAACAAGGTTTCTCCATTCGCTTCTGTTTTTTACTTTACTTTTCCTGTTCTTCACCTTAACGTGTTTAAGGTATTTATTTACTTTATTAATCCACCTTGTTCTAGGTCTACCTCTTTTTCTGGGACCGATCTGGACATAACTAGTTTAGGCATTGTGTTCGCTGCCATTCTTTCTACATGTCCGAACCATTTGATCATTTGAGACTTGACGAACCTGGTGATGGTAAATTCTTTGTACAAAGCCATTCATTATTTGTTGGTTGTTCTCTCCCACCCATCTTGTGTATCCTTCCTCCGCATGCACGTCATAATATTTTCCTTTCCCATCTATCCAGAGTATCCTCTTCCTTCCTATGTGCATGTCTCGTAGGCACATGTTACTGTTGGTATAATTACTATTTCATATATTCGAAATTTGCCTTGTCTAGGAACGTATTTTGATTTCAGTTGGGTTCTTAAATTGCCTATTTTTCATTTCCTTTGGACATTCTGGTATCGATCTCCCATTTATCTTTACGATTTTTATTGAGTACTGCACCCAAGTATTCGAAATTATCCACCCTTTTAAAACTATAGCTTTTACCACTTACAGACCACACAATAAAGTCTTCTTCTTTTTCCTTCTATCCCCCCCATAATCATATATTTGGTTTTGTCCTCATTTAGCTTCAATTCTAACTTCTAGGCTTCTTCACCACTCTTTCTAATTGTCTCACGGTTCTTGCTAAGATCTTTTGATCATCAGCAAATGCTATGCGCTTGTGCTATTTTTATGATGGTTTCTTCCACCTTCATGCTCCATTTTCTGATTAGAGTTTCTATTACATACTAAGTTGAATAATGTAGTCGATAAAGGATATCCCTGTCTCAAGCTTTGTTTAACCATAAATTAATCTGAAATATGACTGTGCCAAGGTAGAGTTATTGTGTCATTTTTACTAGTCTCATCGTCTTTTTTGCTATACCCAGATGTTCCATTGCTCGATACATTTTGACTATATCGACTCTATCATATATGCTTGTCTACAATCCACAAGCAAAGTTGCCTGTATCTCTCTTAAGTAGAAGATTTGGTCTATAGTAGATCTGTGATTTCTAAAGCCGGCCTGGTACTGTTGTAGGATTTTTTCTGTATAGTGATTTAGTTTATTTTTCAATATTCTTGGCAAGATTTTGTATTCAGTATCTAGTAAGGCTATACCTCTTTAGTTGTCATACTTCAGTTGAGAGAAAGATCTGATAAGTGCCGTTTACCTGGATAGAGAAATGTGGAAATCTAATATACATGGAAACCGGAAATAAAATAGGTGTATTTTTACTTTTCTGGCGTTTATATTCAAGCCACCCACCTGCTTATCAAAAAATTTTTTTGTAGATTTGACCCCATGAGATTTGAACTATTAAATAAAATGATTTAATGATAACATGCTTGATTTAAACTTGAAAAAATGTTATTATTGCCAAAGCAATAGCAACATAAATCATCATCAGTGGCGTCACCGCTCTTTATGGCCAAAACCTTTCTTCAGAACAATCCTCCATTCGCCCCTGTCTGTGGCAACTCTTCTCCATGCTCTAATTCCAATAGACTTTAAATCATTCGCTGAGTTGCCTCTTCGGTCAAAAACTTTTCTGACTATCCTTCCTTCCTCTCGCCTGATTTAATGCCCTATCTATCTAAGACGTGCTACCTTAATGAATTTTACAACGTCAGGTACTACAAAACTTCGATACAACTTAAAGTTGTAACGCCTGCGCCACAAACCTTGTTCTTTTATTTGTCCCTCCATATATTCTTCTTGGGATTTTTCTCTCGAAACGTTTGAGCAGTTGTTGGTTGAAATTTTGTAGTTTATAAACATTTAGAATAACTTTACAAATATTGTCGATAGAAAAAAATATTTTTACATAATCGCAAAGCTGATATTTTAATACGAATTTTTAAACAACAAAAATTTGGCCTATGTTAATTTGGGACAAAGTTAGTCCATGTTTCTTTTTAATTCACAGCTAACTTGCTGATAATAATTAAGGAACCTAATTAATCCCATTTTAAAAAATGGGATTTGTATGTATGTTTTGTCAAAAAATTTGCACAAACATTATACCTTCACAGGATTCTCTACGACTTTTCAAAAATGTAGTTCAAATGGTGACTAGGGGAACCTACAAATCCACCGAGTTCAAATATCGCACAAGCAATTTCAAACTACTAAAGTTTTCTATATCTCTGGATCTACTCAATGGAATTTGATCTTTCTTTTTTAATTTGTGGGTAATTTCTACATACATTACAAATTAATATGTAATTTGTTTTTAAATTTATTAATTAGTACACAGTCTAATTTGTTTAAACAATTTTTGAAAAAATAATTTTCTTCTAAAATCTATTGTTTTAATCATAGTTTCATTAATAATTATAAAAAAAGTTTAAGGACACTTTAATAAATAAATTATTTTTAATAAGTAATTATTTATTGATGATAATTTATTTATTAAACTGTACTTTAATTTTTTCTATGATTAATAATGATAGCATGATTATATAATAAGATATTTGGGAAAAAATCATTTTTACAAAAATTGTTACGAATTAGACTGTTTATTAATTAATAAATATTCAGACAAATTGCATATTTGTAATGCATACAAAAAGTACATACAAATTAAAAAAGAAAGATCAAAATCCATTGGGTAGATCCCGAGATATACAAAATGATATTAGTTTTAAGTTGCTTTTTTTAGTTTTTGAATTCGTGGATTTGTAGGCTCCCCTTCACTTAACACGACATAGTCACCATTTGAACTACATTTTTGAAAATTCGTGTAAAATACCAGCTTTTTGAATATGTAAAAAGATTTTTTCGATGGACAGTATTTTTTAAATTATTCTAAATGTTTATAAACTACAAAATTTCAAAAATTTGGCATTAGAATTTTTGACTATAGTATATATTTTTATAAAAAAAGTTCTAGGTTCAAAGTTCTACGTTAGTTTTAACAAAAGTTTTTAACAAATATTGATTTTCACTTTTTTTTCAGTTTGTAATGCAAAAAATTGACTTTCAAAAACTAGCCTTTTTAAGCTTTTTCAATGCTCTCAAAAATCGAATTTTGTAATTTTATATCAACTATTTTGCTTTTTAATGGGGTGCAATAAATCGAAAAAATCGTTTTTTTACTAAATTGTTAATAATTAACAAAGGCCCCGAACTCTAGGCAGGACACAGGTAGGTTTTCTTCTTATAGGTCTATACGAGTATAAATACGAGTATAATACTTAAATGTGTTTAAAGTAATAGACCTGGATCCCGCGTACCAAAAAAAGTCGATTAATAGCAAGCTGAAAATTTGTTAATAGCTTAACGGTGTCTAGTCGGACAAACTTTGATGCATGGGAACACTGGAACAGGTGAAGTTTTAATTGTGGAACAGGTTAAAAATTTGGAACGTCAGACTACAAAAACAGAACTTCCAATTAATTTGTTACCATTTCATTAAACTCTCATGCAAAAATCAGACTGATGTTTATCATCAACTGGCCATTTTAATGAGTGGAACACGAAGAACATGTCAAATGACAGGAATCATGTTGGTTAGTAATAGCAGCCTGATTTTTGCATGAGAGTTTAATGAAACGGTAACAAATAAATTGGATGTTTTGTCCGACAAAATACATGGGATGTTTTCGTAATCTGACGTTCCAAATTTTTAGACTTTTCCCCAATTAAAACGTCCCCTGTTCCAGTGTTCCCGTACATCAAAGTTTGTCCGACTTGACACCGTTAAGCTATTAACAAATTTTCAGCTTGTTATTAATCAACTTTTTTTTGTACGCGGGATCCAGGCCTATAAGGCAAATAGCATAATCACAGAAAAATGATATACAAAAACAGTAACATCTTTGTGATGAATGATAAAGCAACGGAAAACGTCAGAAAGATTGACAAAAACAAGAAGACATTTTGACATCTAATAAAAAAATCGAAAATAATATAATTTCACAAAAAATTTTGTTCCTCTATTCACAGTTTTCCTTAAGAAACCTACGCCTGTGAATTTCTAATATGCACACGCCATTTTCCACTTGCTGACCATTCGAAACACTTGATCACGCAATCTAGTATTCTAATATTAAGAATAACTTAAGAATCAACTATTGCAGATCAGTATTGCAAATTTTAGTAAAACGATTTTTTAATAAATAATAATATTTTTGATACGAAATAAATTATTAGACAGTCAATTTTTATTTACCCCAGATGACCGGTTTCGCTTTCTACAGTAGGTATGCAAAGCATCATCAGGTGCCGGTAACAGTAAACATCTTAAATGATACTGATACAAGGAATGATTTTGAACGTATGTACTATTAGTCTAAGAGCTAGAGCCGAAAAATCATCGTCATAAGTAATATGGAGTTTGGCATGTGAAATGTGTCTATTGTATATTGATAATTATGACCCCTTTCAGGCTGACACCTCAGTGGATACAGGAAGTAGCAATAAGGGATGAAAGGGGAAAGTTAGTGTAGTCTTTAAAGTAAATGAAATAGAGAATGTGGAAAAATCCCCTTACGAATAACTCACACATCCACTATTTCTGGCTGGGAAAAATTTTTCGAATAGAATCAAAGATCTATGTGTATATATATTGTTATATTTCTATTTGATATGAAAATTAAATTTTGATAATTATAAACAAAATTCAATTTAATATAAAATATTTTCAATTTTCTCAACCACGGGCATATAAATTTAGAACAACCTGTATACAACAAATCGTTATATTTAATTTTAAGAAGTGATTAGAAAAAGCTTACGGAACTCGGGACAATGCGCTTAGAATAAACAAAGTGAATAGCGCGTACCATTATCTTTGTTCGCGGAAGAGAACCTGAGATTGAAAACATATTGATATGTGATCCGGTTAATTAATTAGATTATTATTGATGCATTGATTAAATTAAATGACATATAAGAATATTATCTCATATCAATAATCAAGATCACAACAATATATATATATATATATATATATATATATATATATATATATATATATATATATATATATATAATCAAAGATGTGTGAGTTATTCGTAAGGGGATTTTTCCACATTCTCTATTTCATTTGTTTGATTTCGTACGAGTGGTCGTTAAACCAGTACCTGTGGATCTTTTGATCACTGAATGTGTTTCAAAGATTACATCTTTTGTTTTTTCATAGTCTTTAAAGGTTTTCACCTCCTATTTTGTTAAACCTCCATCGATTTGCATGAAAGTTGGTGACTAGTTAGAACATACCTCAGGAAATAAAAATGATTTGGTGCCAACTTGTACTTTTACCCTGGGGGTGAATACCACCCCCTATCGGGGTGAAAACGATTTTATTAAGAATAACCTCACAAATCGATAGAGGGACAAATTATAAGTAAAATTTGTTATATCATGTTATTAAAATAAATCAATACTTTTTGAGTTATTAAAGATCAAAGATTTGTCTGTTTAAGAGCACATGCGTGAAGTTACGGATAATCAAAAGAACATATTAATTAATTGTATGTTACTAAAATATTATTTTTATATTATTTCGATATTATAAATTTAGCAAGAGTGTATTCGAATATGTCAAATGTACCCATTATTGGACACCCCCAGTTTCTGGACATATTCAGTTTATAATGAAAAAAAAAATTCAATTAAATATCGAAATAATATAAAAATAATATTTTACTAACATACAATTAATTAACATGCTATTTTTACCATCCGTAAATTTACGCATATGCTCTTAAATAGACAAATATTTCATCTTTAATAACTCAAAACGTATTGATTTATTTTAATAACATGATATAACAAATTTTACTTAAAATTTGTCCCTCTATCGATTTGTGGAGTTTTTTTTAATAAAATAGTTTTCACTCGCGGGAAGGGGTGGTATTCACCACCAGGGTAAAAGTGCAAATGGCACCAAATCAGTTTTGTTTCTTGAGGTATGCTTTAACTAGTCACCAATTTTCATGCAAATCGATGGAGGTTTAACAAAATAGGAGGTGAAAACCTTTAATGACTGCACTAACTTTCCCCTTTCATCCCTTATTGCTACTTCCTGTATCCACTGAGGTGTCAGCCTGAAAGGGGTCATAATTGTCAATATACAACGGACATATTTCACAAGAAAAACATATTACTTATGACGATGATTTTTCGGCTCTAGCTCTCCGTCTATATGATACTTTTTGCTCTGTTATGGCTATCAAGGATGTGATAAAAGTATAGACTTAACTGCATTGGTTAACAAAAAGATTTGGGCAAGTATTGCGAATTATGGTAATTTTTACTCTTTTATTTTCCACTGAAAACTGTACTGTACAGAAACATACTGAAGTATTATAATAACTTTTCTTCTTTGGGCCAACGTCTCCAGTCCATTCTATACTGCCATATCTGACGTCTTGTCTTGCCATGACCTTGTCCACTTCATGCCTTCATGAACTTCGGGATCTACCTCTTTTTTACTTTTCTATTGTAATAATAATATACACTTTATACGATTTGTTCTTATCGCGTGTCCATATCTTAAACGTTTTTCTTCAATGTATTTCAATTGGACCTGTTTCGTTTGTTTACTACCTACCCAATTTATTTTTTCCGTAAGCCATTAAACTACGCACCAATGTGTTACAGTATGCTCTTCTTTGTATTATTTTTGGTAATATATTGTTTATTCTCTTTTATTTATTTATTTATTCTCATTATTTATTCTCATTATTATTTATTCTCATTTCAGGTGAAAGTAGGATTGCACCAAGGCTCGGTCGTTAGTTCTTATTTATTCTCAATAGTTTTAGACCAGCTAACAGCAAAACTACAGGGTAGTATTACATGGTGCCTAATGTATTCTGATGATGTAGTGTTAATGGGAAATAGTGAAAGAGACTTAGAACAAAAACTGGAACGGTGGAGACAAGCTCTGGAGGAAAAAGGTTTAAAACTTAATAGGACAAAAACAGAGTATTTAGAATGTTCATTTAAAGATGGAGTTACTACAAATAAAATGGTATCTTTGGATGGTGAAATGATTGTGAAAAGCAATAGTTTTAAGTACCTAGGATCGGTATTACAGAGTAATGGAGAAATAGATGGAGATGCATGCAGTAGAATTAGGGCTGGATGGATGAAGTGGAAAGAAGCGAGTGGTGTGTTGTGTGATAGAAAAATTCCAATGAAGCTGAAGGGAAAATTCTATAAAACAGCCATAAGACCGGCTATGATGCACGGAACTGAATGTTGGGCAGTGAAAAAGAAAGAGGAACAACGAATTCATGTGGCGGAAATGAGAATGGTTAGATGGATGAGTGGAGTGACAAAGAAGGATAAAATTAGGAATGAGTATATTAGGGGAAGTCTAGGTGTGGCGTCAATTGATGCCAAAATGAGAGAGCATAGGTTAAGATGGTTTGGTCATGTTCAACGTCGAGACGTTAATCACCCAATACGAAGAATAGCTGAAGTGCAGATTCCTGGAAGGAGTAGGAGAGGAAGACCAAAGAAGACCTGGGGGGAGACGATAAGGCAGGACATGTTGGTAAAGGGGATTAACATTGATATGACCCAAGATAGAATTGTGTGGAGAAATACAATTAGGGAAGCCGACCCCGCATAGGGATAAGGCAAAGAGAATGACGAATGATGATGATGATATTATTTATTCTCTAGTAGCCTATTTATTTGTTTGATTCATGCTTTTGTCTGTATTAATCTGCTGGTTATCACTTACTCAGTGGTTCCATTCTTTGGGATTATTAACACGTTGACGGACAGAACGTCTATAGACGTCTAATTTCCATTTATGTAATGTGACACAACTCCAGTGCTCTTCAGATAAAACTATCCACCCTAAATAACTTTTGAACCACTGATTTTTAGAAAAAACGCAAAAACACGTCAAGTAATACTTGAAGGGGGAGATATTATCCCATATTTAAGCTTTCCGGAAAAGGTACCCCCCTCTAACCCCCCATATCATCCCTTCATTTTTTTTTAAATTACTTCTACCTTTTTTCATTTGATATTTGGATTCTCCTCTTTGTTCTGATTTTAAAAATGTATAACACTAGATGCTTAATGATTAGTTTATGAGAAAAATAAATAGAAAAGCAAGAAAACTGGATTGAATAAAAATTATTTTTTTAATAATTTTAAAACATTTAGAATGAACATTTTACTACCAAAAATTTTAACAATAATTATTCAAAATTTTAACAATACATAATTATTCAAAATTTTAAAAGTCATTTTGAATAATTATTATTGTTAAAATTTTTGCTAGTAAAATGTTTATTCTAAGTAGTATTAGTGCAGCTGATATGTGAAACAATTGTGCGTTTAATGATAGAAGTATATAATTTGGACCACATATACTACATACATAAAGGTTCAAATTTAGATACGAGGCCATCTCAGATTTTGCCTTTTACAAAAATGGCGGGCATTCAAAATGGCGACTATACATATGTGACTAATAGCACAATAACTTTTGAACGAAAAGTCAGATTTCAACCAAATTTGGTATATAGGTTCTTTTTTTGATGTATAAGATCGAGGTCTTGAACCGGAAGAATCAGTTTACCAGAAGTTGTGTTCTTCCTGGTTTTTGTGTAAAAATATGTTGTTTATGAAGTTATACTTCTTTAGACGCGATTGAGATTGAGGGTGAATTTATATTAATCTGCGCGCATGCGCACACCGACAGTATGGTATTAGTCGTTATACGGGCTCTGATTGGGTGTTGAAATGATCTGTCAATAATAAATAATTGTTCAATATGAAGGTAAACAAATGTATAATATATTAGTTTTATTGTTGTGAGGACAGAAACAAAAAAGTTTATAATTGTAGTGACCTTTAAATAGTTTTTAAAAGCAACAGGTACGTAGAGTACGTAGAGCAGGTCTAATAATTGTAAATGTATCATAGGTACCTACTTATTTGAACCTACCAAAATACATAGTATGTAATACTTTTATTTACATAATTTGATTACCATTAAAATTTCTATCAATATTCACCTAATATACTGTTTTCTTACTCTATGTTTTGTTGTATTTTTTTAATTCTAAATCATTTCAATTCAAAATCAAAATAATTTGATTTAATTCAAAAATGTCAAAAGTTTAATCCGTTTAGTTAGTCGATCTTCGCACATAATGACACATTGTCTCCGTGGCGAAGCGTTTAAGGCGAATGAACCCCAATACCAACCGCGCTGATAAGCTGGTTCGAATACCAATAGAAACTTATATTTTTTTTTGTACATTTTATGATTGTAAGTATATTTATTATATAATTTTATTTTCATAAAATACGTATTTAGTTAAAAAAATTTCCTACAATTAATGTTCAGAAATATTTGTGGCATGTTTAATGTGTTTGTGTGTGTTTTATTCTTTTATTATTTTAATTTTTGGCACTGTTTTAATAAAAATGTTTGAGAAGTAGTAAGTATAAATTAGTTTAATATTTAAATATAATATAAATAAAAAGTATATTAATTTCGTTTAAATCATATAATAGAAGTATAACTTCTTACGTGAGTACAAAGTACACACACATTCTTTTTTTTTCAATTCTTTCACCCTGTATGTATTAATTTTTCAAAAGGTTAATACTGCCATTGAAAAGAGGGTAAATATATTTTTTAGGAAATATTTTGAATTTTTAGTTATGTTAATTACCATTTAATGAATGCATAACGTATATTCATATGTACCCATGTGCGGCAGATTCTTGCAAATATTATAAGAATTTTTGTGCATTTAATGGTAGAAGCATATAATTTGGACCACACATACTACACATATAAAGGTTCAAATTTAGATATGAGGCCATCTCAGTTTTTGTTCCTTTTACAAAAATGGCGGGCATTCAAAATGGCGACTATACATATGTGACTAATAGCACGATAAATTTTGAACGAGACGTCAGATTTCAACCAAATTTGGTATGTAGCTTCTTTTTGACGAATAAGATTGAGGTCTTGAAATGGAAAAATCGGTTTACCATAAATTGTGTTTTTACCGTTTTTTTTTATGTAAAAATACGTTGTTTCTTTTTCAATTCTTTCACCCTGCCACCTATGGGCGGCAGATTCATTTTGAATGCCCGCCATTTTTGTAAAAGACAAAACCTGAGATGGGCTCATATCTAAATTTTAATCTTTGTATGTGTAGTATGTGTGGTCCAAATTAATGCTTCTACCATTAAATACACAATAATTCTTATATTATTATTTGCACGAATCTGCCGCACATATGTACCTACATGTAAAGATACGTTATGCATTTATTAAATTGTAATTAACATAACTAAAAAGTTAAAAATCTCTCGTAAAAATTATGTTTACACTCTTTTCAATGGCGGTATTAACTTTTTGAAAAATTAATATATACAGGGTGAAAGAATTGAAAAAAAAACAACATATTTTTACATAAAAAATCAGGAAAAACACAACTTCTAGTAAACCGATTCTTCCGGTTCAAGAGGTCGATCTTATACATCAAAAAAAGAACCTATATACCAAATTTGGTTGAAATCTGACTTTTCGTTCAAAAGTTATCGTGCTATTAGTCACATACGTATAGTCGCCATTTTGAATGCCCGTCTTTTTTGTAAAAGGTAAAATCTGAGATGGCCTCATATCTAATTTTAAACCTTTATATGTGTAGTATATGTGGTCCAAGTTATATGCTTCTATCGTTAAATGCACAATTCTTATATTATTTGCACTTGCACGAATCTGCAGCACTACATATATGTAATAAAATTGTTTTCAATCCAGTTTTCTTGCTTTTGTATTTATTCTTCTCATAAACTAATCACTTTAAGCATCATGTGTTATACATTTTTGAAATCACTAAAAAGAGAAGAAACCAAATATAAAATAAAAAGGTGGAAGTAATTGCAAAAAAATTAAGGGATGATACGGGGGGTGAGAGGGTGCCCGGCAAGCTTAAATATGGCATAATGTCTCCCCCTTCAAGTATTATTTGACGTGTTTTTGCGATTTTTCTAAAAATCAGTGGTTAAAAAGTTATTTAAGGTGGATAGTTTTATCTGATGTCTGATATAGTGTCACAACACTTGCTTATACATTTGACGCACTGTCCGTCAACGTGTTAATATAGGTAAATTTTAAATATTTAAATTTTTCAGTACCGTTAATTTCCTTATCTTATTCCTTTTTCAAGTTTATCGTTGGTTCTTTTTCTCTTGTTAAGTATCCAGTCTTTGAGTAGACTGGTAAAATACTGTATTTTATTCCGTATTGACATTTATTCTCATTTGTATTGGCATATATTAGTAATATTTTTTTTATTTTAATTTAAAAAACAGTTTCAGCAAGTTATACCTTTTACTCCTATTCAATAATTTAGAAAATACAGCTCCCGATCTGATTAGGCTATAATCGGTTCACTATCTCTCTATATATCTCCATTGGTACTACAGCCTAAATCGAGCCTTGGTCTCCTGCAAACTATGTCTCCAACCTTGTGCCGGCACTGCACCGATCTTGTCTAAGCTCAGAGACAGACGAACCACTCTGTAGCGCTACTTCGTGGTGCCACAAAGTGGTTTAGACAGGCGATTTTGTAGCGCCAAGTGGCTGGCCACTGGGGGCCAATATAGGCTATTGATTGTGTACTATAGAAAGGAACTACAATATTAACGGGGTTTTATTATTTCATATGGTCAATGAATCTCTATATATGAAAAAACCGCGGAGTGCTACCATTTTAAAGGGTGCGTTTTTGAGAAATGGGTGAATTAGTCCCTGGGCACAGATTACATTAGGGTAAGTTCTATGCACTTTTGGTACAAACACGTCTACATAAAAATTGTTTCTGGTTAAATTTCCTATCTAAATATAACTTTTTAAAGTCAAAGATACTTTTTTTTACAAAAATATATTCAAAAGAAAAAGCACAAAGAAACCCAAAAGAAAGAAATTTTGTTTTTTGTCCCATAACTTTTGTCTACGGGGATAGAGGTATAAGCATTGCTTCACAGCAAAAAAAACTTACATATTTTCTCTTTAAAATAATGTTTGGTAGAGGTCATTAGGATTTACAGTTTTCGAAATATGATTTTTCAAAGTTCGCCACTCACAGCAATTTTGTGCAATTTTCCTGGTTATTTCGCAAATATTTCTCTGTAACTTTTTTATACGCAATTTTAGGCATATGCAATGGTACATGTAAGAGGAATAGAAATCAATTACCTTTAAAATGTTCTGCTGTATAATGCTGTACGAAAAAATTTGTACAAAAAACTGCGGTTGTAGGAAGATAGTAATTAGTTGTTCAATATTCTACAAAGATGCATGTGAATGGGTACTAATTGTGGGAACTCTAAGATAACTGAAGTCTCAGAGGAAGATATTGAAGCTAATGCTAACGAAGAGATTGACTTTGATTTTGAAAATTTTTTAAATGTCAACGTTTAAATAATTTTAACTAAAGTGATATTTTCTAAGACTAATGTTTATGTAATTTTTGTAAAAGAAATAATTTTAAATAATACAGGTAAAAAAATATCAAAGAATCACTCGGTTTCCATTATTTAAATATAGATGATACACCATTTTAAAGAACAGAAAGTAAGCCCTCTTTATTGAGCAATATATAGTATATTCATGTACCAGAAAAAAAAGTTATAATGAGAAATTTAAAAAATAATCCTAAAATCAAAAATCGTTGCAAGTACTTTGAAAAATAATATCTGTAGTTTTTTGTATTTTAAATTTTTTGAAATACACCATTAAAGTAAATAAGCTTTTTTTATTATATAATATAATAATATATACCTAAATGTAGAAGAAGAAAAGTTATAATGAGAAATTTCAAATATAATCGTAAAAATTGATATTTTTTTATATTAGGTATTATATAATATATAATATAATATTATATAATATATAATATATAATATATTATATAATAATATTATTTTATTTTTATATTATATTATAAAAAATCGTTAAAAGTATAAAACTTTGAAAAACCATAATCTCTTTAAAAGAAAGTCGTACAACGTTATACAGAAGACCATTTTAAAGGTAGTTGATTTCTATTTCTATTACGTGTACCATTGCATATACCTAAAGTTACGTAGAAAAAAGTTACAGAACAATATTTGCAAAATAACAAGGAAAATTGCCCAAAATTGCTGTGAGTGGCGAAATTTGAAAAATCATATTTCGAAAACTGTGAATCCTAATTACCTCTACTAAACAACATTTTAAAGAAGAAATATGTAGGTTCTTTTTTCGTAAAGCAATGTCTATACCTATATCCTCGTGGACAAAAGTTATGGGACAAAAAACAAAATTTCTTTCTTTTGGTTTTCTTTGTGCTTTTTCTTTTGAATATATTTTTGTAAAAAAAAGTATCATTGACTTTAAAAAGTGATATTTAGATAGGAAATCTAACCAGGAACAATTTTTATGCAGGTATGTTTGTACCAAAAGTGAATAGAACTCACCCTAATGTAACCTGTGCCCAGGGACTAATTCACTCATTTCTCAAAAACGCACCCCTTTAAATGGTAGCACTCCGCGGTTTTTTTATATATAGATAGATGTCCATTGACCATATGAAATAATAAAACCCCGTTAACGTTGTAGTTCCTTTTAGCTAGCTTATTTTGAATATAATCAATAGCCTACAAGTGGCTGACCGATCCTCGCTGCTAGTGGCGTTCATTGCAAAATTATTGGCGCTACAAAATCGCCTGTCTAAACCACTTTATGGCACCACGAAGTAGCCCTGCAGAGTGGTTCGTAGACAAGATCGGCGCAGTACCGGAACAAGGTTGGAGACATAGTTTGCAGAAGATCAAGGCTCGATTTACGCTATAGTACCAATGGAGAAAGAGATATATAGAGTTATAGAGAACCGATTATAGCCTAATCAGATCGGGAGTTGTATTTTCTACGTTATTGAATAGACGCAAAAGGTATAACTTGCTGAAACTGTTTTTTTTTTAATTAAAATACAAAATATATTACTAATATATGCCAATAAAAATGAGAATAAATGACAATATGGAATAAATATGTGGCGCCACAGAGTAGCGCTGCAGAGTGATTCGTCTATTTCTACGCTAAATTCTATCGTCTAGCTGCCACTTCATCCTCTCACCTTTTACGTGGCTTTCCTTTTCGTCTTGCGTCCTGCATTTTACCATTTAGGGCTTTTTTCGGCAAAAATCCGTGTACTAAATTTGCAATACCCAAATATACCACTACTCAAGTTTTTTTGTAATTCAGTTCTTAAAGGATTTTGTAAGAAACTCCACCATTTTTTTAAATATTATGCATGCTTTCATAATTTTCTTGAAAAAATGAAGTTTATCGCCAACCGTCACTAAAGTCATCCATTATTGTACTCATTTGCCCTCATTTGCGGCAGTAAAGTAACACTTTATTGTACTAAAAGAAGAATTTCACTTTACCTGCCGCGATTAATCGAGATTGAATGTAGGTAAGCGGCCGATGGCAGTAATCGATATTTTTTATTTGAATGAACTTACAATTTATTTACTTTAAATATTAAAAATATTGTACAAAATTTACGACATTCCTAATTAAAATGTCAAAAAGTGAAATTCGGTAGTATTTTTTAATTATATTCATATAAAATAAATCAAAACTTTACCGATTTATTAATTAATCAATATTGATAACTCTCGATTAAAAATAGAAAGCGGCCATCATGCAGAAGTCATCTGTCATCACTGCCATGAAATTTTTATTGCGTCTAAAATTTAAAAATTCTTAAATTGTAAATTGTAAGTAAGTGTTAAAACCAATATAAAACTGTTGGCGATAAAATTTTTTATGCACCACGTCAGTAAAGACTCTTTATCAAGCTCGTCTGTTATTCGTCTGGCTCGCTACGCTCGCTCTGCTCATAATATCAAACTCGTTCGATAAAGAGTAACTTTACTGACTTGGTACATAAATAAATATTATCACCAACCGTCACTCATTTTTGTACTCATTTGCCCTTATTTGCGGCAGTTAAGTAACACTTTATTGTACTGAAAGAAGAATTTTACTTTACCTGCCGCGAGTAATCGATTATTTATTTGAATTAACCTAACATTTATTCACTTTATTTTATTAAGAATATTGTACAATAAGGTCGACTCAGCCTGAATAAAATGAGTACCTTGGGTAAAACCAGGGGTAATAATAGACGGTTGAAGCGTAGCATTGGCCCTCTTACCTACCTTGTATACCGTAGGCCCTAGATATATCAGACTACTCTGCTGTACTCCCAAAGCCACGTGAGAGGTATAAAACGGGGGACTATTATTATTGTACAAAATTTGCGATATTATCAATTACATTTATGTCAAAAAGTGAAATTCTGCAGTATTTTGTAATTGTATTCATATACAGTCGGAAAAATGAAAGAAAACCCATGAACGATCACATCAATCACTTATTTTGTATTTGCTATCTTTTTATATAACAAACGTGTGTTATTTATAGAAAAAGACAACAAATACAAAATAAGTGATTGATGTGATCGTTCATGGGTATTCATTCATTTTTCCGACTGTAAAAAATATTATCCGTAGAAAAAATATTTTCACATATTCAAAAAGCTGCTATTTTACTTTACCGATTTAGTAATCAAACACAAAAATTATCCAAAGAACTCAATCAAAAATTCTACGCACCATCGCAAATGCCCCGTGGTACATTTCCAACCAAACCCTTCATACAGACCTAAACATCCCGTCAGTGAGCACAGTAATTCAAGAAAGAGCCAACAGACATCACGAGAAATTGGAATACCACCCCAACCAATTAATATTACCATTACTACAGCCACTAAACAACAGAAGATTGCGAAGATTATGGCCCATAGATCTTCGCTGAAACTGAGGTGAAACCGCTGGGTGATGTACCTCATAACGCCATTTTAGTGTACAATAATACATTGATATATGTTATTGTACTTGTTATCAAATTAGCTTATAGAATATGTAATTCTGATTGTTAATAAATGTTAATAAATTGTTACAAAAAAAAAACGATTTAGTAATTATGCAATATTGACAACTATCGATTAAAAATCGAAAGCGGCCATCTTAAAAAATTTATCTGTCATCACTGTCATGAAATTATTAATACGTCTAAAATTTAAAAAGTTCTTGAATTGTAAATTGCAAGTTAGTGTTAAAACAAATATCAAATTATTTTGGCAATAAAATTTTGTATGCACCACGTCAGTAAAAATCCTTTATCGAACTTGTCTGTTACTCGCCTCGCTAGCTACGCTCGCTCTTCTCGTAATGTCAGACTCGTTCGATAAAGAGTCACTTTACTGACTTGGTACATAAATAGCTATTATTTTATTTGAAGCAGTATTTTATTCTACATCAGTGTGAAGGATCATTCCGTAGTTGATGTAAAAAACAAACACAGTGATATAAGGCAAATTCATATTGAAAACAAAGGAGAATAGGCAACGGTGTGACATACCGCATGTCAGGGTTTACGTCCTGAAACATCCACGTCAGTAGTTAAGGATTAAACAGGCGATTCGCCTAGAATATCTGTTTCAACTTTCGAATTTGTAGAAACACTTTTACGCCAGGGAAATAAGGCAAAATTATACCATGTTCGGGACACTTGAGCAGCCAGGTTGCAAATGGGTTCTTTGGGTACTATATACCTAATACATTATCTTTTTTATGTGCCGTCTTCTACCGAAGGTTGGCGGCCATCAAACGATAGGTTCCTCTTTGTTTTGTGCCGCATGCATTATGTTCGCAGCTTCTGGTATTTGAAACCATTCTCTCAAGTTTCTCAGCCAGGATTTCTTCTTTCTGCCCAAACCTCTTCTACCTTCAATCTTGCCTTCCACGATAAGCTGTAGCAGACTGTACTTATTATTACGGAACACATGGCCCAGGTATGCCGCTTTCCTCCTTTTAACAGTTGTTAACAATTCCACCTCTTTACCCATTCGTCTCAATACCTCTGTGTTGGTCACTCTGTCTGTCCAAGGTATTCTCAGTATGCGTCGATACAGACACATTTCTAGAGCCGCTAACTTCTTTATAGTTGCTGCTGTTAACGTCCACCCTTCTACTCCGTAAAGTAGCGTAGAGAGTACATAGCATTTTGTGGCGCGCCATCGGAGGTTAACGCTTAGGTTGCGGTTGCTTAAGAGCTTTCTCATTTTTATGAATTTGGATCTTGCTATTTCAATTCGGATCCTAATCTCTACGTCTAGGTCCCACTTATCATTTACTGTATATCCCAGATATTTAAATCGGTAGTACATTATAAATACAAAAATGCCCGTCACAATTCGGACGAGAATTTTAGTTATTAACAAATAAGGATCAAATATGGCAGTTTTTTCGTTTAAACCGCTACAAGTAAAAATAGGGTAAATAAATATTGTATTTATAGTATTTTTCGTTTAGTAGATGAGCCAAGGTTTAAAACAGCAGTTTTTGAATTTTGGTCCGATCATTTGTTGCTTCGACAATTGCAAAATAAAACTAAAATTTCATCATGAGTCAAACAGTCCTTATAATGCACAAAAAATTTTAAGACGATTTGTCAATTAGTTTAAATTTTATTTAGCTTGTTTATCCCAAAGAGCTTTTTTTGCAATGTTATTGTTCAGAAAATAATAATGATATAGCAATTCTGTGAAAACCACATGAAAGAAGAATAGTCATATTTTCAAGGTATTTAAAAAAAATCATTAAAAAGTCATTTTTGTCACTTCCAAAACATTTTAAAAAAGCAGAGTCATTTTTGGCTTATAAACAATTTGAATAACTGTTAATATTGAATGTAGGCTAAAACTACAATGTAATTTGGAAAGGTGGTATTTTTACACAAATTTTCAGAAAAAAAACTTTTTGCCTAAGTTAATTATGGTCAAAGTTAGCCACTTTTTTTTTTTCTTTAATTGACGGCTACTTTGTTTATAATAATTAAGCAACCTAACTAGCGCCATTTTAGTTGAAGATATATAGTTTATGTGTAAAAGTTTGAGTAAACTTCTAACCTCAACAGATTGGTTAATAAAGCTTTAAAAATGACGTCCTAACGAAATCGATTCGTGGTCGGAGGAGGGGAGTTATCAAAATCCGTGGACTTAAAAAATAAACTGATTCTTCAAACATATATGCTGTGATTAATATCTCCAGAGCTTGTTGATGGATTTTGATCATAATTTTTTTAATTTGTATGTACTTGTAGTCTTATTGAGTAAGTTATGTACACATATTTCCACCTAATATTACAAAATGTTAGGGGGACCCCCCTTATCACTAAGGGATATGAAAAATAGATTACGACCGATTCTAAGACCTTCCGAATATACGTATAAAATTTCATAAAAATCGGTCAAGCGGAGGAGTATGGCAACTAACACTGTGACAGGAGAATTTTATAGATGTAAATATATAAATGGCTATTAACAAATAGGGGTTAGTGATAGAAGAGTGAAAATTAAGGGTTGTATGTATTTTTTAATTCAACATCATATAAAATTAGGGTAGATAATTTTGTTCAAAAAAATAAAAAAAATGTCAGGGATGTAACCCCCTTTATAACTTATGGGAATGAAAAATAAATTATAACCTATTCTTAGTCCTATAGGATATACGTGTAAAATTTCATAAAAATCAGTTAAGCCGTTTTGGAGTAGCATGGTAACTAACAGGAGAATTTTATGTATTTAACTGTGAATTAAATAATAAAAGGGGCTAACTTTGACCCTAATTAAACTAGGCTATTTTTTTTTTAAATTCGTGTAAAAATACCAGCTTTTGAAATTTCGAAGTAGATTTACTCTACAGTCAATTTATACGTCCATGCTACAGTCAATATTAACAAAGCTATTCAAATTGTTTATAAGCCAAAAATGACTCTACTTTAGTAAAATGTTTTCGGAGGGACAAAAACAACTTTTTAATGATTTTGTTTCAATAATTTGAAGCTATAGCTATTTTTCTTTCATGTAGTTTTCACATAATTGCTATATCATTACTATTTGCTGAACAATAACATTGCCAAAAAAAAGCTTTTTGGGATAAACAAATTGAATAAAATTTAAACTGACTGATAAATGGTCCTAAAATTTTTTGTGCATTATATGGACTATTCGAGTCAACTTTTCATGCAAAATAAAAGTCTTAAGGTCATTTTCGCAAAAGTTATAGCAATTTTTTTATTTTCGAAATTTTAGTTTTATTTTGCAATTTCCGAAGCAACAAATGATCGGAACAAAATTTAAAAAGTGTCATTTAAACCTTGAATAATTTACTAAAAGAAGAATATTACAGATAAGATATTTGATTACCCTATTTTTACCTGTAGCGATTTAAACGCTATGTATTGCCATGTTTGACCCTTATTTGTTAATAACTAAATTTCTCGTCCGAACTGTGACGGGTATTTTGTATTTATAATGTATATAGTATCCAAAAAAACCCATTTGCAACCTGGCTGCTCAAGTGTCCCGACAAAAACCTTATTTCTCTGGACTGTTTCAGAAAAAGTAATATTAACTGAATCGATATTAACGTGAAGTTTAAGTCCTGGCCTGCCTAGTCTATCCCGAATTCTACAGTTCGCTATAATCGTTTTTAGAATAGCAAATAATGATAGATATTCAAAGCAGAAAATTTACTGGTTTATTTAAATACAAATACAGGGGGAGTTGAAAATTAAAGAACACTAAAACAATTACTTAAAATAAAATACTTAAAATTAATAAAATAATTATTTAAAAAAGATAGTTGGTAGAATAGAGCAAATAAACAATAAAACATTTTTTAACAATACTGTATTATTATTGGGTGCTACTATAGTATGCCCTCTACCCCGAGGATGCGGTATACCTGTGCATATCTCTTATAGTGTGCAAAATAAGCCAATTTTGTGGCGTATTCGCAACTAAAAGAGTAACTTGATAGTAGCTTTTTTACAGGCTTTTAGGCCCAAAGCTTTGTTGTTCTTTTCCATAGCATTCTGTTATTTGTCACTGTAACTTCTTCCAGTCTGTTATTCCTTTTTACTTTAGGTCTTCTACTACCGCCTCTCTCAATCGCTTTCGTGGTCTTTCTGTATTTCTTTTATAATCTGGTACTCTCCATGCTATTTTCTTGACCACTCTGTCATCGTTCATTCTTTCTATTTGGCCCAGTCACTGCAACCTTCTTGACTCTATTACGCTATCTATTTGTGGTTCCTTGTAAATATTATAAACGTCCTCATTTGTAAAATAAAAATGTATACCATTTTTATTCAGTTGCAATGCGAAGGCAAAACAATCTTACTTTTCAATTAGAATACGGAGCGCAGTCCAGTCTTCTGAATCGCGATTTTCGGCTCTTATTGGAGCCTCATCGGAAAGAACGTAGGCACTGTTCTCCATACCCTAACTGACTAGCGTCGAGAGTCTTTCCCACCCATTGCAACCGAAGTGAAGGTATTAGGTGACTAGCGTCATCTGGCAATTGAAAGATGAAGTAGTTTTCAATCCTAATAGCAACAATAATATTGAAAATATTAAAAATATTACTAAAAGATTTTTAAATTGAAAACTTATTAGTACATTTCCCTGGTGACACCTCCAAGGCTTCTACAATTTGCAAGCCAAATGGATGCTGCAATGAAGACAAAGGAAACTACACTATGCAATTCACATCCCCCGTCTGCAGCTTGGTAAAGTTCTAACGGAAAATGCACCTGGTTACTCTACGGAGTTATACGACTATAAAATAAAAATGTAAACTATTTTTATTCAGTTGCAATGCCAAGGCAAAACAATCTTTCTTTTCAATTAGAATACGGAGCGCAGTCCAGTCCTCTGAATCGCGATTTTCGGCTCTTATTGGAGCCTCATCGGAAAGAACGTAGGCACTGTTCTCCTTACCCTAACTGACTAGCGTCGAGAGTCTTTGTTTTGCCTTCGCATTGCAACTGAATAAAAATGGTATACATTTTTATTTTATAGTCGTATTACTCCGTAGAGTAACCAGGTGCATTTTCCGTTGGAACTTTACCAAGCTGCAGACGGGAGATGTGAATTGCATAGTGTAGAATTCCTTCCCTTTGTCTTCACTGCAGCATCCATTTGGCTTGCAAATTGTAGAAGCCTTGGAGGTGTCACCAGGGAAATGTACCAATAAGTTTTCAATTTAAAAATATTTTAGTAATATTTTTAATATTTTCAATATTATTGTTGCTATTAGGATTGAAAACTACTTCATATTTCCTCATTTGTCCTTCTTATATACCCTTCCTCTGTTATCTTCCCTCCTAATATTCTTCTGAGTATTTTCCTCTCACATCTTCTTACTGTTGCTTTTGTTGTTTGGTTGAGTATCCATGTCTCACATCCGTATGTCGCTGTTGGTCTTATTATAGTCTTTTAAATCCTGAATTTTGTATTCTATGACAGCTGTTTTGATCTTAGTAAACAGTTCACGGCTCCCGCAGATCGATTGGCTTTACTTAATCTGGCATCAATTTCTTTCGTTTCTTCACACTTGTTTTTTTCCTTCTCTTAGGTATACAAATTCGTCTATTTCCTCAAACGGAAACTCACCTAGTTGTGTGCTTACATTGAACTTTGTCCCATCTCGCCTTTCTCTTCCTACTTTCATAACCAACAAACGAAAAATTTTCAAATCGATATTTCTAGAAAACGGTGCATCCTACCGCCTTAAAGCAAGAGTACCTACCTTTTAGTACTAGAACACCTCACAGTTTAATAATCCACTGTTAAAAATGCTTAGAAGTTAAAGACAAAAAAGTTATGCGATAAAATACCAGTTGCCCTACCCAAAACGGGCGCCTTTGACCGGTACTAGAAATTCGTAATTGATCCAATCAATTTATCTCCGGAAGATAAATAAGCGTACCAGTTTTAGTTTTCCTAAATAACAGTGTTCTGGAGATATTTAAGAAAAACTAATTCCAAGACGCCATCTTAAAAGAGCTCTAGCTCCCTCAGGAAGCATTTTCGTACTAGGTGTAGGTCTTAAAATTATCTGAAGAATCTCCGGTTTTCGTTTGTCGGGAGAGTTTCTGGACACCCTGTATAAAACTAAAATCTATTTTCCAAAGTCTTTTTGTAATTAATAATGTACTTCAACCACCAATTTCATTAAGTTCCCCTTAATTTCCAAACTAAAATTTTATCTATAATGGACATTTTAAGTGGCCAGTCTTCTCCTCCTCGACCTAGGAAATGAGTTCGTCTATCGACGTCAGTATTAGCACGAAAGTACGCAAATAGTTTTTCGCCAAGCCTTTTGGAAATTACCAGGATAGGAAAATTGTTATGAGTTTATCTAATAAATCGAAATACTCGAGCGGGTCTATCTATACCGTGTTTTAAAATAGAGCATGGTTTGAGTAATGTTTTTAATTAAAATATTGCATTTCGAAACACACTAAAAGAAGTGAGAGCTCCAGGACCAGACGGAGTACAGTCTTAATTTCCTAAACTTCTTGATGATGAATCTTTAAGAATATTATGTAAAAGTTTCAATAATATCTATGACACAGGCAATATCCCAAACGATTGGCTAGTTTCAGAACTTATTACGTTACCATAAAAACATGGAGCGAAAAGTGCGGAGAATATAGGCTAATACGTCTAATGAGCCATGCATTAAAACTTTTCTTAAAATTATACATTGCAGAATATACAAGCTATGTGAAGAGAGAATACAAGATACACCGTTTGGATTCATGAAAAGCGTAGGTACAAGTGATGCACTGTTAAGTCTACAGGTATTATGTATTTCAAACAGGCGCGGATCCAAGGGGGGGTCAATGGAGTCAATTCCCCCCTCCTTGAGACCTCGCCTGGTGTCTACTGACACTGGCTGCGTTCACCAGAAATAATCGGTTTAAGTTTCAACTGAACAGCTGTGTTTCAGCGCTTTAAAACTACGTTCAGTCTGTTGAATGGTATTTTTCCGTTTGACACTTGCATAGGTGGTTTTGTTTTGTGTTCTCGCACGTTTCATGAACTATGAACTTAACCTAAAACGAGATTCCTTGTTTTTGTTTATTTTTATATCGTGCTTACGTTCAACGATAACTTGGATGTGTCTTACACAAATTTAATTCAAAAATGGATAATATAATACTACCTTTATTGTTGTTTGATAGTGAAATGAACAAGAAATAATTTTTAGTACTGCTAGCTGTGCTGGACTTGGCAGAACCAGAACCATATTGTCATAATTGTCACGAGAAATATGAATTATGTTGAAAATATTGTTCCTCAATAAATACATAGATTTACAATTTCGTGAGCGTATACAATTATGCATCTCCTAAGTTTCAATTACTTTATAATTAAAACCATTGTAAAAGTAAATATTTTCAAATCAGGGCGCCATTACAATACATTTCTTACGTTGAATAAAATGGCGACCGCTTCGTCAACACGTTGAAGTTTAGCCTAAATTGACATTACGTTCACCCGAAAAATTTTAAACAGTTTCAAAGCGCTAATATAGCGCACTGGTCTGGTGAACGCACCCACTGTTTTTAAGAAAGAGATTACGATTGAACATAAATAGTGAATTTTGTGTCCTGTTGCTAACTGAATAACTGAAACATAAATATGGCAGAATTCCTTGAAATCGTAAATTATTAAAAGTCTTTGGAACATAATAAATGAAAAAGTAATAAATCATTTTATTGCCATCTATTCAATTCAATGCCAGAGACCAGATAAAAATAGTAACTGCTGGTGCTATGTTATGGTAATTTGATCATTTAATAAAACCCCCCGAATAGGAGCCGCTTTTAGAAGGATATCCGAAGTATTATGTAACAGAGACCTAAAATTGACATTAAGGATCCGACTACTTCGCTGCTACATGTTCTCGGTCTTACTGTATGGTGTCGAGTCTTGGACTGTGAATAAAATCGATCTATATGGTCTTGAGGTTCTCGAAATGTGGTGCAATAGAATCATTCTGCATTCATGCAATCATGTTGGAAAAAATGCATAAATATGGTATAAGAGGAAACACCCTCAATCTATTTACATCTTATTTAACAAATAGAAAACAGGCAGTTTTTCTTAATAATAGCTTTTCTGATTTGAACACGGTCGAATACGGTGTTCCTCAAGGTTCAATACTAGGACCCACTTTGTTTCTTATTTATCTTAACGATCTATTTCACTACACTTTTCCCATAAAATGTGTGTGCTTTGCAGATGATACCACTCTCATAAATACTGACATTAATCAACATAATTTGAAAATTAAAATAGATAGTGATACTCAGAAAGCAAAAAACTGGTTTTTGCATAATGGTCTGAAGCTAAATGAAGACAAAAATCAGAATTTAATGTTTAGTTCTGATCGGAAGTGTGTCTTACGAAATAGTGTTAAACTCTTAGGAATTTTTCTAGACGATAATTTGGACTGGAGTGCTCATACAGACTACTTAAGTTCTAAACTTGCTACAACTATATTTTTGATACGCAACTTAGTTTTTATGATCCCTAAAAGTACCCTTATAATGATCTACTTTGCACTGTTCCATAGCCATTTAAAGTACGGAATAACTATTTGGGGTGGCTCTTGTCACGCAGCAAGAATTTTTAAATTACAAAAGAAAATAGTGAGGATACTTGCAGGAGCTGAGTATAGGGAACACTGTAAACCTTTATTTCAGGAGTTAGGTATTATGTCACTGCCTTCACTCTATATATATGAGACGCTGATTGAAATTCATTCCAACAAAAGTAAGTTTAACATAAATTCCAACTTCCATGATCATCACACAAGATCGAGAGATGCTATTAGAGCACAACGTTTTAGGTTGACGAAAAGTATAAAAAACTCGACTGATGTTAGTTTGTACAATTTTTTGCCAGATGAAGTAAAAAGTCTTCATTTACAGTCGTTTAAAAATAAAATAAAATCACATTTTTTAAAATATTGTTTTTACACAAAGACAGAGTACTTAGGTACCGCTTATATAATATAATAGTACTAGTTTGGTCAGGGTTTTTTTTGCCGATTATGACGATATTAATTTCATGCTTTTATGTTTATTTAATGTTTTTACGTTTTTACATAGTGTGTTAAATTGTTTAAATTTGTTAGTACCTGTTTGTATATCTTTTCATTATAATTTATAATATTTATCTTTTAAATTTTGTCCAGGTTTTATAATGTACGTTCTCTTTTGACTTGTCAAAAACAAAAGAAATTTTGTATATTTGATTCAATAAATTCTATTCTATTCTATTCTAAGAGTTTTTTTGGATGGAGAAGATTCTAAACTCCACAATACTAGAATGTCTCAGCAAGACTACTGCGATTATAAAAAGCATCAAGAAGAGATAGCTGGATTATTTCTGACGTTTAATGAGAGGTCTCAAATATAGGTTGCTACAAAATATATTATTCAAGTGAAAATAGCAGGCAAACGCAGACCAGGACGAAGAACTTTATGGTTGATTTAGGGTGGCAATAAATAAAATTAAGATACCTATGATGGTAACCAACGTTCTAAAAGGAAATGGTAAATGAAGAATAAGAACCTAACAGCCCATCCCGAAAAAGAATCCTGCGTACGCCAGTCACGAGAAAATTTGTATTTCATTGCCTCCACCTTGCAAGGTTGCTGGATCCGCCGTTGATTTCAAAGATGCAGAGATATGACTTGCGATGTTTACACCTGCTTTGTGGACAACCAAAAAGCATTTGATACAGTTCAACACCGAAAAATAAATGGATGTTCTAACAAAAGCCCAAATAAATGATAAAGACCGGCGTATAATACAAAATTTATACTGGAACTAATCAGCCACAACAATAACAAATGTTAGAGATGAATCAACGGAAGCGATCCAGATTCTACGAGGCGTTAGACAAGGATGTTTACTTTCACCTATATTATTTAATATGGAATACTCCTAAATACTCAGAGGCGTAGCTACCGCCGTATCAGCCGTATCAATTATACGGGGCCCCCGACATTCAGGGTCCCCAAAGCGGCATGTCGAAACGAAATTCTATTCAAACAATTGAACAAAATATTCTGCAATTATTTCACTATTAAAACGCTTTGAAACAGTGTACATCTATTGTTAGGATATCGACATTTTCGTGTAATGGATTTTTTATTATAAACTATATTTATGTACCTACTGTACAGGTACCTATCTATTTTCTGGCTCTTGCCGTTCTATAACAACAGAGGTTTTTTGTTTCCAAGCTACTTCTTATTGTCTATTCACCGTTGGCTGTGTGAGACATTGTATAATGTATAATGCGAAATTGCAATATTTGTAATCGCTTAATCTTTGATAAGTTGAAACATTGAAACACTGTATTGTTTGCGTATATTTTCGTGTAATCTGTTCTTTATCTAATTGTATTTAGGTATATCTATTTGCCGGTCGCTCGCAATTCTCAATCTGTTTCTCGAGTCTCAATTAAAATCTGTTTTTCAACTTTGGATTATTAGAGTTTATTAGATTTATTATTATTATCTATATTTGAGTGTTATACGCTGAACTTATTAGTTCTTAAGGTTGTATTATGCAATTTGCAAATTTATTTAAATTTTGCAATATACAGGGTGTTTCATTAATAATTCGAAATAATTGAACTGTAGATTCCTGGGCTCAAAATATGTATTAAGATTTAACCCAAATCAACTAGTTTGAAAATGCTTCTTACAGAAGCTAGAGCTTTTTGAAAAAGGCGTCTTGTAATTAGTTTTTTTTAATACCTCCAGAACGCTTCTATTTAGAGAAACCAAAACTGGTACCCCTATTTATCTTCATTTTTTATCTTTACCTTTTAAGCCCTTTTGACACTGGATTATTAAATTGTGAGGCATTCTAGTAATAAAAGGTACTCTTGCTTTAAGTCGGTAGGATACACCGTTTTCTAGAAATGTCGATTTGAAAATTGTGTGTTTTTTAAGGTGAGAAAAATTTTCAAAAAAACTATGAAAACAAAAAACGAAAACTGGTATGTTTATTCCAGAGACGAATCGATTGCATCAATTGCGAATTTCTAGTACCGGTCATATGCGTTCGCTTTGAGTAGGTCAACGGTTATTTTATCGCATTATTTTTTGTGTCTTTAATTTTGAAACATTTTTGACACTAGATTATTAAATTATGAGGTATTCTAGTACTAAAAGTTACTCTTTTTGTGTCGGTAAAATACACCGTTTTTTTTGAAATTTTTTTAAATTTTGATCAAATTCAAAAAACGAAAAAATTTCAAATCGATTTTTCTAGAAAACGGTGTATCCTACCGACTTAAAGTATGAGTAACTTTTAGTACTAGAATACCACGCAATTTAATAATCTAGTGTAAAAAATGCTAAAAAGTTAAAGACAATAAAGGTAGGCGATAAAATAACCCAGGCTACCCAAAGAGGACGCATATGACCGGTACTAGAAATTCGCAATTTATTCGTACTCTGGAAGATAAATAGCCGTACCAGTTTTAGTTTTTCTAAATAGATGTGTTCTAGAGGTATTTAAAAAAAAACTAATTAAAAGACACCATGTTCAAAGAGCTCCAGCTCCCTTAGGAAGCCTTTTCGGGGGTGATTTGTGTTAAACCGTAATATTTTGAGCCCAGGAATCTAATAATATTTCCAATTATTAATTAAACACCCTGTATTGTTTTGTTTTATTTTATTATCTTTTATTTTGTAATAAAAATGACGATTTGTGTAATTTCAGTAAACTGTATTTGTTGTTGTTTTTTTCCTACTCTTTGTACCTACGCTTTGTCTATAAAATTGTAAAATTTTCAGTGACAATAAAGTATGGTGTATTCCACGAATACACGACTGTTTTGGATTATCGGGACAACGAATATTTTACTGTGCAATATAAGAAGTACGAAAGTATTTTGCTCTCATAATAACTCCAATAAACAACAATATAATTTGCAATTTACTTTCGTTCTTCATATTTTGCACAGTAAAATATTCGTTGTCGCGATAATCCAAGAGGGTCGTATATTCGTGGAATAGGGTATATATTTCTATTCTATTCTATACACGCGTTTTTGCTGCTTTTGTTGAACATTTTTTAGCACTATCCCATATCAGTCGTGGAAAAGGGCCCCGCGATAAACTTTGATAGGGGGCCCCTGTGGGGCTAGCTACGCCACTGTAAATACTCCTAAAGCGTCGTTTAAACACAACGATAAGTCACAGCAACTAGTTGTGATGACAAGTTGAAACGCTGTTTAGACGCTGCGATTCAATGCGATACCACCTTCAACCCAACTCCAACTTTGATAAGTTGTGCGATGCACCGTTTACACACAATGATAAGTTGCAACAACTCGATTGACCTTGATAAGTTGTTTGATTTATCGCTGTGTTTAAACGACCCTTAAATGGAGAACACCTAAACAACATCCGCTATGCAGATGACTCCGTTATTTTTGCAGACAGTTTGAACAATTTACAGCAACTAATAAACAAAGCAAATGAAGTAAGTGAAATATTTGGACTACAAGTAAACATGTCAAAAACTAAATTTATGGTCATCAGCAAAAATAAAATTAGAGACGGCCAACTGATTATCAAGAATACACCAGTAGACCGAGTAAAACAGTCTACCTATCCAGATTATACGAGGTGTTAGATATGGATGTATACTTTCAGCTATATTATTTAACCTATATTCAGAGGAACTATTTAGTGAAGCCTTGGAAAATTGTCAACATGGAATACTTTTAAATTGAGAACACCTAAACAGCATCCGCTATGCAGACGACACCGTTATTTTGCAGACATTTTGATCAGTTTACAGCAACTAATAAACAAAGTAAATGAAGTAAGAGATAGATTTGAAATACAAGTAAACATATCAAAAACTAAATTTATGCATGGTCATCAGCAAAAATAAAATTAGAGACGGCCAAGTGCTTATCAATAATACACCAGTGGACCGAGTAAAACAGTCTACCTATCCAGATTATACGAGGTGTTAGATATGGATGTATACTTTCAGCTATATTATTTAACCTATATTCAGAGGAACTATTTAGTGAAGCCTTGGAAAATTGTCAACATGGAATACTCCTAAATGGAGAACACCTAAACAACATCCGCTATGCAGACGACACCGTTATTTTTGCAGACATTTTGATCAGTTTACAGCAACTAATAAACAAAGTAAATGAAGTAAGAGATAGATTTGAAATACAAGTAAACATATCAAAAACTAAATTTATGCATGGTCATCAGCAAAAATAAAATTAGAGACGGCCAAGTGCTTATCAATAATACACCAGTGGACCGAGTAAAACAGTCTACCTATCCAGATTATACGAGGTGTTAGATATGGATGTATACTTTCACCTATATTATTTAACCTATATTCAGAGGAACTATTTAGTGAAGCCTTGGAAAATTGTCAACATGGAATATTCCTAAATGGAGAACACCTAAACAACATCCGCTATGCAGACGACACCGTTATTTTTGCAGACATTTTGATCAGTTTACAGCAACTAATAAACAAAGTAAATGAAGTAAGAGATAGATTTGAAATACAAGTAAACATATCAAAAACTAAATTTATGCATGGTCATCAGCAAAAATAAAATTAGAGAAGGCCAAGTGCTTATCAATAATACACCAGTGGACCGAGTAAAACAATATACCTATCTTGGAACGATTGTAAACGAACAATGGGATCGCTCACAAGAAGTAAAATGTAGAATAAAGAAGGCTTGGAGTACATTCAATAACATGGCCAAACTCTTTAAAAGCCACAACCTTAATCTGGAGATAAAAGTAAGGCTCCTACGAGGTTATATCTTCTCAATAGTGTACTACGGAGTTGAATCCTGGACATTCACTGAAGCGATGGGAAAAAAATGAAGCCTTCGAGATGGGGCTATACAGGCGAATCCTAAAGATATCATGGACGGATAAGATAACCAACTAGACCGTATTACGAAGAATGGGGAAAGAAAGAAAGGTGATGTATACCATTAAAAGGAGAAAGTTAGAATATCTCGGACACATAATGAGAAACGACACTAAATACAGATGACTAAAGGCACTTCAAGGCAAAGTATTGGGAAAGTGGAAAGAGAGACATTGAATTACAATATTCGATTGAATTACAAAAGAGAATTCGAATGACAACAAATAGAGTAGTAAGGGCAGCGAGAGACGGTTCCCCAATAGGAAGACGATCAGTGGGAAGACCACGAAAATTATGGAAAGACAACTTACTAGAGGCTCATTGAAAAAACAGACAGATGCATGTCCACAAAAAAAAAACGAAGAAGAAGAAGAATAAAGAATAAAAAGAAGATTAAAAAAACGTAAAATTTGCAATAAAAATTCGTTTCTCAAATAAAACCTAGTACACTCTGAAAATGTTCTAATGGGTCGAGGATCACATTCATAAGACCTTGTGTAGAGTATTTTCTTTGTTGTTGCTTGTTCTTACTACACTGTGTAAGAATAGGTTGAACGGTTATACGATTAATGGGATTTTTTTGCTTCTAATACTAATTACAGATATTACACGTAATTCGGAAATTCATAATATTCGTTATACAAATAATGTCCTAATTCGTAATCTAATTCTAAACATTTCGATCTTAATATACAAACTTTCGTATCAAATTTTAAGACATGCAAGGCAAGGACTCCTGTAAGTTCTCGAGTTAGACACTAGATGCCGGTAATGTACAAATAATATTGAATATAAATCTGAACCTCGAAGGTTAAAAACTACACTATGTCGACATGGTATTGTTTTGAAGTTCTTTTAATCCTCTTATTTTATTAGTTGGATTATACAAATTGGTTATATAGGCACTATCATTAAAATATTGTCACATTTTCGTTCGAACACTAATTATGGGATAGGTAATAAAGTTACCTATATCAGATTTTCGTGACATTCAAAGTGCTCTACTCCACAGTTGCTCGGAATAACATAGTTAACAAAAGTTATGCGATATTTATTGCGTTCTCTGTCGTAAATGTCGCATAGAATAAAAATTTGGGAGAGAACTGCAGACCGAAAGTAAGGATTTATATCGGATTGACCTAAAGTTTTCCAGTGACAGTTGGTTTACATTAAGGCTTTTCACTGATTCCCAGTTTAATCTTGTTAAAGATGTACTAGAGAGACGGGGCAGGCACAGACGAGGAGAATGGTTCGGTCATGTAAAAAGAATGGAGGAGCACAGACTACCAAGAATTGCTCTAGAAGGAAAACCAGCAGGCAAGTGTCTACCGGGGAGACCACGAAAAAGATGGAGAGATAGCTGGCAGTCTACCTCTCAAGAAATACTTCAACGTCGGAATTAACAAATCGACAGATCTACAACAAGTATAAGAAGGAGAAAGATGTACTAACACAGAAGCTAAGGGAGGAGGCTCCATAGTCAATGCTCTTTCTTGATGATGTCGTGTTAGTAGAGGAGAGCAAAGAAACGTTGAAGGAAAAGTTGGAGGGTTGGAGAAGGGCTACTAAAGAGGGAGAACTTAAGGTTAGCAGGTCGATGAATATATCTGGTTGGAAGGAACATAAATGGTTGTGGAAATCGAATTGATTCGAGAAAGACTAGGATGAGTAGCAGAATTTAAATACCTTGAATGGAAGGAGATGTAAAAAAAATCGAGAAAATTTGGGGATTGTAGGGCTGTGGGGCAGAGGACTTGAGACAGAAAGGTTTAGGTGAAGTGGGCAGAAATGAGTGGAGAAGAAGAGTAAGGAACAATGACTCCTAAAAAGGGAAGAGCTGAGGAAGGACAAAAGATGAAAGATGAAAAATGAAGATTAACAATACAATCCTGGACAATATAGCTTAACAATTATGCAGTTCATGGTTTGCAGTCAATTCTTCGGTTCTTTAAGCATGTATCCTTCTGAAACAAAATAATTTAGAAACACACTTATCTCTTCAGAAGAAATCTTCCAGAAAGAGGAGCAAGAGGACGGCGATCAACGACAAGAGATAGAGGGAGAAAGATAGAGATGGAGATAGAGAGAGAGAGAGAGAAAGAGAGAGGGAGAAAGAGAAAGAGATTCGTCGCAGCGACAAAAGTGAAGCAAAATGTGTTGTTAGTATATTTGGCGATACCCAACTAAACTGCGCGTCATAGAAAACGGGCACCCTAAAAAATGGGTAATTTTTGATGTCGCGTATCTCCCAAACCTGTTGTCCGATTTAAGTGATTTTTTGAATATGTTATAGCCTTATTCTTTGTCAATATCCCTGTAGTAATATTTTTGCTAAACAGGTAAATTTTCATTGTATACAGGGTGTACGAATCAAACTGTGTTTTTTTTTCTCAAAGTTCGCAACACCCTGTGAAATATTCTACCATTTATAAAATACTGAAATTAAAATCCAACTATAGCCTCAGGTTTTCTTAACATTCTTGATTCATTCGCTTATGTTGGAATATACAAAAGTTATGTACTTGTAACAACTAGGCATGCTCTTTATCAGTACAGGGTGTTTCTAAAGAAGTACGACAAACTTTAAGGGGTAATTCTGCATGAAAAAATAATAACCGTCTGTTTGATAAACATATGTCCGCAAATGCTTCATTTCCGATATACAGGATGTTGAATTTTTTCTTACAAACTGACGATTTATTAATTACCCTAAAACCGGTTGAGATATGCAAATGAAATTTGATGGGTTTTAAGACGTAGTTATTGAACATTTTTGACATACAATTAAGAATGTTTTATTCACCATTGGCGTGCATACGAATAATATGATCGGTCATATTACCCGTATGCGCGCCAATGGTGAATATAAAATTCTTAGTTGCATGTCAAAAAATGCGCAATAACCATCTCTTAAAACCTACTAAATTTCATTTGCATACCTCAACCGGTTTTAAAGCAATAAATAAATCGTCAGTTTGTAAAAAAATTTAACATCCCGTATCTCGGAAACGAAAAATTGGCGGATATATGATTATAAAGCAAACAGTTAATTTTTTTTAAATTGGAAAAGACTGTAAATTAAAAATTAAAAATTTAGTATCCTAACTTTAAATTCATTTAACCTACACATGGCTTTTTAGTAATTTTCAATTTTTTAATTAATATTTATGAATATAGAGGTCGCATAAGATTGTAGTTCCTTCTTTACCATTTTATTAAATGACAGTCTTCCTCAGCTGATCTGCTGTTCACGTGGGCTCAAAATAGTCTGACTCAGCCATGTTGTCTTTATAAATTAATAAAAGAATTTAGATGTGATTCTATTCACTGTAAAGGGTTATTACCCTATATCTGTGGCTTTTGCCCAGTATTCATGTTTTTTGTTGTGTTGTTAAGCAATTGCTCTTCTATGAAGGTATTTTAAGAGGACGTAAGTTTTTCACTCATTTTTTATATGAAAAAAATCTTATCTTAAATATGTCCTTTTAGGAAGCTCTGATGATGGCACGTTATTTGTTGAAAGTACTTAGCTGATATAAAATATATTTTTTACACACTATCAAAAGTTTTTTGAAAACATACACCTGTTTGCCGTTTTGACCAATTATTTTTTAATGCAGAATTACCCCTTAAAGTTTGTCGCACTTATTTAGACCCTAACACCTTAACACCCTTTAGACTTATAACACCCTGTACCGATGAAGAACATGGCTAGTTGTTAAAGTACATAACTTTTGTATTATCCAACATAAGCGAGTGAATCAAAAAACAGAATGTTAAGAAAACCTGAGGCTATAGTTGGGTTTTAATTTCAGTATTTTATAAATGCTAGAATATTCCACAGGGTGTTGCGAACTTTGAGAAAAAAATACAGTTTGATACGTACACCCGATATACAATGAAAATTTACCTGTTTAGCAAAAATATTAATACAGAGATATTGACAAATAATAAGGCTATAACATATTCAAAAAATCACTTAAATCTAACAACAGGTTTAGGAGATACGCGACATGAAAAATGACCCATATTTTAGGGTGCCCGTTTGCTATGACGCGCAATGTATATATAGAGAATTACTTTAATACAGCTTAAACTTAAGAAATTATTATTAAATTTCAGATAACAACAATTTTCACGTTTTTCTAAGTAACAAAATAATTATAACGTGAATCTCAATTAAGAATTTATATTATTAAAAAAAGGTAAAAATATACCATTTAGTAGGTATTATTTAATAGTTGACTCTATTGTGTGTCTGTAATTAATTTTATACTCCATTGTACACAAAGAACGAATTAATTTTTGCCATAAAACGTATTAGCAAAGAAAACGCAATTTGAAATATAGTCCAAGCGGGAGCGCTGAAAAATCTCTTTGAATTTACTAAAGCTAGATTTTTCACAGTTGATTACTGTGATTGCGTAGAGAAACATACTGCGGTCGGTCAAGCGAAACATAGAACAGGGGTTACTGAGAGGGTATCAAAGTTGCTTTCCTACGACGGAAATTAAATCCATTTACTAAGGCTGAAAATCAGTACACACATTCTAAATTGAAAGACTAAGTTTTCACTCTAATGGCATATAACATATCCCACCAGAATGAAAACAATGGGAACCTTCTCTGGTTACACCTCCGAGGCTTCTACAATTTGCAAGCCATACGGATGCTGAGACTAAGGAAGATGAGGGAATTCTACAATTTACAATTCACGTCACATCTGCTCAGCTCGGTAAAGTTCCAACGAGACTGGTTCCCTTCATACTCCACACAGAGTAAATGTAAATCAAAAATGAATAACCATTTTCAATTTCGTTGCAAAACGAAAATACAGCCGCACCATATTCCAGTCCAATCAGAGAGTGCTGCAAGCACCTCTACCGGTTTCGAAACTTATTAGTCTCTCATCAGGAGGCACATATGCTGCTCTCCCCGATCCAACCAAAACAAACCCCAGCGTGCAGTCCCGAATTGCAACGAACGAAATGGCATAGATGCCCTAGCGGCAACTGCTAGCAAAAGACTAAGTTTTCACTCTAATGGCATATAACATATCCCACCAGAATGAAAACAATGGGAACCTTCTCTGGTTACACCTCCGAGGCTTCTACAATTTGCAAGCCATACGGATGCTGAGACTAAGGAAGATGAGGGAATTCTACAATTTACAATTCACGTCACATCTGCTCAGCGCGGTAAAGTTCCAACGAGACTGGTTCCCTTCATACTCCACACAGAGTAAATGTAAATCAAAAATGAATAACCATTTTCAATTTCGTTGCAAAACGAAAATACAGCCGAACCATATTCCAGTCCAATCAGAGAGTGCTGCAAGCACCTCTACCGGTTTCGAAACTTATTAGTCTCTCATCAGGAGGCACATATGCTGCTCTCCCCGATCCAACCAAAACAAACCCCAGCGTGCAGTCCCGAATTGCAACGAACGAAATGGCATAGATGCCCTAGCGGCAACTGCTAGCAAAAGACTAAGTTTTCACTCTAATGGCATATAACATATCCCACAATTGTAGAAGCCTCGGAGGTGTAACCAGAGAAGGTTCCCATTGTTTTCATTCTGGTGGATATGTTATATGCCATTAGAGTGAAAACTTAGTCTTTTGCTAGCAGTTGCCGCTAGGGCATCTATGCCATTTCGTTCGTTGCAATTCGGGACTGCACGCTGGGGTTTGTTTTGGTTGGATCGGGGAGAGCAGCATATGTGCCTCCTGATGAGAGACTAATAAGTTTCGAAACCGGTAGAGGTGCTTGCAGCACTCTCTGATTGGACTGGAATATGGTTCGGCTGTATTTTCGTTTTGCAACGAAATTGAAAATGGTTATTCATTTTTGATTTACATTTACTCTGTGTGGAGTATGAAGGGAACCAGTCTCGTTGGAACTTTACCGCGCTGAGCAGATGTGACGTGAATTGTAAATTGTAGAATTCCCTCATCTTCCTTAGTCTCAGCATCCGTATGGCTTGCAAATTGTAGAAGCCTCGGAGGTGTAACCAGAGAAGGTTCCCATTGTTTTCATTCTGGTGGGATATGTTATATGCCATTAGAGTGAAAACTTAGTCTTTTGCTAGCAGTTGCCGCTAGGGCATCTATGCCATTTCGTTCGTTGCAATTCGGGACTGCACGCTGGGGTTTGTTTTGGTTGGATCGGGGAGAGCAGCATATGTGCCTCCTGATGAGAGACTAATAAGTTTCGAAACCGGTAGAGGTGCTTGCAGCACTCTCTGATTGGACTGGAATATGGTTCGGCTGTATTTTCGTTTTGCAACGAAATTGAAAATGGTTATTCATTTTTGATTCTAAATTGAGTATAAATAAAAGTTGTTATAGTCGGTCAGCTGTATGACGGGACAAAGCCGGTCGGTCGTCCCCAGTGAATGTACAGGGTTATTCACTATATTTTGACCCCCTTGTAAACTGCTTTATTTACAGAATTAGAAAAAAATGTAAAATGCAAAAGTTATTCGATTTTTAAATTATGATTTATTAACATATATATCGTACTAGTGGCGTCATCCATTTGGACGTGATGACGTAATCGACTATTTTTGAAAAGAAAATAGGGGTCGAGTGCTAGCTCATTTGAAAGGTTATTCAATTTTCTATTCAGTAATATAAACATTACCATCATTAATTATACAGGGTGTCCAAAAAAAAATTTTTAATTAAATTAATGGTTTAATTAATAATTCAAAAAAATTTTGGACACCCTTTATAAATAATGATCTTAATGTTTATCGTATTGTATAGAGAATTTAATAACCTTTCAAATGAGCTAGCACAAGACCCCTATTCTTATTTAAAAAAATAGTCGATTACGTCATCACGCCCAGATGGATGACGTCACTAGTACGATATATATGTCAAAAAATCATAATTAAAAAATCGAATAACTTTTGTATTTTACATTTTTTTCTAATTCTGTAAATAAAGCAGTTTACAAGTGGGTCAAAATATAGTGAATAACCCTGTACATTCATTGGGGCGACCGACCGGCTCTGTCCCGTTATACAGCTGACCGACTATAATAACTTTTATTTTTATTCAATTTAGAATGTGTGTACTGATTTTCAGCCTTAGTAAATGGATTTAATTTCCTTCGTAGGAAAGCAACTTTGATACCCTCTCAGTAACCCCTGTTCTACGTTTCGCTTGACCGACCGCAGTATGTTTATCTACACAATCACAGTACTACGCAATCAACTGTGAAAAATTTAGCTTTAGTAAATTCAAAGAGATTTTTCAGTGCTGCCTCTCCGTCTAATAGTCCTTAGCACAGATCGGTACCTTATAACAAAACCTTCTAACAAATCGCCAGTTCGTATGTTGCATTCAAAAGTACGTTTTCTACTTTTTGCACAATAAAAATCCATTAGAGCAAAAAATGAGCTCTGATATTCGTTCGCTGCTCCACGAAGTGGTAATTATGATTGTGGCGAATGTCGGGGAATTTGCAGTAAGTAATCATTAATCAGGTAATTCGACAACAACATAAAGAGTTTCCTCCAAACAATCTATTTTGAAAAGCTGGAAAGAAAAAAAAGGAAAATCGGAAAGCAGAGAAAGTAGGCCACAAGAAAATAAAGTGGTGGAAGTAAAAAGGGGATAATAAATTGGTAAAAGTATTTAAGAGTAGGGTTCTGGAAGAGCTTGAGGAAAAAGATACTGTCAATGATTATTGGGAAGCCAACAGCAAAGTTGTGATACGAGAGGGAGAGTAGTTGATAGGAAAATCGTCTGGTAAAGAGTCTCTTAACAAAGAAACTTGGTTGTGGAGTGATAAATGGCAGCAGAAGTTTAGAGAGAAGAAAGAGTCTGGAAGAAGATATGACAGACAGAGAAGGTAATAAAGAAGTTTCCTTTCCTCTTTATGAGAGAAGCAAAGTGCGCTGTAGTTACTGCTAAGGAAAGATCCTTTGCAGAGCTGTATGAAGAGTTAAAAAAACCCGAGGGGATAAAAAGGTTGATTTGACTCATGTACGGCAGATTAGGAATACCAATGGAAGGATGGTCTTCATGAACACACTTCCATCGATGGAATATGATGAAGAATGGTAAGGTGGTAGGACATGATCGAGTACCTTTGGTTGTTTGGAAGGCTCTAGGAGATGAACAGGCTGATACTTTGTGCCAAAAAAAGGAGGACAACAGATGCCTTGTTTGCTTTAAAACATTTGGTAGAGACATACGGAGAACAGAAAAGAGAGCTAAATTTGGTATTTATTATGGATCTTTAGTAGTTGTACGACACAGTTCTACATGTATGAGAGCGAAATGGGTTCCTGAGAAGTACGTAGGACTCTAGAAAATTTTCCAGTGATGATTGGTTTGCATCAGTGATGATTGTGGTTTGCATGGACTTCACTGAATCCCTACCGGTTTAACCTTGTTAAGGATGTACTGATAGAGAAGGTAGGGGAGAAGGCTCCGTGGTCAATGCTCTTTGCTGATTATATCATCTTAGCAGAGAAGAACAAAGAAATGTTGAAGGAGGAGTTAAAGGGTTAGAGAAGGGCCATTGAAGAGGGAGAACTTACCATTAGCAGGCCAAAAATAAAGTATATGTGGTTGAGAGGACAAATGTGGCAGTCCTTAAGAGAGCAAATGCTGCCCGCGAGCTGCTTGATAACATCAAATATAGAAAGATGGCCTATTTTGGACACGTAGTAAGGGGAGACCGGTATAATATTCTTCAATTTATTATGATGGGTAAAATCGAAGGACGCAGAGGAATTGGTAGCAAGCAGGCGTCTTGGTTGAATAATATCCGGGAGTGGACATGAATAAAGAAAGAAGAACAACTATTTAGAATAGCTCGAGACAGAGACAGTTTCTCCATGTTAATCGCCAACGTTAAGGGGACTTGATAGGGCACGTTAAGAAGTAGAAGGTTGGGAGGAACAGGGATGGTTGAGGACGCCTGTCCCCAACAAATTACCCTTAAATTCTGAGTAGCAGAATTTAAATACCTTCGCTTCTACATGACGGAAACTGGGACACTAGGTCGAGAAATTGACCACAGGCTGGTTGGTTTAATTGGGAGTGAATGCACGGGGTATTCTCTGATCATTAAATAGGGACTGAAAGAAAAAATATGCAAGAATGTGGTGAGACCTGCGTTGGTGTACGGCAGTGAAGAGAAAATTCAGAAAAAGAAGATGGAGATAGCTGAAATGAAAATGTTATGGTGAATGTTGGGTAAGACTAGAACGGATAGGATCGGGAACGACTTGATTAGGGAAAGATCTGGGGTGACGACTGTCTCAAAAAATTTAAGAAAACAGACTGAAATGCTTTGGTTAGATTCGAAGTAGAAATGAAAATTCTGTGGGACGAAGAATAGAGCTGTTAGAATTTGATGAAAGAAGAGATAGAGGAAACTCGAGGAAAAGATCAAAGGAATGTGTGGGAGGGAACTTGAGAGTGAGAGGTTTAGGTGAAGAAGACACGATGGACAAAGATAAGAGGCGAAGAAGAGTAGGATTAGCGACCCCTGAAAAGGGAAAAGCTGAGATGGAAGAAGAAATGCCTGATACTATATTGATTTCAATATCCATGACATCTAAAGATCCATGATACATCACGTTACGAACGTTAAAGTGTTATGATTATGAACAATGGAGAAAGAAACAGATCAGTCAGTCATTGATTTTTTGAAGACAGACCTGGATTTTGATATGGGTAAAGAGGTTAAGTCTAAATCTTATTTAATTATGCTAGATTCAATGCTAAAGAAGGTGTAGTATTACTAATACATCAAAAATACCAAAATCACATCAAAGAGTTTCAATATATATCGGAAAGAATTATCACAGCAAAAATTAGAATGGAAAAGGAAGACCTGAACATCATCGGAGTATACGGCCCAGAAAATAACAAGCCTCAAACGACAAGGGAAATCTTTTATGACGAATTACAACAAGTAGTAGATCAAGTTAGAGAGGAGATGATAATATTGGGGGATTTTGACGCTCGAATAAGTAGCCAAGTAATACCCGGAATAAGGAAAAAACACAATGAAAATGTTATAAACAAAAATGCAGAACTGATGATAAAGTTCTGCACGAATAACGAACTTAAAATAAACAACACTTTTTGACTACAAAGACCAACACAAATATACATTCAATAACACCCATGGACAAAGATCTATGATAGATTATGTTGTAACCAACAGAGATATATACATATATCCATCAAAAATAATCGACGTAAGATGCCTCAGCTCAGCAGAGGTAGGTAGCGACCATAGCCTAGTATTATGTAAAATAGGAATCATTATGAAATACTTTACACCCAAAAGGGCAGCACCAACACAAACAAAAATCAAAGTCGAAGGACTAAATACGGAATCCACGGAATACTTATACAGGAAAAGAATTTTAGAGAAGTTTGCTGAGAAGAGAATGGAACATTAGAAAACGATAACATCGATGAAACTCAAAGATAACATAATCAGCGCTGCAACAGAATCACTTGGAGAGAGAAAAGTAACGAATACTCACATATAACAGAAGGAAACCCCGTGGTTTAGAGAGGAAGTGAAGATAAAATGAGAAGAAAAGAAGAAAGCCTTTTTACAATACAGAACAAAACAAACACAGCAGGCATACAACCACTACAAACGAATCAGAAACGAAACTAATACTTTAGTGAGACAAATAAAAAGGGAGCACTGGCAGAGTTTCTCAAAACAGATGGACCACGACTTCTACGGAAAACAAAAAGAAGTAGTAGAATGATCAGAGGGAAAGAAAGGAGATGAACTAATTAATAAAAGCGAAACACATTCAGAAGGAAACATGTGTAGACTACTTCCGATATCTATTTGCTAAAGGAGACGATAATGAACCACCAACACCTGAAGTTACGACAAACAAAGAAATAAACATAGAGGAGGGAAAGGTAAAGGAAGCATTAAGAAAATTAAAAATAGAAAATCTCCAGGAGAGGACAGAATATCGAACGAACTCCTAAAATACAGAGGACAAGATCTAACTAAACAACTATAAAAACTAATACAAAAAAATAATAGAACAAAACAGAATACCACAAGAATGGAGATCAAGCATCCTAATACCTCTCTTCAAAAAAGGAGACAAATCGGACCCGGAGAATTACAGAGGAATTAACTTATTAAACACAACATTAAAATTAACAACCAAAGTGATAACAAACAAATTGAATGAAATTATACCATTAGCAGAAGAACGTTTTAGGTCGGGAAGGTCATGCGCTGACGCTATATTTATAATGAGGCAAGTTCAAGAGAAATCGTTGGAATACAACAAACCGGCATATTTATAAAGCATTTGACAGGATCACATTAAAGGACGTTATCCATTTGTTATACTCGAGAGAGGTACCTCTAGAAATAATTAAAACGATCGAAAACATCTAGCAGAACAACACAATAAAAGTAAAAGTGGAAGATGAACTAACTGACCTAATTGAAGGAGGTAATGGGATAAGACAGAGAGATTCCTTGAGTCCTTTATTGTTAAACCTGATCATGGACGAAATAATAAAAAAAGTAAGAAATAAAAAAGATAACCAAATGATAATCCCTCAAAGTGAAGATGATTTACAACGTATGCTGCACCAATTTAACATAACCGCCAGAAAATTGAACATGTTAATTTCCCCAAAAAAGACAAAATGCATGGTTATAATAGCAGATCCAATAAGATGTAAATTGGAGCTGGAAAGTCAAATAACAGAACAATTCATTGAGTTTAAATTATTAGGCATCATCAGAAGTGGAAGATTAAGTGAATTGAGCAAATAGAGACGCAGGTTGCCTGAATGAAACAATATGGAGAAATAAAAATATCGGAAAAGAAATGAAAGGCAGAATTTACAAAACAGTCATCAAACCAATAATGACATAAGCGGCAGAAACATGACCCGGCACATAAAGGACAAAAAGATTGCTCGAAACAGCGGAGATGAAAACTCAGGACATGAGAATGGGACAGAGCTAGAAGTACAGATATACGACGGAGATGCAAGGTGGAATTAATAACTGGGTAAGAAACAGAAGAATAGAATGGAATGACCACATAAGCCGAATGACAACAAATAGGGTAGTCAGGACAGCGAGAAACGGTTCCCCAATAGGAAGACGATCAGTGGGAAGACCACGAAAAAGATGGGAACGACAACTTACTAGAGGCACATTGAAAAACAGACAGAGTCATGTCTATACAAAAAGAAAAAGAAGAAGAAGAAGATTCAATACAAGCCATGATACCTAAAATTATTGACAAGATGAGAAAAAACCCTCTGAATGAAAAATAATTTAAAAAGACTGATTTCTCCAGAAATGTTCCAGGAAGTGGAGCAATCATTGTTGTTGAGTGTTGGTGTATACCTTATTGCGTTAGAGTATTAATAATTTAGAATGTTAATAAAGGTAAAAATATACCATTCAGTATTATTTAGTAGTTGATTCTATTGTGTGCCTATAATTAATTTTATAATCCATTTTACACAAAGAACGAACTAATTTTTGCCATAAAACGTATTAGCAAAGAAAACGCAATTTGAAATAGTCCTTAGCACAGCTCGGTACGTTATAACAAAACCTTCTAACAAATCGCCATTTCGTATGTTGCATTCAAAAGTACGTTTTCTACTTTTTGCACAATAAAAATCCATTAGAGCAAAAAATGAGCTCCGATATTCGTTCGCTGCTCCACTAAGTGGTAATTATGATTGTGGCGAATGTCGAGAAATTTGCAGTAATCATTAATCATGTAATTCGACAACAACATAAAGAGTTTCCTCCAAACAATCTATTTTGAAAAGGTGACGCGTATACACTACCTTCAAAAACACAAAGAGACGAGATTAATATTTATGAAATTTATTGATTATTTTTATGCAAAAGAACCGGTATTGTTATCGGATAGCTGTAGGATTTTAATAAAATGTGTTTCAGGAATTCAGGAATAGTTTCTTTTAAATCACAACTTTCCAAACCGTCTCAATTTAAAAATTATAATAAGTTTTTTAATACAATATAAACTGCGCGTCATAGAAAACGGGCACCCTAAAAATGGGTAATTTTTGAAGTTGCGTATCTCCTAAACCTGTTGTGCGATTTAAGTGATTTTTTGAATATCTTATAGCCATATTCTTTGCCAATATCACTGTAATAATATTTTTGCTAAACAGGTAAATTTTCATTGTATACCGGGTGTACGATTCAAACTGGGTTTTTTTCTCAAAGTTTCCAACACCCTGTGGAATATCCTAGTATTTATTAAATACTGAAATTAAAACCCAACTATAGCCTTAGGTTTTCTCAACATTATGTTTTTGAAGTTATACTTCTTTACCGGCGATAGAGGGTGATTTTTTTATATGTTAAAACCTATCAGCCCGGCGCATGCGCATTATAACTTTGTTCTGATTGGATGTTCAAATGACATGTCAAAAATTATCCGATATGGCAGCTGTGGTTTGGAGGTAAAGGTAAAGGTAAACAAATGTATAATATATTAGTTTTATTGTTGTGAGGACACAAACAAAAAAGTTTATAATATTATAGTGACTTTTAAATAGTTTTTAAAAGCAACAGGTACGTAATAATTGTTAATGTATCATGGGTATAAACCTACCTATTTGATCTGCCAAAATACATAGTATGTAATACTTTTATTTATATAATTTGATTACCATCAAAATTTCTATCAATATTCACCTAATATATTGTTTATTTACTCTATGTTTTGTTGTATTTTTTCAATTCTAAATCATTTCAATTCAAAATTAAAATAATTTGATCAATTTTCAAAATATCAAAATATCACAAGTTTAATCCGTTTAGTTAGTCGATCTTCGTAAATAATGACACATACTGTCCGTGGCTAAGCGGAGAAGGCGAATAAATTCCAATACCAACCGCTCTTATCAGCGGTGGTTCGAGTCCCAATAGAAACTTTCTTTTTTGTTTTTTTTAATACATTTTATGATTGTAAGTATATTTATTATATAATTGTATTTTCAGAAAATACGTATTTAGTTAAAAAAAATTTCGACAATTAATGTTCAGACATCATTTGTGGCTTGTTTAATGTGTTTGTGTGTGTTTTATTCTTTTATTATTTTAATTTTTGGCACTGTTCTAATAAAAATGTTTGAGAAGTAGTAAGTATAAATTAGTTTAATATTTAAACAAAATATAAATAAAAAGTATATTAATTTCGTTTAAATCATATAATAAAAGTATAACTTCTTGCGTGCGTACAAAGTACACACACATTCTTTTTTGATTCATTCGCTTATGTTGGATAATACAAAAGTTAGGTACTTTAACAATTAGCCATGTTCTTTTTAAGTACAGGGTGTTTCTAAACAAGTGCGACAAAATTTAAGGGGTAATTCTGTATTAAAAAATAATGACAGTTTGCTTTATAATTGTATGTCCGCAAATGCTTCGTTTGCGAGATAAGGGATGTCGAATTTTTTCTTAAAAAACTGACGATTTATTTACTGCTTTAAAACCGGTTGAGATATGCAAATGAAATTTGGTGGATTTTAAGACGTAGTTATTGCACATTTTTTGACATACAATTAAGAATTTTATATTCACCATTGGCGTGCATACGGGTAATATGGTCGGTCATATTACCCGTATGCACGCCAATAGTGAATATAAAATTCTTGATTGCAAGTCAAAAAATTCGCAATAATCTCTTAAAAAACCTACCAAATTTTATTTGCATATCTCAATCGGTTTTAGGGCAATAAAATAAATCGTCAGTTTTAAAAAAAATTCAACATCCCGTATCTCGTAAACGAAGCATTTGCGGACATAAGTTTATAAAGCAAACGGTCATTATTTTTTCATGCAGAATTGCCCCTTATTAAAGTTTGTCGCACTTATTTACAAACAACCTATACTGATGAAGAACATGACTAGTTGTTAAAGTACATAACTTTTATATTATCCAACATAAGATAATGAATCAGAAAACAAAATGTTCAGAAAACCTGAGGCTAAAGTCTAGATTTAATTTCAGTATTTTATAAACGCTAGAATATTCCACAGGGTGTTGCGAACTTTGAGAAAAAAACACAGTTTGATTCGTACACCCGGTATACAATAAAAATTTACCTGTTTAGCAAAAATATTATTACAGGGTTATTGACAAAGAATAGGGCTATAACATTTTCAAAAAATCACTTAAATCGGACAACAGGTTAAGGAGATACGCGTCATCAAATATAACCCATTTTTTAGGGTGCCCGTTTTCTATGACGCGCAGTGTATAATACCGGAGTGACTCCCACAGATTGGCTCAAGTCCATCTTTGTCGCAATATCTAAAAACACCTCTTCTTCTTCCTGTTTCCTTAATAGGCTCGCGCCTGTTTCATCTTCGGTTGCCTCCTCATCAGATATCCAGGTTGTCACTCCATATCTTCCTTGGCCTTCCTATACCCCTTCGGCCGTTTGGTTATCTCTCTCGGGCTATCTTTACCAGTCTTCCTTCTCCCATTCTGCTTATATGGCTATACCATTCTTTTTTTTCTTTTCAGTGTCTAGTCATTTATGTTCTCTATATTACAGCGTTTCTTGAGGTCTGTGCTACGTTGTCTGTCCCACAATGATTTGCCTGTGATATCTTGGACTATTTTTATTTCACACGTTTCCATCAGTCTTTTTGTCCTTGTGGTGTCAGGTCTTGTTTCCACAGTGTAAGTCATAATTGGCCTAACTACTGTCCTATAAATCTTGGCCTTTGTCGCTGTTCGTATATGTGTGTTGCGCCAGATGGTGTGTTTAAGACATCCCGCTATTCTGTTGGCTTTATTTATTTGTTGGGCAACTTCCGCTTCTGTATCACTGTGCATTAGTACTCCCAGGTAGCTGATACTTCTTTCTTGCTGGAATATTTTGCTGTCCTCTTCCAGCTTGTACCTTATTCGATCTTTAGAGATTATCATAATTGTTGTTTTATTTGGCGATATTATCATGTTGAACTTTCTTGATGTTGTACAGGGTGTCCCGGAAAATAGTGCGTTCCTTTAAGGTATGGAGAGAATACACAATTTGGAACAAAAAAGTCCTATACCATTTTTTTCTAAAGTTAACCGTTTCCAAAAAAAGTTAACATTGTTTTCCATATACCTGTATTTTAATGTTTGGAAATTTTAATAAACTGGCAACATCGTACGCACTACGGCATAATAACATAATAAGAACTCGTTTGTGATTGTGATTAACAGTATTTAAAATAATCCAACCTAATAGTAGGTAATACTTATGTATTTACTATTTGTTTACTAAAATTATTTTCTTTTGAAATGTACTGAAATACCTATTGCATAATTTTAAACGAATTACACATCTTTTAACATAAAAACACATCTTTTAACTAAACTAGTATTATGTATTTAGTAAGGTTTAAATGGGTTGAATGCTGAGTATTGCTGAGGGCTTTAACTGAATTACATAGTTTTAATAGTTTACAGTGGAACTTAAATACACCAGATAATGTCTCAGTAATTTGTTTACTTGTGAACTGAAATAACTAAGTTGTACTTACTTGAAAATAATTAATATACCGAATAGATGTTTCAAGTAACCTTTCACAAACACCATTCATAGGTAATAACATAATAGGTAATATACTCACTATTCGAAAACATTTTCGGCATTGACACTAAACAGGATTCTTTAAAACTATCTGTTTACTATCATCTTCTATCTATTTACATGGGACTGTCTATGCTTAAATTTGCGTACCGCACATAGTTGTCAGATTTAAATTTGGATACCAAAATACATTTTAATTTTTTGGTCAAACGGTTGCATTTAGAAAAAAATGTTATAAGAGTTTTTTGTTCTACATGGTGCCTTCTACCTATACCTTTAAGGAACGCACTATTTTCCGGGACACCCTGTATTAAATTGATATAAAAGTCTTTGAAGGTCATCTTCACTCTCTGCAATAAGTATGGCATTATCTGCATAGATTTATTATTATTTTTTATTTAGCGTATGGCTCTATCACAGTTTTTGTATAAAAATAAAGATCACAATACATTAAAAAATAATAATAATTAATTTAAATATTAGCTATTGTGATATTGCCGATTTTCAGTTACCTCGTGGATGTTGTTCTTGGTAGAAGTAGAAATCAAGGCTGCATTTTCTATGTCTGTACGTACGTAAGTTGCTACACCGTAGGCTCTGTCATAGGTAGCACCCAGTAGATCATAGCCGGGGATTTTTCCTCTTGAACTCAATTGAAATTCGTTGTCTGTATGCGTTTCTGGTAATGCGACCAGATCAATATCGTTATCTTTTAATAGTTTGTGTAGAATTTGATATTTGGCTCTACTTATACCTTCTATATTTAATTGGCAAACTCTTACATTGGGTCCAATTTCTGTTGTAAATTCTTCTTTGGAAACTCCATTCAATAACTGTGTCATCTTTAATAATTATTCTAAAATAACTGTGATATCTGCCAGGAGATCTTTAGGAAAGATTGTCTGGCGCCTCTTGTGCTAGCTCTTTAGTTTATCCAGGGTGCACGTGCAGTATTACCTGCGGACGCGAACTAGCATTACACCCCCTTTGAATGTATAAAAATATGTATAAATAAGATATAAATAGGAAAAATAAATGCATATCTCTATAGAGATAATTTATTCATCCATTCTCTATCCTGGACTCAGGTTTTTGACTTTATGATTAATTTCATCCATCATGAGGTTAAACAGCGGTGGGCTCAATGAGTATCCTTGACTAAGCCTCTTTCCACTGGTATCGGCTGTGTTAGTTTGTTATTAATTCTGGCCTATATGTTATTTCTGCTGTATATGTTTGCGATAATCTTGATACGTAGCCTAGTGACCTAAACTCTTAAGATTTTCCTAAGAATACTTTACAACAGAATACTTCACAACAGAAGATCTCGAAGATAGCCAATTTGGTTTTAGAAATGGTATGAAAACCAGGTAGGAATTTTTGAGCTAAACATGTTATTACAAAAATACCGTGACCAAAGAAAAGGTGTATTTGCATGCTTCGTGGACTTCGAAAATGCAGTCTATAAAATAAAGCATGTAAAATTAATTCAGATTTTAAAAATATAGAAATACATGACAAAGCAATTCGTGTAATTAAAAATTTGTACTTGAATAAAACGGCTATCGTAAAAATTTGGGATAAGATCAAGATGAAAATCCTTGCTCTAGGCATCGTTTTAAAGTCTCCAAAAGCAGACTTAAAAAAAATCGTGTCCCTAAACTCCTCAAAAGTAAAAAAAATCAACAAATCCTAGAAAAAAACTTTCTTTAGATCAATTGGATAGTGATCCTGAAAACACTTGGATCTATGGTTACAAAGGATTTCATATCATCCATTTTATCTGTGTCGCTGTTTGGAATTGGGAAAAATGACCATCTGCTTGGCATAGGTTACAAATTACCAGAGAACGGGAGTTCTCGCCAGTGGCGCACAACAACACCCCCCTACACGCGACACTATATATACACGAAATTTTCGATTTTCTAAATCTGGCTGATTTGAAAGATGGGCCAAGTCCCATCTTAAAGTTCAGGAAAAGACTCACCCATTCATATGTCAACCATCCATTTTGATCCAAGGGTGTGGATTTTACGGCCCTTTCTATTTAGGGTCTGTTTTTTGTTCTCGTCCCTAGAACTCCCAAAAAGTTCAAAAATTTAAGTCCGACCTTTACGGCTTCTAATAGTACTGGTCATTACCTTTCCAACGCATGTCTAATTTTGAAAATCGGTTATACCATTCAAAAGTTACCGAGCTCAGAAGTATGACTCAATTTTTATTTAAAAAAGGGAAAATGTTTGTGGATATGTATGTATGTGTGTTTAAAAGTTAAACAGATTTGAATTCTTTTCTATGTTTGAAGGTCAGGGCTGATTCAAAACCGGTGTAGTTTGTGACTTTTGACCACCCATAAGCCAGTTAGAGGACTTGGTAGGTACAAAACAGCATATTTTTTGGGGGTATATATCTTCGGATCAAGAAGAGGCAGATTTCATCATTGTTTCTATCAATTAATAATAAAAATTTCGAGAACAATAATTATAATTATTTGCATAAATCAATGTTATAAATTTTTTTTTGAAAAATATAAGAAATTTTAATTTGTTCTCTACATTTTTTATGAAAATATTGTGACACCGTTTTTAACAAAGCTAGCTGACCCCACCTAGCTGTCCACCCTTTTGGATTTTGATTCTACAATTAATCAATTGTGCAAGTTACGGACATATTCTCGATGACGAGCATAACAGAAAAAGTTTGCGTATTCACCCGTGTCCGCCCCTGGAGATTGTATTTAGTTTTTTCATGATCTACTTATTCCCAAATTGTGGTAAACTATCTCGTTAACGAAGGTCACAAAAACCCCTATATTTGTATATTCAACCCTACCCACCACCCCTTTGTACCCAAGCAGCGTTCCGATCTTTGGGATTTTAGATAGTTATGCCATCATCTACTTATTGCCAAATTTTGGTGTACTATCTCGATCATGAACGTCACAAAAAAAAACCCTTATAATTTTTATATTCACCTCTTCCCCACCCATTTGTCCCCAACACAGCGTTCCGTCCCTGGAGATTTTACTTAGTTATGCCATAATCTACTTATGCCCAAATTTTGGGGCACTATCTCGATCACAAACGTCACAAAAAACCACTTATAATTTATATATTCACCCCTGCTCCCATCCCTTTGTCGGACACGCAGCGTCCGCCCTTAGAGATTTTACTTAGTTACGTCATGAACTAGTTATTCCCAAATTTTGGTACACTATCTCGATCATGAGCGTCAGAAAAAAAATAGTAAAAACCGCGACTTTGACCCCTTATAACTACCCTCGTCCCCCTCTCTGGTTTCCGGCTCTGGGGATTTAACTTAGTTATGTCATTGTCTACTTATTCCCAAATTCTGGTGCACTATCTCGATCAGGAACGTCACAAAAAGCCAATAATAATTTTTATATTCACCCCTTCCCCACCCCTTTGTCGGCCACACAGATTTCTGCCCCTGGATATTTTAATTAGTTACGTCATGAACTAGTTATTCCCAAATTTTGGTGCACTATCTCGATCATGAGCGTCACAAAAAAATAATAAAAACAGCGACTTTAACCCCTTATAACTACCCTCGTCCCCCAATCTCGTTTCCGGCTCCGGGATTTTACTTAGTTATGTCATGGTCTACTTATTCCCAAATTTTGGTGCACTATCTCGATCAGGAACGTCACAAAAAACCCAATTATAATTTTTATATTCACCCCTTCCCCCACCCCTTTGTCGGCCACGCAGGTTTCTACCCTTGGAGATTTTAATTGGTTACGTCATGACCTACTTATTCCCAAATTTTGGTGCACTATCTCTATCAAGAGCGTCACAAAAAAAATAATAAAAACCTCGACTTTGACCCCTTATATCTACCCTCGGCACCCACTATGGTTTCCGGCCGTTGGGGAAAGTAATGTATACAACTAATTCAACATATCTCCGTATATTTTTTCCATATTACAAAAATTGAAGAAAGACTTCTGTGTAAAAGGTATATTTATTAAAACCCCAATAAAGGGCTACATTAAAAGACAGAACGTTTTCGCTTAAAGAGAGCATCATCAGTGTTCTAAGCAAGCTCTACATGCTAAGCCACCAAAAATACATAGGTTAAAACCCTTAAAACGCCTACCAAAAGTCTTATATTGGCGTGTATTATGTATTATGGGTGAAAAGGAAAAAGATATACCTCACAGCATTATATGACTCTACCACGTGTATGTGGGTGGTTGAGTTGATTTCTCTGTCTTCACAAAGAGAAAGGTGAAAGTCAACTGAGTGGGTCAAGTGAGTAGAGTCATATAATGCTGTGAGGTATATCTTTTTCATTTTCACCCATCGCCAGGGTTTAACATACGGCGTTTTAAGGGTTTTAACCTATGTATTTTTGGTGGCTTAGCATGTAGAGCTTGCTTAGAACACTGATGATGCTCTCTTTAGAGCGAAAACGTTCTGTCTTTTAATGTAGCCCTTTATTGGGGTTTTAATAAATATACCATTTACACAGAAGTCTTTCTTCAATTTTTGTAATTAATGGTATACAGCCAGTTACGGGAAATTTTTCCTTATGGATTTTCCATATTACTTATCACGCACAAAATCCACTTCCAGCTCTTAGACTATTAGAGAATATAAAGCTATGTTAGATTTATTGTTAAATCAGGAAAGTAGAGTGATGAACCGACTTTGTTTGAACAATAAACCCTACTGAAAAATCGATAACAGACCCAGAATAATTAAGACTAAAAATTCCGCCTTGCATAAAATTACAATCCGTATTAACTTTTTGCAAAACGCGACTTACTCATGGCAAATAAAATATTTTTGCTTACTTGAAAAACATGTTTAATATTTGTAAAATTGAAAATATTTTTTTTAATTTATTCAAAAGTAATAATTGACAGCAAACGTGGGGATCTCAGCAAAATCTCTGAGCTAATCTCTTACTCTTCTGAGTTTACGAACATACATACTCGTACTGTTGCCATATTGGACTGGTAAATATATGTAATAAGTGTCACTAGGTGTATCGGTTACCCACCTTCATTAAAATGGACCAAAGGTTTATCCAGTTTACACAAAGGAATGCTTTGTGAACGCGAATTATCATACAGGCCTGGATCCCGCGTACCAAAAAAAATTGATTAATAGCAAGCTGAAAATTTGTTAATAGCTTAACGGTGTCTAGTCGGACAAAGTTTGATGTATGGGAGCACTGGAACAGGGGAAGTTTTAATTGTGGAACAGGTTAAAAATTTGGAACGTCAGACTACGAAAACGTCCCAGTCCCATGTATTTTGTCGGACAGAACTTCCAATTGATTTGTTGCCCTTTCATTAATCTCTTAAGCAAAAATCAGACTCCTATTTATCACCAACATAATTCCTGTCATTTAACATGTTCTACGTGTCAGACTTAATAAAATGTCCAGTTGGTGATAAATACCAGTCTGATTTTTGCATGAGAGTTTAATGAAAGAGTAACAAATCAATTGGAAGTTCTGTCCGACAAAATACATGGGACGTTTTCGTAATCTGACGTTCCAAATTTTTAACCTGTTCCACAATTAAAGTTCCAGTGTTCCCGTACATCAAAATTTGTCCAACTAGACATCGTTAAGCTATTAGCAAATTTTCAGCTTGCTACTTATTAATCATCTTTTTTATGGTAAGCGGGATCCAGATCTAAAACTAGGAGACTGTAGCATGGATGGTATGGGTAGTGGAGCACGAGGATCATAAGCGTAATGAAAAATCGGATGAAATGGCCAAACAAAAGGCCACCAATGACATTAAAAGGCAGTAACAATAACGGCTATAACACAGTGGGTAGGTCGCAAATCTATCTCTGGAACGGTGAAGGAATTCACCAGGACAAAGACAGGTGAAACTATTCCTTACAGAACGTTGGCCAAAATTTGCGGCAGACCTAATAAGCAAAGACAGCAATCAAAGTCATATTAGTTCTTCTAACAGGGGACTGTAATCTGAATAGGCAGTTAAAGCTGATGGGATAGGCAGGTCATGACCTATCCAGATTCTGTTGCCTAGAAGAAGAAACAGCAAAGCACATTTTATGTCAGTATGACAGCCTAGAAAATGTGCGGTTTTTTGTATTCGGCGAAGAAAAGAATTTGGCTAATCTATGTACTATAGCCAATATAGCCGCCCGAGGTATGTACCTACTTTATGCACAATGGAGCATCACCACATTTTTCAGTTGTTGTTCATCAACATTTTCGTCTATCGTATGGAAATAAGTGGATAAGATGTGGGGAGTCTCATGCATGGCCTAGATCACCTGCTTTTAACCCTGTCGACTATGACAAAATTATTAATTCTTGTAATATTATTAGAAATGATCCCTTAACTTTCAGGAAATCAATTTATTAGGCATTTTGTTGTCCAACAAATACGTTGTACAGAAACAGGTGATTTAATTTCAAAATTTTACGATAACTCTCAAAAATGTTACCTTTGGTTGTCGTTACAGCGTGTTTGTTTTATTTGTTTTTTTAATTTATTTTATGTAAAATGTAAAAAAATTCTTAAAATTGTAAAACGAATTCGTTTATTTTTAATACTCTATGTATTATTGTCTTTTCGTTAAGTTAAATAAGATGAAATTGTATTTTTTTCTCTCGAAACAAAATCGTTTTCTATCGTTTATTTTTAATAGTCTAAGTATTGTCTTTCCTTGTTAAATAATATTAAACTGTATTTTTTTTCTATCGAAACAAAGTTCTGAGGATGTTATAAAACGACGCTACCGATGAATCACTTAACAAAAAAAATTATACAAGTTTCAAGATTCAAAACAACTTGTACCTTTTGAAATTGGATAAAAAGGGTATATTATTTAAAATGTGTAGCACTAGCTGTGGTAGTATTATTAATTTTATAAATTAGATGTTTGTTCAAAAAATTTAATTTTTTCAAGAAAAGTTACATTTTCCACATCAATTCTATGGTTTACTTTGCTAAACTTTTAATTCATAGTCAAATTTGATTTCTTTTAATAAGAAATTAAGTAACTGTGTGGAGAAAAAAATAAAAATCCAATTTTAAATGACAATTTGTCTAATTTGTAAAATATTTCATGGAGTTTTCGTAAACTAAATATTGGGACCGTGCAAGTTCGGCAAAGCGACACCTATTTCTACGCTCTGCAACTTTATTCGCACTTTTAATTATATTGGCCAATTATATTAGTCCTGGTTACTGGATAAGTGTCAAGGCCATAGAGCAAAAAAAATTTTTTTTCTCTGATTCTGGCCTTGGTTTAGAACTAGAACCTTTAGCCACGTAATTGTATAACTTATCACTAACTCAGGTGTAATGTGTAGTGTATGTGTTGAGTAAAGTGTCTTGTTACTTTGCAAAGTCGACGTCATTGTCTTTGCAAAGAGACGCTAATTGTATCCGAACGTCTGCGGTCCCTCCGGTGAGTACCGATCCCACAAGGACAGAAAATATTTTCATTTATTAATTTATAATAAATGAAAAAATTTCTGACCCTGGTGGGATTCGAACTCACTACCATTCGGAACTTTCGATCGAAAGGTTAGGCGCTCTTACCACTGAGCCACAGAGGGGGTTAGCAAAAAAATAAGATTCAGGTTATGTTATTAAAACGTAAACAATTGTATGTAGTAAATAAAATTAGTTACTAAAATGCAGTACTGCAAGCAAAATACAATTAATTAAATTTACCTTTATATAATAATTGCATATAATATCAATATTGTGGAGCAACATATAATTTTTCTTTTTCAATGACAGTAGATATGAAATGTACGTCAATTTGACAACTTCAATTGACAATATGAATTATTTAAGAAAGTTGCAATATTTCTCCGCTATTCGCGCACGATCGTTTAACGTATCCCTTCCAAGTACTTACGCACCGCGAATAGGGTGAAACTTTTTTTATGAAAAAAACGAACTGTTTTTTTAAAACCGGACCTGATTTTTCCAGTTTAAACAAATAACTAATTGTGTAGTAGTCTGAGGTTTGACCAACATATGAGACATATCGAACTTAAAGTTCAAAAGCTATGGTTATGACGAATAGAAATTTCAGTTAAAATTCATAATTCGCCGTGTATATTATTAAACAGGAAGCAGAAATTTTTTAATGGTCATGTGTTATTCCCCTAGGGGCCTCCATACGAAGTATTAGAGTGTTCAATTTCTCATGACTCACCCTGTATACTTGTATTTACGTACATGTATTTCACGTATTACGTCGGCCTAATATGAAAAATGCATAAGTCCAAGAAGAAAACAGAGCCGTACATAGATCTTGGATAATGCTAACAGATGCCATCAAAAGTTTAAAATTGAATATTTTTCATGCAATATGGGTTTTTCATAACTGTATTTTTCATAACAGGCCGACGATACACGTGTTTCACTTTAATTGATGCTCAACAAACAAGACCATGTCCTTCTTCAAGAGAAAGAAGGTAAAGTAGATAACGGTTTGCTATTATTTAGATTGATGACTTATTAATTAACCTGGCATCCGGCAGGTAAACTCTTTTGCTACTAACAGACAGGTGGGGTGTGACAAACCCCAGCAATTGAAAAAGTAAGGAGTCTCAAAAAATATCTTTACGTTTAGTTGTCTGTGATATCTGGAACGTCAACATCTTGAAGCTGGTCAGGATAGTCACTACACTAACATTGTCTATTTCTTCACTTACTTCCGAATCACTTTTGTCAATACATTCGTCACTGTCTGCTTCATCCCATAAGGCCTGAAGACGTGCTTAGAAAGGCTGGGTGCCCCAGAAACCAGACCCTACAGTTTTCCACAGTTTTTGTTAAATCGGCCAGTCACAACTCTGACACTATTTAATTTCTTCCCCCCATTTTCACAACATACCGTCATTTGATTCAAGTTTTCGTCCTAGGTCCAACTAAACTTCAGGAAAAAATAGAAAAAAATTTTCATCCTAATACTTCCACTCTCTTACCCATAGGGTGTGGGGTCTAGTCTCTGGGGCACCCAGCCTTTCTTATCACACCTCATTACAGTAAACAATTCTGATATCAAACCATTAATTATTCATTATTCATTACCTACTATTTTTAAAGATTACCTACAATTTTAAACCTTTTCGATTCAACTCAATAAATTGGTTAAAAAAATCCCAAATTCAAACATATTCTTTTTAGTTCTAGATGTCTACGATACATAAAAGGACCTCATACTTTGGCCCAGTTTATTAGTTCAATTAATATTCTGTCCTCACTTACAATTTCAACACTCAGCTACCTATAACCAATTAACTTACATATCATATCAGTCTCCTCCTGTGACGTATACTACTTATCTTAATTTCAACACTACTTTGATATCAGACTTCCACATACTACAGACTCTCTAATTTACCCTGCCAATTAGTACAATTAAACCAACAACCCCCTTTTTAATTCATATTAAATTAAATTTTCATCAACACAGCTGGACTTACTTCAATTCTGAATAGGAACTACAATCATCAACCTATTCATATAAATAAAACATCTTAGCAAAAATATTTTCCACTTAATTATTTGGTCCCAGGTGTTCTTTAACATAAATGGATCCATTATTCGCTAATTAATTCAACTTCATTTGAATTATGTATAGATGGCTGCATACATTCTGGCTAATTCTCTATTTTCATTATAAAAATCATTTTATACTCTACCTACATCTTACATAATCAAGGTACTTAAATGTAATTATAGCCACAACTTTGTTGATGTTTGTAATTACTGTTAAAAATTTAAAAAAAAATCTTTTATTACAATTAGTTGGCTGTGGTAATACAGGGTAACTTCTACTTCACGTTGTCGTTTTGTTTTTTGACACCTTTCAGAAACATCACTCATTTTGCATTTAGTTGCCATTAAGTCATTGGAATGTAAACAACTCAATTTGGATCCCATGTGTTGGGAAATTAAATACATTACCTTAGGGCATTATCCTACTTGCCATGTGACCATCATAAGGCATTCTATTAAAGTATGCACTTTTAACGCATCCATGTTATATTTAAAGGGTTTCTACCCGAATATTTTTCTTTGGTGGCTCAGCTAGCATCCAGTTTGTAAGTATAACCAACTTGCTCTAACCTTAGTCAAATTTTAAATACCAACTTTACATTCATTAAATCGGTTATACTTATTTTTAGATCTAACACTGATGATGATTTTTTATAAAATCGAAAACGTTTTGTTGTGATGTAGCCCTTTAAAGGGATTTTAATAAAATTTTATACCTTTTACAAAAGGATTTTTTCCAATTTTTGTGATTGATGGTATACAGCTAACTACAGGAAAAACATTTTCAAGTATTATTCACTTACTTATACTTACTGTTTATATGAGTAAACCAAAATAAAGACAAGTCTGCAGGAAGTACAAAATTCGACTCAAGGAGTGTGACCAATTTCAATTCAAATGTACTTGCTGAAACTAAACACACGACTAAAAACTATAATATGTCATCGCATAGATGAATATACAATAGAAAGCTCTAGCCGCTGTGGCCACTACATGTAAAATTTCCTTATGTTTTAGGCGCTTTAGCATTGTTGGGGTGTAGTAAACCCCACCTGTCGGATGCCGGGTTAAGACATAAATCTCTATAAAGATCATATTGACGTCAGATTCGCCATCTTTTCCTTTTACGTGTCAGAAGTTAATAATTATAGAAAATTAAGCCAATCATTCCCAAACTTAAATAGTGGACAATCCAGTCCTTTACGGAATAACATGTAAATAGCTTGTGTACTGTTGCGTGACCTTTAGCAATAAGAAAACACCAGAACAAGTCACGTGACTTACCCTGAAACTTAACTGACCCTCGAGATTTCATCAATTTTATTTTTTCTTAATAATTATTGTTTATGAAAATATTTACTTCGTACTATTAGTGTATTTACTCTATCTGGAAATGCTATTATATGTTTCCATGAAAGAAAGGAAATTATGAGTAAATTTCGATTTTTTAAATCACTCTTGTTTAAGATCTTTTTGTCATCGTCTTTTTCTTGTACTTGTGAATCTGATCATACTTATATTAATTCCGTTGCCGGAATATTTCATGAGACGTAGATTGCTAGCTTTCTCTTTTTTTGTGGTAGTCTCCCCGGTGCACTGTGATTTTCCTATGTACCGCAATTCTTGGTAGCCTGTCCTTTTTCATCCTTTTTACGTAATTGTACCATTACTTACTTATTTACTCCATAGCGTTAAACCCTTCGTGGGCTTTAGCCGACTCGACAACATGCCTCCACTGTTCTCTGTCTTGAGAAACCTCTATCCAATTCTCCACGCCCATAGCTTTCAGGTTGTACCGTTGCAAACGTCACATCTTTGATATTTTATTTTTAAATCATTATTTTACTTTATTTTCTATATTATTTAGTTAACAATAATTTTCTTGTATTTGTTTTACCTGTTTGCTTCGTTAAAAACTCGTTGGCGCCCTCTTTTATTATCCTCTATTTCCTATCTCTATTTTCATCTAAGATCTAAATCATCATACGGAACGTACTTCATATATTCTTACTCTGTAGATATCTGTCTTTCAATACGGAACGTGGTTGCCCATCTACTCATACTTTGCGCTGTCATGTCAATGAGAGTGACAATTAGCATGCCCCGCTAACTCTAATAAAAAACATGTAATCGTATTTATTTTCCTTCCGTTTAGTCAGAGGCGCTGATGTCGGCATTGTGATTGGTGGAACATGACTTTTGACAAATCCTGCGCTATCTGTGAATCTGTAATCTGTGTTCGTGTTCGTTCGTTCGTTGTCGTTCACTTATTTTATATGGTTGGTTATGTGATGTGTTTGGTGTTTGTGTTTAGTTTGTGTCACCATAAAAAACTGATATTCAGTCGTGTTTTTTGATATTTTTGTTATTTCGTAATCGAGTACCTTTTTAAAGGTAAGTTTTTCTGATTGTAGGTACTGTTTATCCAACAGTTTTAAAATACACATTTTATTTCGCGTTTTGTTGTTGGGTCTAATGGCCGATCAGCTGTTGTGTGCAGCCGATAAATTCAGCAAGTAAACATATATTTAATCGAAATTAAATACTCATATTTCTATGTAAAATGTCACATTATTGTATAAATAAATAATTAAGAAACAAAAGTTGTTTGTGTTTTACCTTTATTGTCCACTTGAATAAAATAATATTAAATATTGGAAGTACCGTATGGAGGCTATGGTGTACCTAGCGTGGAGGCTAGATAACGCTACCCTTCCTATTAAATCAACAGCAAGAACGTTTAAAATTTCACACCTATCATGTCGAAGCTACAGACCACTTATGTGGAGGCCAGATTTGTAGTATCCTTCCAATTTTCCAGGTGCTGAAATACGTGACATATTTTTTGAAGGGTAAGGTCGCATTCTACCAAATCACACAAGACTTTTTTCTATGACAATTAGTAATGGAGGGGCAAAATTAATATATTTAAAGAGATGAGCCCATACATAAGGCACCATCTATTTCATCAGACCATATTCTCTTGGGGTAAGAATACATATTATCATATTTTAATTACATTTCTACATTTAACAGCTTTTTATAATCATTTTTACGTATCTAACCTAACCTCCAATGTCAAAGCATGTGTTCTGATATTTTAGTTATAAATATATTTTTTTAATTTACATATATCACGTTTAGTAATCAAATTTTTACTAGTAATATTCAATCTTAATTCCATTTAATTATTCCTTTGCCAATAACTACTTTTTACGATTGTTTGGGAAAGGCTCGTTTTTGGTTTTTTTTCTTGATGTTTGATATGTATTTTACTCTTACAGTTTTTGGAATAAAGATCACCGTCCTCCCTCCGGGAGCTTCAATAATCCTCAATCGCCGGCGATATAACGAGGAACATGAAATCTAGACTGCAACCAAATCATCCAGACTGCAACGACCAACACCTGTAGGCCTGGTGGTTCTGAACACCTACAACACCAGAGCCAGTAGCAGAACCAACAGCAGTACCATTCGACATCAAGAAGATACCATCGAACCAGATACCAAAAACCATAAGTATAACCCAGAAATTGTTAGTTTTTGGCAAGAATTTGAATATATTTCTTAATGCACTTAATAAGTCACATTTTTATTATATTTTTATTGAACAATAAACATGATTAGTTAAAAATACTGTTTTGTTTGCTTCATTCCGAATTGTCATAGTTCATTTCTAAGATTAGGACAAGAAGAACACACACCCCGAGAGACTGAGCTAGGCTAGGGTGAACGATAACTATCGTAGTTAGTTGAGATATCATTTTCGAATGGTATTTCAATTAGCTGGGGTAGTCTATCGTATCGCCTTGTCGTTTTCGTTTCAAGGTTTCTTGCTATATCATCTCGCCACCGTAATAGAGGACATCCGCGTGGTCTTCTTCCAGTTGGGACTTCCTCCTCTACCAGCCTTACCGTGCTTTGGTCAGAATGTCTTCTGAGGTATCCTGCTCATTTGAGTCTTCTGAACTTTATTTCTTTTATAATATTGACGTCTGCGTAAAGTTCAGCCAAAAGATTTTCCTTAGGATTTTGTTTTTTTCCCAAACACGTAGTCTCTCTTCGTTTGCCTTTGCTATCGTCCACATTTTGCTTCCTTACATCACAACGGGTCGTATTATTGTTTTATACACTTGTATCTTGTACTTACGTCTTGTTACTCTTTTCGATTTTATAAGGTGTTGAAGGGGATGAAGCCATCTGTCGCCGGCTTCCCAGCTAGCAAGATAACGTTACATTAACGTTAAATTTAGGTCTTTTGTATTGTTACGTCATATCTATCAAAAAATGACGTTATTGATACGAAAAACAAAATATAATTCTATTCAATGACAGTTTAGTTGAAAAACGAAATGTATGGAAATATCTTCTAAAAATGAGGAAGCAGCCTAGTAGTATAGTATAGTTGATCCAAAAGATGACATAACCCAGACATCCAAAGTGAAAGTTATCCTTCAACACCAAATTGTTCTATATAGTCCACACAATGTCCAGAAAAAAGTCACACCATTTTGAGCGACGGGTTTGGTGGGAAGAGGGGGGAGAAATCGGTAAATTCGTAGTTTTTTACGTTTTTCGTCAATATTTCTAAAACTATGCGGTTAAGCATGAACAACCTGCTATACAAAATTGTTCTACATTAAATTTGAAATAAAAAAGGTCCTATGCATAATCTTTTTAAAATGCATGGTTCCAAAGTTACGGAGGTAGTATAGTATAACTGGTCCAAAAAAAGGCCTAACCCAAACATCTAAAGTAAAAGTTTTCCTTCAACACCAAATTATTCTGTATGGTCCACATATTGTTCAGTAAAAAGTTACACCATTTTGAGCGTCCGGTTTGGGGGGCAGATGGGGGAGAAGTCGGTAAATTAGTAGTTTTTTTACGTTTTTTGTCAATATTTTTAAAACTATGCTTTAGCGTAAAAAATGTTATATACAAAAATGTTCTACATGAAATTTAAAACAAAAAAACTTGTATAGGGGAGAGTTGGACAAAACCGGGTACCACTCCAAAAATCGTCTGTATCTTTTGCTATGTGAGAGTAGCAAATGTTTGCTGCAAATTGAAATATTCTCAAATGACTTAAGTTTGATATGCCAATGTCAATTTTTAAAAATATTCTTAGATTTTTAATTTTTTTATTTTTATGAAAATATTGCAAAATACCCGGTTTTGTCTAACCGGTATGATAAAACCGGGTAGTAACTTAATTACCGTGTAAAAAGACTAATGAGCAGAACATAAAATATTTATTAAAAGTATGTGAACAAAAATCGAAAATCTAAGAACAGAAGTCATAAATAAAAACTTCATCTACATCATCATAGGCACTACAGGCGTCATAAGCCCATTTGGTGCATGACACACATTTTATCCAGCCTTCCTTCGCATTATAATTTAAAAATAGTTAATTGTAATATAGACACGCATCGTCATATTATCTTCTTTCTCCAAACTCTCCAAAATTTTGTTTTTGGTGCAGCCCTTTTACCACATTTTTGCTTTTTTTTTTTGTCCAGTTCATTTAGTTTTAATACTTTGACGACTGGAGATTTTTTTAAATTTTTCTAACTAGCTTCTTCAACAGAAGAAGCCACATGTTGTAGACTAAAAGCAAAAAAACCAATGCAGAAACTGGAAGTAACAACAGGTCTGATAAAATCGGGTACCCGGTTTTGTCGATTTTCGGACTACCCGGTTTTGTCAAACTCGTAAACAAGACATTAAATGCTATTTAAATTTTTAAGTCATGAAATAATATTCAAAATTTTTGACCAAATTAAAGGTAATATACTAGGTTACATGTATTAAATTTTGAAATGGCCATTAGTTATTTATTAGAGGAGAAAACAGCTATAAACTTACCTTAAAAATCGAGTTTACTGCATCAAAAAGCAGGTGAGGTCTTACTGCTCCGGCACAGATTACTCAAATGAGGTATAAATGAATACACACGACTGTTGGTGGTACAGGGACACTAATTTTAACATTGTTTAATAGATAGCAGCAGACAGTTAGAAGAATTAAGGGGTACCCGGTTTTATCCAACTCTCCCCTACATAATTGTTATAACATCAACGATTCCAGAGTTACGGAGGGTGAAAAGTCGAGGTTTTCGATACTTTTTATATTTTTTGGGAAATATATGGTATAACTATACCAAAAACCCAGACATCCAAAGTGAAAGTTATTCTCCAACACCAAATTGTTCTATATGGTCCACATAATGTTCAGAAAAAATTCACAACATTTTGAGCGTCGGGTTTGGGGGGAGAGGGGGGAGAAATCGGTAAATATAAAAAGTATCGAAAACCTCCACTTTTCACCCTACGTAACTCTGGAACCGTTGATTTTATAACAATTATCTATAGAACCTTTTTTGTTTTAAATTTTCTGTAGTACATTTTTCTATAGAACATTCTTTACGCTAAAGCATAGTTTTAGAAATATTGACGAAAAACGTAAAGAAACTACTAATTTACCGATTTCTCCCCCATTTCCCCCCAAACCGGACTCTCAAAATGGTGTAACTTTTTACTAAACAACATGTGGACCATATAGAACAATTTGGTGTTAAAGGAAAACTTTTACTTTGGATGTCTGGGTTAGGCCTTTTTTTGGACCAATTATACTATACTACCTCCGTAACTTTGGAACCGTTCATTTTAGAAGGGTTATGCATAGGACCTTTTTTATTTTAAATTTAATGTAGAACAATTTTGTATAGAAGGTTGTTCATGCTAAACCCCATAGTTTTAGAAATATTGACGAGAAACGTAAAAAACTACGAATTTACAGAATTCTCCCTCCTCTCCCCCCAAACCCGACGCTCAAAATGGTGTGACTTTTTTCTGAACATTATAATATGGACTATATAGAACAATTTGGTGTTGGAGGATAACTTTCACTTTGGATGTCTGGGTTTGGGTCTAACTATACCATACTATAGTCCTTATATGAAAGTGTGCAGTTTACACTTTACGAATGAAGATTACTTCAAGGGTATGTTTATGTATTGTAATATAAAGTAGCTATTAATAATTTTGTCTCTTTCTTCCACAAAAAAGTCAAATATATAATAAATGTTTATTTCAAATATTTAATAAATGTGTCAGCATCATGTATGTGGTTTTATTTACACAATAATTTTGTCCTATTTATAAATATTATTTATACCGAAAATTCTCGTAAAAAGTGACGTTTTTGTGACGTTAAAAACGTTACGTAGAAATACCGTAAAATTGTTACGTAACATCGCTGTGACTTTTATACGTATATTTTAGGTAAAATTTGATGTAACTTTTGACGTAACTTCTCCCAAAATGTTGACGTTTGTTTGACGTTATATATACGAACATTGTTAGCTGGGTTGTATCCTATTGTTTATTTCTTATGATTCGTTATTGTCTTCAGTTATCTTTGTTCCAAGATATACTTAAATTCTCTAACGAGTTCAGAGTTAAAGTCATCGATGGTGATGTTTTGACCGATTCTGTCTCTGCTTTGATTATTATGGCTCATATACATTTATTTAATTTTATTTTCATTGATCAGGAGCCCCATCTTCTCTGCTTCCTTCTCAAACATGAGGGAAGTCTTCTTCATCTTTAATCTGGTGTTTTCTATTGAATCGATATCGTCTGCAAGTGCCAACAGTACATTATGTGTTCCAGAGCTAGGTTGAAAAGTTGTGGTGAAAGTGCATCTCTCTGTTTTCGTCCATTGTTTATTTCGAATGTCTCCAAGTATTGTTGTCCAACTCTCACCTTACATCGTAACGTTCCATACATACACATCCGTATTAAACTGACTAGTTTTTTTTTTGAAAAGCCAAGTTCCTGCTTCGATGTTCACAGTCTAGCCATGCATACTCTATCAAATGCTTGTTTAAAATCTATGAATATTAATTTGATGGTGCGCACGATCAGACTCACAGCATTTTTCCAGTATCTGTTTTATTGTAAATATCTGATCAATAGTAGAGCGGCCCAGTCTAAATCCGCATTGTAAATGGATGTTTTGGTTCTTTCTAGCAGGATGTTTGCAACGACTTTGTAGGTGGTGTTCAGAACTGTTACCCCCCGGTAGTTGGTACATTGCTTTTTGTTTCCTTTTTTGTGAATTGGTACAATAACCCCTTCTTTACATTCATCTGGCATTGTTTCTTCTCGTCATTGTACCATTCCCTTGCGTTTCTTTAAATAAAAGATGTAAAAGCAGAATTTTTGCTAAAAGTGTAGTTAGAATTTGTTGTTATTGTGGTTTTAACTAAGTTAATATGCAAAGAAATTATCTTCATGGTGAAACGAACTATTGGTATGATAAAGCTACGAACTATTGGTATGATACAGTACGATATTGAAAATTTGGAAAAGGTATTCATACTCTCTACTAACAAGAGCCTACGTCTTTATTTTTAAATTTTAGTTCAGAAGTTTTCTTTATGTATTTTTTCAATTTTTTAAACCCTCTGTATACAACGACCGGTTGTTGTGTTATTTACAATTTATCGTTAAGTAGTATTAAGATTTGTTAAATTTCAATATTTTTCAAATAAATTATCAAATTACAATTTAATTATTCTTTGATTACTTTGTACCCTAGACCCTTTTGATGTTTGTATCATTACTGCTTACTTTTATAACAAAAAATCTTAAGAAAACAGATAATACAAAAGAAAAATCACTTTTGCTATGCTCACTACATTTCTTTAATGATCTAAAACGTCAACGTAAATATTTACCATGGATTCTGTACCTCCACTTCATCCTTAACATATAATCACCTTGTTATTTTTCTTTCTTCTCTTTCACTTTCAATCTGATTAAATATGCCTGTGATCAGGCATATATAATATTTTTTTTTATTTAACTTTTCAATTTATTTACAATCTGTAAAATCAGTTACAATGAGTAAATGTTGTGACCACTAGTGTAGGTGACTTGGAGAAAATGATTCATTAATAATTTTCTTTACAAATATTTTACATAGATATAAAATTGTTTGTCTCTGCGAATTACGGCACATTATACTAAAATCGCGATGGTAAACCACTAGGTGTATTTCATCTAAAGCGCTGGTTTCCTCGAAAGCGGTGCCGACAAACAGACCGTAACACTGCGATGAATGACGTCATAAAAACTGTACCATGCAAAATAATAGCGGTGGTTTCCAAGGATGCGTTGGAAGCCACCGCTTGCTGAGTTTGCACATTCCATTGCCGCAGTGAAGAACCTTGAATTTTTCACCGTAATCTGACGTAATTCATCGCAGTGCTACGGTCACAGTTTGTCGTGCCGCTTTCGAGGAAACCAGCGCTTAAGTCTTCGTCTGACTGGTTGTCTCATCAGGTTTCTGGCTAGTACATTTGGATGTTGTGTCAATCTGTCTTCGTATTTCTGTGCAAAGTTAGTAATTTCTTCTTTTACTGTTGCAATTTCTAGATCGCGTCTAATAATATTATTTGCAACATACCATGGGGCATTTGTGATTATTCTAAGAACCTTCGACTGAAACCTCACCAAGATTTCGATAATGGAGTTTGATGCGGTAGCCCAAAGTTGGATCCCGTAAGTCCATATTGGCTTCAAAATTGCTTTGTAGACAAGTACTTTATTTTTCATCGAAAGTGATGATTTGTGACCAATCAGCCAGTAAAAATTTTGTAATTTGAGACCAAGTTGTTTACGCTTCATAAAAATGTGTGTTCTCCAGTTTAATCTTTGGTCTAGATGCATTCTAAGGTATTTGACTGTTGCTTGCTGTTTTAGTTGGTGGTTGTTGATATATACAGGCAGGCAGTGACCTTTACGGTTTGTGAAGGTAATATAAACCGACTTTGTTTCATTTGGTTGAAAATGCCACCGTTTTAGCCGCTTTAGTCACTTTCAATCTGATTAAATATGCCTGTGATCAGGCATATATAATATAAATGAGCAATTAAAGTGAGCTTCAAAACATTGATGGCATTAATGTCTCTGCTCAAACTGTCAGCAATGTGTTGAATGAGGGTAATTTTTACGCTAGACGTCCCATTAGAGCTCCAGTATTATCCCGAGGGAATGACACAAGGAGAACGGGCCGAGGAACATCAAATTTGACAAGAACGAGAATCGGCAAACATTCCTTTCCTCAACGAATCCAGGTTTGATTTGTGACCCGATTCTTGAAGATCTAGGGTGTGGCGAACACCTGGCAATGCAGCTCGTTTGCAAACCGTTCAAGAAGTTGACAGATATCGAGAAGAAACTTTGATGGTTTGGGCTGGAGCTGGAGGTCCAATAGGTTTTTGAACTGATCTCGTTCATATTGAAGGATTTTTAATAGCAAATGAATAATATTCAGGTATTGCCACAAGTCTGCTCAATATTCTGACTTGAATCTCATTGAACACGTTTGGAATATGTTAAAAAGAATTTTCAAATCCACGAGGAAAAATTTCCTGTAGTTGGCTGTATACCATTACAAAAACATAAAATCCTTTATAAAAGGTATATTTGTTAAAATCTCTATTGGCACCGTGCAAGTTGCGCAAAGCGACACCTATTTCTACGCTCTGCACTTTAATTCGCACTTTTAATTGTATTGACCAATAATTACGTTAGTCCTGGTTGCTGGATAATTGTCAAGGCCATAGCCCAAAAAAATAATAAGAAGAAAAAATAAGATTCAGGTTATGTGATGAAAACGTAAACAATTGTATGTAGTAAATAAAATTAGTTATTAAAATGCAGTACTGCAAGCAAAATAAAATTAATTAAATTTACCTTTATATAATAATTGCATATCATACCAATATTGTGGAGCAACATATAATTTTTCTCCTTCAATGACAGTAGATATGAAATGTACGTCAATTTGACAATTTTAATTGACAATATGAATTATTTAAGAAATTTGCAATATTTCTCCGCTATTCGCGCACGATCGTTTCACGTATCCCTTCCAAGTACTTGCACACCGCGAATACAGGGCTACATCAAAGACAGAACTAGTTTTCGATCGGTTGACCGATCATCATCAGTGTAATCCTAAAATGTGTACAACCAGATAAAATGATGCAAAATATTTAAAATGTTGACTAAGGTTATAAAAAGTTATAGGTTATACTCACTTAGAATCTACATGCTAACCACCAAAGTAAAAATATCTGGGTAAAAACCCTTTACAATTGATCCGTCATAGGAACATATGAAGAAGATGTGATTTATAACATGGATGCATAAAATATCCAATGTTTTACGCCCGAGGTACCAATGAGCTCAATCTGACAAGTTCACATCATGGCTGTATAGGGCTTTTCATTCACAGTCATTTGTTTCGAGCTTCTATCATATGTCACATAATTTTAATATATCTACGTCATACGTTATTACTATATACCAATGATACAAACCAAAGACGTATGGCGTAGATATATTAATATTATGTGACACATGACAGAAGCTCGAAACAAATGACAATCGATGAAAAGCCCTATGGAAGCAAGTGATTTTGATAACGGAAATTCTGAATGGTGACATGACAGGAATGACATTTCCACAGGAAGTTATAATTACCCTGTTGTTTTGCGGTATTTATTGTAAAATTTGTTAAATTAGTAACAATAAAAACAGTCGTTCCCACTGTGGTAAATAGTGTATTAAAATGGAAATAGACTTGATGTAAATGTTAAAATATTGTAATGAAAGAAGTAGGCAAACCACATTACACATTATACGGAAAACTTAATAAACGTTATCAAACCCTTTATATGTGATATCTAGGGCTTAGAAAAGCAGTTGTATGTTTATTTAAAGTTATCAGTTATATTAGAATAATATATAATCTATCTAATTATATCTAATATAACTGATAACTTTAAATAAACATACAACTGCTTTTCTAAGCCCTAGATATCACATATAAAGGGTTTAATAACGTTTTATTAAGTTTTCCGTATTATGTGTAATGTGGTTTGCCTACTTCTTTCATTACAATATTTTAACATTTACATCAAGTCTATTTACATTTTAATAGACTATTTACCACAGTGGGAACGACTGTTTTTATTGTTATTAATTTAACAAATTTTACAATAAATACCACAAATCAACAGGGTAATTATAACTTCCTGTGGAAATGTCATTCCTGTCATGTCACCATTCAGAATTTCCGTTATCAAAATCACTTGCTTCCATAGGGCTTTTCATTCACAGTCATTTGTTTCGAGCTTCTGTCATGTGTCACATAATATTAATATATCTACGTCGTTCACAGACCATACATACTCATAGACGTTTCACGTAAATTGTCAAGGTCAAGACAGCAAATTAGTTACCATTCCAATCCAGAGATGTCGCTGTCAGTCAATCCTCTTGTCATATTTAACAACTGACAGTTGACAATTAAATTAATTTGTCATTTACTTTTTATTTTACAGTTTGTGGCTTAATTATTTTATTATAGTGGTGTTACGTTTTTAATTAGATTTAATCACAATTTTAATCAATTGTATTAACCTCCTCTCCGTTTTTGTGAGTAGAATTTTTAGTTTACATTGATCATCCCGTGTTGTGTTTCTCCACATTTAAAAAAACAATATAATAGATCCTGAAACAGTTTATTCCAATAGACAAGTGTGTCATCAACATTTCGGACCTATATATTTTTGGAAGTTTGTAAAAGATTATAAAGGTATTTATCTAAACAATCATCCTACAAGATTCTTTCAAAAATTTTCATTCAACTCAATATTACACATCAGTGCTTTCACGTGACACATGGCGGTAGTGTTTAGCATTTTGAAAACAAATTGGAATATTTGAAGTTTTCAGTAAAACATTGAATAAAACATTGAATTATCTTTCTGTTGTTTTAATTTCCTGCGAAATTTCATCAAAAATTCGCAAAATTTATAATGTGAAATTCTCACATAACTAAAATTTGTCAATTTAGTTCCCATTCCAATCAAGAGATGGCGTTAATTCGATCCGAAAGATTAACATGGCCGTGAAACGTCTATGAGTATGTATGGTTTGTGACGTCGTTCGTTATTGGTATATATCAATGATACAAACCAAAGACGTATGACGTAGATATATTAATATTATGTGACACATGACAGAAGTTCGAAACAAATGACAATCGATGAAAAGCCCTATACAGCCATGATGTGAACTTGTCAGATTGAGCTCATTGGTACCTCGGGCGTAAAACATTGGATATTTTATGCATCCATGTTATAAATAACATCTGCATATTTTCCTACGACGGATCAATTTTAAAGGGTTTTTACCCAAATATTTTTACTTTGGTGGTTAGCATGTAGATTCTAAGTGAGTATAACCTATAACTTTTTATAACCTCAGGGCCGGTTGTTCGAACGCTAATCAAAAATTATCATGATCAAATATTTAATTACTGTCACAACTGTCAATGTCAACTTTGTTTGGGTTGCTGAAAACATAATTATGGATTACAATTATGAAATTAGTTAATCAATTATGTTAATAATTATTATGTTAATTGATTAACTAATCTCATAAATATAATAAATTATGTTTTCAGCAACCCAATCAAAGTTGACATTGACAGTTGGTGACAGTAATTAAATATTTGATAGTGATCATTGTTGATCAGCGTTCGAACAACCGGCCCTTAGTCAACATTTTAAATATTTTGCATCATTTTATCTGGTTGCACACATTTTAGGATTACACTGATGATGATCGGTCAACCGATCGAAAACTAGTTCTAAATTTGATGTAGCCCTGTATAGGGATTTTAACAAATATACCTTTTATAAAGGATTTTATGAAAAAGAATTTTGTACAAGAAGGATTAGTGTTCCAGACAAGGAAAGAGCTGTTAAACTGTATGCAAAAGCAATGGCAACAAATTGAGCAATACAATATTGATAATTTGATAAGAAGTATGCCAAATCGATGTCGAGCTGTCATTAAAAACAGAGGTGGTCATACACTCTACTAACAAGAGCCTACCACTTCATTTTTAAATTTTAGTTCAGAATTTTTGTTTAATTATTTTTTCAATTTTTTAAACCCTCTGTATACAACGATCGATTGTTGTGTTATTTACAAGTTATCCTTAAGCAGCATCCAGATTTGTTAAATTTCAATATTTTTCAAATAAATTGTCAAATTACCATTTAATTATTCTTTAATTACTTTGTCCCCTAGACCCTTGTGATGTTTTAATTACTGCTTACTTTTATTAAAAAATAATTCTTAAAAAAAACAGATGATTACAAAGAAAAATCACTTTTTCTACTCTCACTACATTTCTTTGGCGATCTAAAACGTCAACGGAAATATTTACCATGGATTCTTTATCTCCACTTTATCCTTAGCATATATCAATCACCATGTTATTTTCCTTTCTTTTCTGTCGCTTGCAATCTGATTAAATATGATATAAGCGGCAAATATACGAACCCTTTTTACATATAATTATATGCATACCCTCATTTGGGCTAATTTTGTCCATTTATTGGGGTTAGTGGTCCAGTTTAATCCATAATTCAAATTATCGAATTTCTTACTATATGCGTGAGTCCGAAAATGCGGATAACTAGCTGGGGTGAATACGGTTAAGGACATTCGGGATTTTTTGCTTTTTTATGTTGTGGAAGGTTTTGTAGGTTGGCAGGTAATTTATTACAATGCCCATTGCGCTAATAATAAGATAAATAAGAAATAATCGAAAATTTTACTTCAATAAAATTAAAAATAATATTAAAATAAAACTTTTATTGAGACCAAGTTTCTCGTAATGCCTTCGAGGATTCTATAATATGCAAACCATACGAATGATGAGGCAAAGAAGGCTAGGGGAGATCTATGAACTGCATCTCACTTTCTGCCTGCTTATCGTGGCAAAAATTCCAACGAAAACTTGGTCTCACATACTCTGTTAGCAGACAGGAAGTGGGATGTAATTCATAGGTCTCCCCTAGCTTTCTTTGCCTCATCATTCGTATGGTTTGCAAATTATAGAATCCTCGAAGGCATTACGAGAAACTTGGTCTCAATAAAAGTTTTATTTTAATATTTTTTTTAATTTTATTGAAGTAAAACTTTCGATTGTTGTAAGAAGATACCGCCACGGCACCCGTATCGTGTTATTTTGTTTTAATTCGGTACTACATAGCAGTCGGGTTTGTTTCATTTCATTCAGAGAAAGTCATATACAGGGTGTTTGGTAAAGAATGGGCCATAGCTTAACCTTAGATTCCTTACGTTAAAATAGGTCGGTTTAAGCTAACTTACCTTTGTGCAAAAATTGATAATAACCGAAATACAATAAACTTTTATTTTATTTATTTTTGAATATTTCCTGACAAGCATGGGACAACAACACGAAATTTGGTAAGTGGTGCTGGTACTGTACAACCTACTAAATTATGTTAAACAAACGTTTCTGGCTACTACCAGAGGCGTACGACGGGGGAACGTGAATGGTTAACCCTTCCCAAATTCTACGCCACTGGCGGAATTGCTATTCTAGTGCCATTTTTTGATTCTCCAATACTTTCTATGTAAATAACATACTCTTCATTCGTAACGATAAAGCCATTAGTTTTCCAGATATTTGAAGCTTAAAACGAAGGAGCATAATACACTAATCAAAATAAGTGTGTCTTTTCATTTTCAACTTCAAATAGGTATCTCGAAAACTAATGACTTTATCGTTACGAATGAAGACTATATTATATACTGTTATGCTCTACCTTTTCTGTTTATTTAGATTAATTAGCAAATTATTAATTTGATTGATTATCCAATTATTTTATTTATTGCCTATGTAAAGACATAACTAAATTCCAATTAAATTTTCCAATCAATTTTAATACCAGTAATCTGTGGATTCTAGTATTTCTGGTTGCTTACTTCTTCCAGGGTAGAAACAGGGAAATTGACAACACTCAAATGCATATAAATGTAATATATTGTTTTTATTAAATGCCGTGTACATATGATTCAAAATTATTAAAATTTAACTTTGTTGCAACAATCTTTAACTTAATAAATTAAAACTCTAACTCTGATATCTCCTTGTTTTGACAAAATTATTTATTTAATTAATTTCTTATTTACTCATACTGAATTGAATGAATTTTACTTTTTTTCTTTTGAATTGATTTCTCAAATTTCAAATGACTAACTGTGTTACAAAAATATTGTTCAATAAACAAGTAAACAAATATGGTCTTGATATAAATAACTTTTCTCCATTCAGACAAATGATTTGACTAACCTTTTATTCTTCACTCCCTCGTTTTCTGGATTGCGCTGTCCTTGATTCTCTCAACACGTACTCTCTGGTTGTTGCGAAAAAATCCCCCTCGTCAAAACGGCTTCCAAGAAAAACACATAGGACTTGCTCGAATATCTAGTGCACAAACGGATAATAATCAGCTACTCGTTCTAGACAAAACAAAGGAATCTCCCTCGGACCAGGAAAATTAACTCTTCAACCGGTCGACGATTTGGTTTCAACTTGACTCTGCTCTCAAAGGCTGATCACACCACTCTACACTGATTATACACTTTTAAAACTCGACTGCCTTCTTCTGATGTCAATTACACAGTGACTTTATTTTTCTCTCCAATCCATACTCTCACATCCATTATCCCTTCTCCCGATATTTTTCGTCCACTCAACAACAACCTCTCTCCAACCATTTATTTCTTAAGAAACCCAATATTCTTCCACATAATTTTTCCAATTTGTCAAATTCAAGGAAAATCATAATTAGTTATTTTCTACTTTCTACTCTTACAACTAAAATAATACCGTTTGTATACCACATTAAAATAACTTCCAGGAAGGATCTTAAAAACGTTATTGTCCCGTCAACGCTCTCTCCACTTTCTAATCACCGAAATGTTTTGTTAATGTCCCGACCATTTCGTCGAATAATTATCACTAATCGTTTTAATTTTTCCGAGACACCTGTTTAAAAGCAAAATTAAATTCTAAACAAATTTGGCCATATACAGGGTGATGAAAAACTATCATTTCATGGTCGTTGATATAAATTTAATTTTTTTGAATTTCCTTAAAAAAAACAATTCCACAACAAAATCCCCGCCTTTTGAATTCGATAAAATTCTTTGCATCTGCAAACGACTTTCTCGAGGCAAAACAATTTTCCGGTATACCTACTTCATTATACTAATTTATTTCCTATTTCCTACCTTAACTATTTACTATGTACCCTTCCTTCCTTTACTCATGATATTTGTACACATCGTTTTACACAATTACAAATTTTTCTGATCTTTTGACTTTCTTCTTCTATTTCCTTCATTCTCTTTTTCTTCCAAACATCATGCGCTTGTTTTTGGGCAACTTTATGCTCTCCATTTCTGAATTTTTCATAGTGTTTTAAATTCAAATTCATCTCCTTTTCTTCTCTTTCTCTTTCTTTTGTTAATCTCATTTCTTCTTCTTCTTCTGGGCTCGACTCTTCTTTTGAGGAATCCCATGTTTCATTTTCTCTTGTCACTTTCATTTTTTCTTCTTCTTCTTCTGGGCTCGACTCTTCTTCAGAGGAATCACAGGTTTCCTCTGCTTTTGTTACTCTCAAATTTTCTTCTTCGGGTCTCAACTCTTCTTTTGAGGAGTCTCAAGTTTCATTTTCTTTTATCTTCCTTTGCCCTCTTCTTCTCTTTTTCCTTTGTCCTTGTTTCGTCGCCACATTCATCTCCACTGTTTGTTTTTTTTTCTGAATCGTCCATTTTCCGTTTCTCATGTTCCTTGTCCTTTTTCAAATTTTCCGGTTTTTCTTCTTTTTCCTTTGTGAATTTCTTCCGGTTATTTTTGAAATCAATTATTGCTACGTAATTTCCTTAAAAAAAAACAATTTCACAACAATACATAGAAAGTATTGGAGAATCTAAAAATTATGCTAAAATAGCAGTTTCATCAGTGGCGTAGAATTTGGGAAGGGTCAACCATTCACTTTCCCGTGTCGTACACCTCTGGTAGTAACCAGAAACGATTATTTAACATAATTAGTAGGATGTAGTACAGTGCCTACACTTTCTGCCAAGTATTACACGGATATGTAATATTATTTTAAAGTTTTCATTTTTTTAAATAATTTATTCTTTATTTGAAACTTTAAGAAATATGTGTGCCCGGTACTATAAAACTATCTGTACACCCTACTAAGTTATGTTAAATAATCGTTTCTGGTTAATACCAGAGGCGTACGACAGGGGAAAGTGAATGGTTGACCTTCCCAAATTCTACGCCACTGATGAAACTGCTATTTTAGAACAATTTTTAGATTCTCCAATACTTTCTATGAAAATAATATACTCTTCATTCGTAACGATAAAGTCATTCGTTTTCGAGATATTTGAAGTTAAAGATGAAAAGGCACACTTATTTTGATTAATGTAATATGCTCCTTCGGTTTTAGCTTCCAATATCTCGAAAACTAATGGCTTTATCGTTACGAATGAAGAATATGTTATTTACATAAAAAGTATTGGAGAATCAAAAAATTGCACTAAAATAGAAATTCCGTCAGTGGCGTAGAATTTGGGAAGGGTCAACCATTCACGTTCCCCCGTCGTACGCCTCTAATAGTAGCCAGAAACGTTTGTTTAACATAATTAGGTAGATTGTACAATACCACTTACCAAATTTCGAGTTGTTGTCCCATGCCTCTCAGGAAATATTCAAAAATAAATAAAATAAAAGTTTAACTTTGACACCCCGTATTTTGGTTATTATCAACTTTTGTACTCAAGTAAGTTAGCTTAAATCGACCTGTTTTAACCTCAGGAATCTAAGTTTAAGCTATGGCCCATTCTTTACCAAACACTCTGTTTACACTCTCTGATCATAGCTTAGGAACTTGAAACCGGTCAGGCTGTTTATGGCACTCTCCGAATGAATTGGAATACAAAACGTCTCTAGTTTTCGATTTGTAGCAAAATTATTATTTATTTCTATTAATTTACTCCTAACAGAGTATGTGGGACCACGTTTTCGTTGAAATTTTTGCCACGCTGAGCAGGCAGAAAGTGAGATGCAATTCATGGATCTCTCCTAGCGTTCCTTGCCTCAGCATTTGTATGGTTTGCAAATTATCGAATTTCGTACGTTATGCGTGAGTCCGAGTAGTTAAGGATATTCGGGATTTTTGCTTTTTTATGTTGTGCAGGTCATTTATTACAACTGCCCATTGTGCTAATAATAAAATAATATGAAATATAAGAAGAAAAGGTTAATGTGAGTTAATAGTAAAATCAAGGTAGAAAGTATATATTGGCATGGCTCGCAGCAAGGAAAAATAATAATAATCCTGGATCGCGCGTACAAGAAAAGTTGATTAATAGCAAGTTGAAAATTTGTTAATAGCTTAACGGTGTCTAGTTGGACAAACTTTGATGTATGGGAACACTGGAACAGGGAAAGTTTTAATTGTGGAACAGGTTAAAAATTTGGAACGTTAAACAACAAAAACGTTTCATGTATTTTGTCGGACAGAACTTCCAATTGATTTGTTACCATTTCATTAAACTCTCATGCAAAAATCAGACTGGTATTTATTATCAACTGGACATTTTAATAAGTCCAACACGAAGAACATGTTAAGTGCCAGGAATTATTATATTGAAGATGAATAGCAGTCTGATTTTTGCATGAGAGTTTAATGAAACGGTAACAAATCAATTGGAAGTTCTGTCCGACAAAATACATGGGGCGTTTTCGTAATCTGACGTTCCAAATTTTTAAACTGTTCCACAATTAAAACTTCCCCTGTTCCAGTGTTTCCGTACATCAAAGTTTGTCCGACTAGACACCGTTAAGCTATTAACAAATCTTCAGCTTGCTATTAATCAACTTTTTTTGGGACGCGGGATCCAGACCTATAAGTATTTACGTAGAAATTTCGGCCGTGTTTACGTTAGAAATATAGAAATACGTATTTACGGTTACCTTCCCCACTGTATACATGTTTTTTTCTTCCTTGTTGCGAGACAACTCGCATTAACCTTTTCTTCTTGTTTGAAATGTTCTAAACGTTTCGCATCCTTTTCTCAGATTGCTGTAGCTTCCTCCGTGGATATGTTAGTTGTTGCTCTGGAATCATCAGGGTCTTCAACATTATTGCACAAATTGGTTGCATTGCTCCTGTAGTGGATTCTTTCTCAAGTTTACATATTCCTATTCTAATTTGGCTCACCGTACTGAAGAGGGACCAATTAGTCCGAAATATGTATCTGCGTATATCGTGATGAGCGTGCTAGTAACCGGCAAAATAACGTAAAAGATTTTAAAGATTGTGACGTAAAAAGCCATAAAACTAGTAGAGGTGGAAATTATCGATAAAAACGTATAACTTAACATTACATTACATAGTTTTTCACCTTTAGACGTCTGTGACAGGAGTATTTTATAAAGTTCTCCTGTTACAGTGACACTTTCCATACTCCTCCGATACATCTAAAGGTGAGAAACCTTTACTAGTTTTATCTCTTTTTACTTTACAATGTATTATATTTTCCATCTTTTGTGTATTTTGCTGGTTATTATCGAGCTCATCATTGTATATAATGTTGTAGTTTATTTGATGCTTTTGATGACCCAGTTGATGGGTCTTAGATGTTACTGCCTTCATCAAATCGGGCTTTTCAAGTATATAGTCGTCGCTGATGTCCAGATGTTACTACCTTCATCAAATCGCTTTTCAAGTATATAGTCGTCGCTTGGGTAGTTTATCGCAAGGGTAGTTTGTCCCAAAGGAAGATTGAAGATAGGAGAGGAGTTATCCGGCCGCAAACATATAAGGAATAAACAGGAATACACAACATAGGCGAGCTGTATGACTCCGCCAAGAACAGAATCTTAGTAATGAGATAGTCGCCTACGCATTTTGGTATAAGACATGTTAAGAAGAAGGGTAGTTTATACAAGATGTTTGCAATGATCATGCCGTTTTCTTTAGAAAATTAACTGTCAAAGATAGTATTACCCAAATTAACATTGATATTTTGAAGGGCATGTTTCTCTATTAGTCTTGTACTGAAATATTTTTGGTTTTTGATTATGTTATTGTGCTATTATTTTGGAATTAAACCACTAAATGTTATATTAGTCACAGCGTCGTCGGCGTAGTTATCAAGCTGAGATCAACCTTCAGTAAATAATAATCAAATAGGGCATGATATAAGTTTTATTGCCACGCTATTTTTGGAATGGTGATTCAGTGAGATTATGAGAATAACAAAAATATTTTTTGCGACACAACGATATAAATGTAAAGAATGGTTTACTGTAGGCTACTATGGTGCCGTAGGTACAATAGTGAATGACCTCATATAAGTACAATAAATTAGCAGTTAATACGTGCCACGTGCCCAAATACTAAGAAGATCAGCCGTCATTTCTTCCTTTAGAACTAATTATTTATACAGGGTGTTTCATTAATAATTGTCCATATAGTAACTGGAGAAACCTTAGCACAAAATACGAAGATTTAACCTAAAACACTTAAATAAAATATGGTTCCTTACTGAGTTACAGGGCGTTTTATCTAAAAATTTAAAAACTATTATTGCTCAGCATTTTAAAACTATTCGACGTATCCTTTTCATACTTGGCAAAAAGTGCGACTACTATACACCCTACTAAATTATGATAAACAATCGTTCAATCGTTCAATGAACAATCGTTCCTAGCTACTACCAGTGGCGTACGACAGAGGATGGTGAATGGTTGACCCTTCTCAAATTCTACGCCACTGGAGGAATTACTATTTTAGTGCCATTTTTAGATTCTCCAATATTTTTTACGTAAATAATATACTCTTTATTGGTAACGATAAAGTAATTAGTTTTCGAGATATTTGAAGTTAAATAGGAAACGGCACAGTTATTTTGATTAATTTATGATAATATGATTCATATGATTAAAATTTAAAAATTATTTGTACCCAGTACTTTAAAACTATTTGGCGTTTCTAGCTACTACCAGAGGCGTACGACAGGGGATAGTGGCAGGTTAACCCTTCCCAAATTCTACGCCACTGGCAAAATTGCTATTTTAGTGTAATTTTTTGATTTTCCAATATTTTTATGTAAATAATATATTGTTCATTCGTAACGATAAAATGATTAGTTTTCGAGATATTTGAAATTAAAAATGAAGGGACACAATACATTAATCAAAAATTACCGTGTCGTTTCATTTTTAACTTCAAAGATCTCGAAAACTAATGACTTTATCGTTACCAATGAAGAGTATATTATTTTGATAGAAAGTATTGGGGAATCCAAAAATTTAACTAAAATAGCAATTCCGCCAGTGGCGTAGAATTTGGAAAGGGTCAACCATTTACTTTCCCCCATCGTACGCCTCTGGTAATAGCCAGAAACGTTTGTTTAATATATTTTAGTAGTTTGTACAGTACCTATACTTCCTGCCAAGTATGAAAAGAATACGTCAAATAGTTTTAAAATGCTGAGCAAAAATAGTTTTTAAATTTTTAGATAAAACACCCTGTAACTCAGTAAGGAACCACATTTTATTAAAGTGTTTTAGGTTAAATCTTCATATTTTGTGCTAAGGTTTCTCTAGTTACTATATGGACAATTATTAATGAAACACCCTATATATGGGTAGTCAGGCGCGGATACAGGGGGGTCAACGGGGCCATGGACCCCCCTATTGTATTTAGTCTATAAGTATTTTTTTATTATTTATTATTTTTTTCTGTCAACTCTAAACTTCAAGCGATCAATAGAACAATAAATATACACGACAACCGCTTTCAAAGAATTAAAAGATGCCTTAAAATACAATAAAAGCGGCTTTCTCTGAAAAATAAACTGCAGGTGCATTTTTTGAGTAGCGATAGAACCATAAACAACGGACATATTTTTCTCAATTCAAAGAATAACAAAAATTATATTTTAAAATGCCAATACGTTAAACTGGGTATAAACTTTATCTAATGAAAAGTCACGTGTTAAATTTTTGATAAAAAAAAGATATAAAAATTTGAATTTTACTAGATAATCCAGGCGTACCCATTGGGGTGTATTCTGTAACACTTCCGTTAAATTTTAGAGGCCTCTAAAATTTTAGCGCCCTTTAAAAATATTTTGGTATTCTGTAAATTATGGATCCGTTAAAATCATAACCTAAACCGTTAAAACTCCCTCTAAATCAAAATATTTTAGAGGATGTCAAAACGTACCCGCTAAATTTTTAGCAGTCCGTTACCTAAAATGTGGTTTGATTATTTTTGTTTGCTTATGTTTATACGAATAGTAGTTTCATATTTATGTATTATAATGGAGATAAACATTTAAACATAGCAAATGGCTTTTTATAATGTATTTGGTGAAGAGATAATAAATAATAATGAAAGGTACCTAAGTCTCAGTTTATTTTACAATCGACACACTACACCTACATATAAAAAATTTCAAATTTTTATTTCTTTTCGTAGAGCTGAAATCAGATTACAACAAAAACAAAAAGTAATTGACCTGAAAGTAACTACAATTACCATTTCAAAGAAAGTAGGTACCTACCTACCTAGAAATGTGATTGAAAAGTGTTGAAATCAAGATGTTTGTCAAAGCAATTAAATCCTATCAGTGCAGGTTATAGTATATCACTTTATGAGGCGGAGAAGCATGACTTCTTGACGCGCCCGATATTACGCGCCGAACGAAGTGAGGCGCGTAATAGAGGGCAAGTCAAGAAAAGTCGCTTCTTTGCCGAATAAAGTATACTATTTTTTCTTCAAACGTAGCAATTTTCAACCATAAATAGTACAATTCATACGCTATTTTTTCTCGAAATTAACTGTGACAACTATCAAAGTCGTCTAGATGTTAGAAATTAAAATAATTAAGTCGTCGGAATGATTGCTGAAAGTTGTGCTCGACCATCAGTATCATCAACAATTGCCAATGCGTATCAAGAGTCGGGAACATTTTTGCACGGTTTCAATTTTGAAAATGCCTCATTAACTAATTGTACTTTTAATATTACTATAAATAAAAATTATTTTTAATTGTTGTTAATGACATTTGTATTGTTGCTTTGTGACATGTTTCATATTGTTGCCATGACAACATTTTCCCCTCCGCTGTAAAGAAATGGGAAAAAAAACTGCTGCCGGCGGAGACATCAAACTTTGACAGGATCTAGTTAGATAAGTAATGTCATCATTATTTGACGTTTGAAGAAAAAATTCCTCGATGACTTCATCACGCCCAGATGGGTGACGTCACTAGTATGATATATATGCCAAAAAGTCGTAATTTAAAAATAAAAATTGACCTGTTTCGGGATTTTTTTCCAAAATGGTCCATTCTCGAGAAAATGAATTTATTCCAACCTTTACGTGCACACTGTATATCAATAAAACATATTTTAACCGATTGTCAAATATACCAGCAAATGAGAAGTAAACTCAACCTTCCCAGGGACATATCTGAGCTTCTTAGAGACAATACAAATATCAACAATATATCATAATACAGTTTTTAACGGAAACAGGAATAAAAGACATTTAATTGTATCACAAATTTTTCAGGTATACTTTTTGTTAGTACATTATGTATTTACTTAATATTATAATCTCTTTTTATTTTTAATATGTATTTTCCATTGTTGTCGTTTATAACCCCAGTGGTTCGGACGACATTAAATTAAAAAAATATATGTTGGCGATAAAATTTTGTATGCACCACGTCAGTAAAGACTCGTCTGTTACTCGCCTCGCTCGCTACGCTCGCTCTTCTCGTAATATCAGACTCGATCGATAAAGAGTAACTTTACTGACTTGGTACATAAATAACTATAAAATTATTGTGGAACAATACAAAACGTATCAAATATTTATAAAGATGAGGTTCCAGAAGGTTTAGAACCAGATGCAGATGAGGTAGATAATGTAATTGAAAATAGACCATTTGACCAAAATTAGTGTAGAAGGGTAGAAGAAATACAATATGCAATTTTTCAGCAATATTTTAATGTATAACTTTATAAATAAAAATATTTAATTGGAAAATTTAGTTTAGGAGTTTTACTAAAAAAAAAATAAAATAAAATAAATATTTTCTAGCAAAACTGTCAATTGCATTTTTAAGATGTTTGGCCTCTGACAGTCAGTTTTCGATCAATTTTTAGATTAAAAGTAGTTCAAAACGCAAAACGTGCGACGTTGCCGTATTTATTTCAAAACTTTTTAGAGGATTCCTCTAAAAAAAATTATTTTAGCGGTCCTCTATAATATGTTTTTTTTTCTCTGATTCTGGCCTTGGTTTAGAACTAGAACCTTTATCCACGTAATTGTATATCTTATCACTAACTCAGGTGTAATGTGTAGTGTGTGTGTTGAGTAAGTGTCTTGTTACTTTGCAAAGTCGACGTCATTGTCTTTGCAAAGAGACGTTAATTGCTCTATAATATGTGTTTACAGAATGTCAATCTAACCTAAAAGTTTTAGAGGACCGTTAAAAGTTCAATTTTAGAGGCCTCTTAAATTTAACGGAATTGTTACAGAATACACCCCATTGACAGTAGAAAGGTTAATCTTAACACCTACAGTTGGTAAAGAGCGATCAGTGAGATTAATAGTCGTGAATTGTGTTTGCTAGCGGTAAATAATAGTGAATATGTCCAAAGGGAGGGAAGATTCAAACCGACATATTGCAGTATCCAGTTCATAAAAAAGCCATGTTCTGAAGTAAGATCTCGGTCTACTAATGTTGCCGATGGTAATAATAGGCCTATGTTAACGTCAGATGTCGGAACTGTAGTACTATTTGTGGGTAACGAAAAGTGCAGTCACGAGTTAAAATATCGTGTCCTAGTCTGATCCTTGGGTTCCTGAAAGTGAATAGAAACCTTATGGGAAATGGCTCTCTGTCAAATGCTCTGAAACTGTGGGTTCTGGTAATCCTTGATGTGTAGAACAAATGACTCAATGGGCCCCTAGCTCCAAAAAATCATGGTTTTAAGATATAAGCCTCTGAGGTTATACCAGTTATACAGTGAGGACGTTTGTGTTGGAATAAATTCATTTTCTTGAGAATGGGCGACTCTGGAGATAAATCCCGAATCAGGTCGATTTTTATTTTTAAATTATAATTTTTTGCCATATATGTATACCATACTAGTGACGTCATCCATCTGGGATAACGTAATCGATGTTTTTTTAAATGAGAATAGGGGTTGTGTGATTGCTTATTCGAAAGGTTATTTAATTATCTGCTCACTAATATAAATATTAATTTAATTATTTATACAGGGTACCCAAAATTTTTTTTTATTTAAATTAATTGAGACAAAAAGAAAAATGTATATAATTTATTTAATTCGAAATTTAATTAAAAAAAATTTTTTTGGCACCCTGTATGAACAATAATCATGGTAGTGTTTACATTATTGAATAGAGAATTGAATAACCTTTCGAATGAGCTATCACACGACCCCTATTCTGATTTAAAAAAATCATCGATTGCGTCATCACGCCCAGATAGATCACGTCACTAATATGATATATATGCCAAAAAATTATAATTTAAAAATAAAAATCGACCTGATTCAATTTATCTCCAGAGTCGCCCATTCTCGAGAAAATGAATTTATCCCAACTAAAACGTCCTCACTATATAACCTCAGAGGCTTCTATGTATCTTAAAACCATTATTTTTGGAGCTAGGGCCCCATTGAGTCTTTTGCTCTACACATCAAAGACTATCAGAACCCAAAGTTTCAGAGCATTTGACAGAAAGCCATTTCCCATAAAGTTTCTGTGGGATCCTTTGTACTTATAATTTTTCGGAAATCAATATAACTTGAATTTACTATTTCTTGTGGTGTTTTTTACAATACATAATTAAGACATCATTTGCTAATAGTAAGCAACCAATTATTCAGCCGTATACTATTGGTAAACAAAATTTATTTCTGTAAATTATAATTTTAATCTCGAGTAGTTAATAATAATTATATTTTTTACTAATTAAAATAAAAAAGGTCGTAGAAAAAGTATATATAGTATTCTACTTGCATGTAATGCCTATTACTCACTCTGATGAATTAGAATAAACTTCATCATCATGGGTAATAGCCATCATTACATGCTCGTTGAATAATACACTATTACTCTATTCCATATCCCTATTATTATAACTCTGTTTATTCCACAAGTGGTTTTCTCTCTGTATATTTTAAACATATTTAATGCCATCGATCATTTTAATGTAACATTTGCCCATGTGACAAAACTTCTCAAACACTATAATTTTGTGCCATATGGATATTGGTTTCTCCCCTTTGATGATGAAACTTTGGTAACTTGTTTTAAGAATTTCTTTTGTTAGTTGTCTCAATGTGCTTTCTTGTCGAAACACATTAATTTTGGATAAAAAAAAAGATTAGTGTGCCAAAAATGAAATACCAAGCAAAAAAATTATATATAGCTTTATAAAGATAAAAATTCATCCTGTACTAATTTTTACCCTTTATTCAGTCCCGGATTTGGCCGCGGGCCGGGGCGCATTTGTTAGCATCTATACTTAAACAATTTAGACAACAAGATATCTAAAGAACAGAAGAACTAAAGAATTCTAACGCTGTAAAGCAAAATTCTGTTAACACCTGAATCCGATGCTTCTGCAATTTACAAGGAATACAGAACGATAAGTGAGTAGGCATGAGGGAATCCATAATATGCATTCCATAACCTGTCGGTTTATCTCGGTAAAAATCCAATCAATTTTTATTCCTATTATTCAAATTGTGAATACAACTAAGGTAATGAAATTCACTTAAGATTTACTGTCGTTAGACACAGACAGTAAAATTTACTAAGATTTATATAAATCCAACTGTCAAGTAAGAAAATTCATAAGAAATAATTTGCTAAAGAACGCAATAACGATATCTATTAAAAAAACTAGATATCTAAAGAACAAAAGAACTAAATATTTCGAACGCATTTCATTAATTTAATTAATTTAAACTACTTCTACTCTTCAAAATTACCATCTGAATGACACAATATATTATGTAATACAGAAATTAGTGCAATAAAAAAGGGGGTTAGTGTGTTCCTAGAAAAAAATATTTCAAAAGGTGATTCTATGAGTGCAATAGACATGGGCGCCCATACCCATAGGCAGGGAGGGCGTGCCCCCCTGCCCATGGGTATTTCGGGTGCTTTACCCTACAGTACAGGCTTTTCGCGTGCTTTAAACTAATATGGTTATCCAAAGTATACAAAATACAATGTGCAACATCTTCACGTCTGCCCCCCCCCCCTAAAAAATTTTATATGGGCGCCCGTGGCAATAGATAAGTTGAAACAAATTGGATTGGAAATTGGAAACAAATTGGAAACAAATTGGAAGTGCTAAAACAGATCATGTCACATTATTAACCAGAAGATTAATAGTGGAATCCAACAACAGTGGCAATAAATTCAAATTATCTTGGATCCCAGGGCATAGCGGCATTGAGGAAAATGAATATGTAGATAACTAGCAAAAATTGGAAATAGTCTCAAAATCCCTGCTAATATTAAAATAAATTATAATGACATACTCCCAAAATTGAAAGCCAGAATCAAAGAACAACACAACAATTTCTGGAAGAACTTAATTCAATTGAACAGGAAATGGTATTGACAAATACAAAAATCATTCCCGGATACACCATGGTTTAAAAAGTTTCCATATATTGATAGAAGACACTTATAACGAACATAATAAGAATGAGAACACTACACGGTATATTTGGAATTCGTTTAGATCGAATCAACATTAAAACACATCCATACTGTGAGTGTGGACAGGAAGAAGATCTAGACCACATTGTTCTTCATTGTCCAATTAATAAAATCGATCCATGGGATATATTATGTACATAAAGCTCTACAAGCTGCAGGAGCAGCTGGCACTTCTAACACCAAAGTTTTATTACAAAATATTAACAAGAAACAAATAGAAGTTTTAAATAAATTTTTAAGTATCAACAAGATGAATATATAATATAAATAAAAGAAGATTAGTTTAAAAGAAGTTTAACCTCAACCCCAAAGTTATAACTCTTCTAAGCAACTAATCCTAAGCAACTTTTTAGACTGCGTAATACTCCGCTGTTATCCTACAGAGAGAAAAGTTTAAACTCCTTTATAGTCTAAGAGCTAGTGAACCCTCCGACCAACGGTCGTGCTGTAAGGCTAGAAATTTGTATAGTGATAATTCATAGCACACCAAGGCTAAAAACCATGACCTGGCAGGCATCAGCGGTGCACGTGTATCTACCAGGTGAATCGAAAAGTGCAAATTTAGGGGTAAAATAAACTTTCTCCTGTAAGGTTTAAATTTAAATATGTGTTTTAGTAAGTCATTTAGAAGAAATGTGTACAATGACAGGCGATTCTGAAGAGCATAAGACCTTGCCAGGCGAGGGGAAAGATTATGGGTTTTTCCTAAAATTATTCTTTTTGCGTCGAACAAACTTTTTTTAGGTTTTTTGAATCATTTCAAACAGAAAACGTCTTTTGTCATTTTTCTCTTAAGTTAATAGTTTTTGTTATATGAGCGATTGAAAATTTTGAAAATTGAGAAATCGGCTATTTTTAACCCTAAATCGGACATTTATCTAAAAATTTCAATGTTGCCAAGGTACGTAGATATTCTTTAAACATTGATTGATGAAATTCCGAAGAGTTTTTTGCAATAAAATATCGAAAACCCCTTTGTTTTTTTAATTGCTCATCAAGCGTGTGCGACACTGTAGTATAAGTGAGGACGTTTGAGTTTGCATAAATTCATTATCTCGAGAATGGGCAAATTTCAAGAGAAATCCTCAGACAGGTCGATTTTTATTTTTGAATTAGGACTTTTTGGCATATACATAATACTAGTGACGTCATCCATCTAGGCGTGATGACGTAATCGATGATTTTTTTAAATAAGAGTGGGGGTTGTGTGATAGCTCATTTGAAAGGTTATTTAATTCTCTATTCAGTAATATAAACATTAACATAATTATTTATACAGGGTGTACAAAAACAATTTTTCTTCTATTTGTCAAATTTAATCAAAGTTAATTTAATAAAAAAAAAATTTTTGTACACCCTGTATAAATAATTATGTTAATGTTTATATTAGTGAATAGAAAATTCAATAACCTTTCAAATGAGCTATCACACAACCCATACTCTCATTTAAAAAAATCATCGATTACGTCATCACGCTCAGATGGATGACGTCACTAGTATTATATATATGCCAAAAAATCCTAATT